>NC_053022.1:354488677-354809067 GCF_003073215.2 Triticum urartu
ACACCGCCGCTGCGGCGGGGACGTGCGATAGAGCCTTGGAAGGAGGCTGGGGAGCAGCATTGCTCCTCTTCTTTGAAGCCATGGACGAAGAAGGTGATGACAAAGATCGACGTGATGTTCACAACTTCGGGTTCGCGCAAGCGATTTCCCCCTACCTGGCGCGCCAAAGATGTCATGGGTGAACATGTATCTATGGGGGCCATAGGCCCCTTATGGTCTGGCAGGGGGGAGATCACATTGCACAAAGAGCGAAGGCCATGAGGCAGCACGACGATGAGACTCTGGTGGTTTTTACCCAGGTTCGGGCCGCTGAGAAGCGTGAAACCTTACTCCTACTTGGGTGGATTGGATGGAGGAACACGGCGACGTGCAGTGCTCAAGTCCGACAAGGTGGCCTCGAGGAGAGCTGCTATGCGGGTACAAGTGTGAGGTGGTCTGAATCCTTCTCTAGGTTGCCTTGGACCTCCTTTTATAGCTCAAGGGGTAACCACAGTGGCAAAACAGACATTATCTCGTGATTAGATAGCCAACCGTGCTATCATACCTAACTCTGGCTCTTAGGACAAAATGCCATCAATGCTACCTTAGGTGGCGTGCGGGGGTGCATCCCCGACAAGCTTATATTGCTGCTTAGCTAACTTCTGCTTATCATCTTGACACGCCCCTAGACGAGTGTCGGGTGGGTGTGATCTGTCTTCCAGCAAACAACCATGTGCTTAGTGAGTGCCACTTAGCCGCCTAGGGGGCTCGATACTGCATCGATAAGTGACTAGCGTCGTGGTGTGGTGGAGCGGTGGTAACTGTCCTATACCTGCCGGGGGCAGGGCTTGCCGGGCCTTCTTGGAGGGGTCCTGCTCTTGTTAGCTGCATCGACCTTGCCGGCCTCGCCTGACTAGCAAAGGACACTTTCCTTGGATTCTCTGTCTTGTATACTGGCTTGGTCTTCTTGATACGCTCCTTGTTCTCAAGAAGAGCGGTTTCTCTTGGCTTGACTCTGCGTGGATCCGAATGTGCTTGGCAGGTTCGACTACATTGAGGTAGCCATTCCCCCGGCAGGCCCTGGCCATCGGGGCGGAGGCTTTTTGTTCGTGCACAAGTCAGGGGAAATAAACACCCCTGTTTGTGTACCCTGACATACTTGATGTATCCTAAAATGGCTCCTTTTAGATTGGCAGCCTTTGGATTTCGTGGAGGTCTTAATTGCAGAACAAAATACTATCGTCCTTTCTTCATAATTTAGAAAGTGTGTAACACTGCTTACAAGCTCCAGTTCGTAGAACATGTCAAAAATCATCATGTTTTCATGTTAGTCAGCTTAAAATCTCACTCGCAACAAGGCTATGCCTAGTCGTAATCTACATATGGCGAATGAGGATGGTACCCTCAAGACTGAACCAGCGACAGTTTTTCTGGTACGACACCTTCATACATGAGAAGGCGCAGACTTCATCAAGTATACATTTCCGGTTTTCTTTCTTTTGATAACTCAAGCAAGGCGGGAAGCAAATACAACACCGTGAGGACTCGTTGTATCTCAAGGAGGGCAATGCCAAATCATGAACCTACAATTGTATGTTTTCCTCATTTAGGTGTAGCCTTTCTGGCAATACCGCTTCAATCTGATCCAACGGCTCACAAGTCTCCTCTCCTGGTCTTGTTGTTAAGCCATCAAATCCCTTTTACCATTATAAGGTAGTTATGCATGTTTTTACCTTCACCGTTGTAGCGGATAAGAGCATCTACAACAATGAGCACTTATCCAGACGCTTAAACAGGAAAAAATACCAAAAATATTAAGCGTCATGTATTCCAACGCTGGGCGCTAATGACCAACGCCAAACACGCTTACAAGTAGATGTTTCCGTTTCAGCTGGGGAGGCCTGGTGCTCGCTACCTTGTTTTGTGTCGATGAGGCACTAGATGTCAGGAATCGACGACGCAACCACTGATTGGCTTGGAAAATTTTCTGAACACCCTCCCCTGGCGCTCAGCGTTGGGGATGTCGTGATGAGCTACTTATTTAAGCCTGGTTGTGGTTGGTGTATCGTATGTTGAATTGCCGATTGCCTAACGTATGTTTTCGAAAGGGATGATAAGCCCCAACCTCTGCATCGAGCGATGCACACAGCTATATATTTCATAATGGATGAAACTCGGTGCCTTATAGCTATAGTAATATAGAATAGCCCTCTTGAAAGGACCGAGATGGCGCCTAGAGGGGAGTGAATAGGCATTTTGAAACTTCTATAGATTTTTCTTTATCCTAATGCGGAACTAAACTAAACCGATACTTTTCAAGCACAAATCCTAAATATGCTAGGCTCAACTAAGTGCACCAACAACCTATGCTAAACAAGATAGGCACTTAAGGAAACTAGCAAGCACAAACTATATCACAAGATAGGGGTTTGGGGTAAGTGGTTTGTTGCTCGAAATGATGGCTAGAATGTGTATCAACAACACCCAAACCGGTGAGGAAGAAGATCTCTTTTATAGCCAACCCCTGAAACTAGTCGTTGGGCTCCAACAGACACTTCTTGGACAGCCCGTGCCCACGGGGGACAAGACCCCGTGCCGACGGGGTCCCATGCCCACAGTACAAGCCTGTGTGCATGTGGGGGTGTGCCCACGGCCTCAAAACCCCGTGCCCACGAGGTACCCAGAAACAACCCAAAGCGGGAAAATGAAACATGCATAACTTTGGCGTACGAACTCCAAATTTGATGATCTTGGGCTCGTTTTAAAGCTGTGTAAAAGCCCAAGGTCCTTATGTAGAGAACCACCCAAGATCAACAAGAAATAATGATGCGCAAAGGTTTGAGCTCTCTACATGAGATGCGATCAAGCTACTTGCCCGAAAGTCCCTCTTGATAGTACAATTACCAAACCTATAATCCGGTGTCCCACCAAGCACCATGATACAGGCAAAACTAGGAAAACCTAGCTAAGGAATACATTTGCCTTGCACATTTCATTTGATTGTTAATGCTTGCCTCAAGTTGGAATCCTTTCGTTGACCATAATCATTTGGTGAAGATATTCAAATTGCTTCCCATATTGCAATGAGGGAATCCTTCTCTTAAGCACATATTCACATGTACATGACCACAAGGTGGACCGCAAGCTTCATAGCATATAACCTTCGGCTTCTTATCGTGCACTTGGACTCCCCAAACTTGATGACCATCACCACTTGATGTCATCCTTACATAGGCTACTCGAAATCTTTCTTTTGATGCAAGCCTATGAGAAACACCTTACCCACATAGACATAGGAAACACATAGCATGGGTTAGTGCACAAAACGCAATTCACAATTACTTACCATACCACTAGACCACTTGATCCCACGTGGTACATTGTTTGCGCTTGTGTGTTGACCATCTAGACATTGGTGGAGCTACGTGTGATGAAAATGGACCATGGCCCTCCTAGTCCAAAGCAAATATGGTGTAGGACTGAAGTAAATTGGGCCATGAGGCCAAGAAATAATGGTCTTCCTTCGTACCGGCCCGCCCAGCTTTGGCTACGTAGCTCCGCCACTGCATCTAGATACAATCTTCGAGCTTCATCTTGGTCAACCAACATCTTTACTTCAAGATCTATATTGGTTTCTTGAAAGCCATAATGAACTCTTCATTTTACTTCATTGCTTCAAGACTAGATCACCAATTACTCTTTCATGACCATATCAAGTTTCACCATGAACATCATATTGGTCATCACTTTCTCTTCTAAATGCCCCCATCACAAACTCTTGAGAGGCACAATGAATTCTTCACTCTAGTTTTTGCTTCAAGACATGATCAATGAGAATCCAACGCATGAGCTCATCATGATCTTCTCTTGATACCATAGCTTGAATTCTTCTCTTTAATCATACTCTCAAGACCTTGATCCTTATAGGCCCAAATGTGTCAACCTTTGAGATCCTTCAATGGACTCCACCTTGAACATATTTGGTTAGGCATCGATATCAATATTGATGGCTCCATTAGATACATCCAAAGACCAACAAGTATCCTCACTAGACATGAGACCCCGAGAGTCAGACCCTAGGCCTCGTGGGCACAGGGGTCCGTGACCCCGTGCACATGGGGTATCCATAGAGTTTAACACTCGACCCCATGTGCACGGGGTGTCCAGAGAGATTTTTCCTGGACCCTGTGCGCACGGGGTAAGCAGAGAGGATACCATGAGGACTTCCTTGAGAGGCTTTTGATGGAACTCTTCCCAAATAAATCCAACATGCTTCATGCATCACTATGGAACATTTCTTCATATGGGATACAATGCCATTGATGCTCCATAGGAATTGTCATTCGATACCAAAGCTAAGAGCAAATCTTCATCTTTATGACAATCATCCTTAAGGCTCCACCTATGTAAATCCCTTCAAATATACCTCAGTGAAAGCATTAGTCTATTGAGATAGTCATTAATTATCAAAACCACACTTAGCGGCTACATGCCCTTTCACCTATGGTTCTGGCCTTAAACCCTACCTTGTTCCCTTGATTACTCGATTTCTTGTCCCAAATTCCCCTTCATCCTACCTGGGTCCCGGCGGGGGTTAGGGGGTTGGGGATAGAGGGGAGATATCTCGTATTTCTGCTGGCACACCTAGTGCTGGCTCAAGCATATGCGTCACAATTTGACCCAAAAAATCAATGAGGAGCTACATGACTTCCCCAGACTCAGAAACCACCACATTTTGTGGAGGACGAGGGTGTCCCAACAGCATACGAAGACCATGTGGAGTGTGCCCGTATATTACGATTTGAGAAAATTAAACTTGCATAGATTTGATCATGTTATAAAACGTGAGTTGGAAACAAGATTGGTCGTGTGCGCAACTCGCAGGATGCATGTGAAGTAATGCCATGCATGTTGTTGATACTTGAAAAATTCGACAGAGTTGACCTCCGGAACGTGTTATCTTTTCTCATAGTATCCGTGCGTTGGTTGCTGAAGTGGCCTCGCGCATGCATATTATCAAAAAAATTGGAAACCAAACCCGTGTGCCTGAACCTGCAGGTGTATGGGCATGGGAGAAGCAAAACAGAGCGTACGTACGACAAATGCTCAAATCTGAAGCAAGTCTGGCACAGGAAAAATAATGTAGACACCAGAAAAAAGAATCATGACAGGCATGAAATTGCATGATTTGCATGTACAGCGTATCGAAATGAATCTATTTATACATATCTTCCTTTCTACGTATTTGTCCATGAATGGAATTTGGCGGTTGGATTGCAGGGTGTGTGATGTCAGTGAGGAGTCGGAGTAGCGAGCACGATGCATTGATTGATGCTTTGACCACGAGCCTGGACGTTTGTTGCGCGAAGCTACCCACCGTGTGTTGGGGGGGTTGACTCAGTTTTCACTGCACGACTTGGGCCCTCTGGTGCAAATCAAAAAGACAAAAACAAATTACACGGTCAGTGTCTAGGTGAGAGAGACATCATTGACTGATGGACAAGGTAAAACCAAGTTGCAGTAATAAGGATAGTGGTGGCAGATATATAAAAGAATTAGTAAAAGCAGGTATCAGGTGTGGATGATTAAGTTATAATTAAGCAAGCAGGCATACATCGGTATGAACGGGACTGATGATTGCATCGCATGTAGTAGTAGTATGAATGTATGCATCATGCATGAGCACCGAGTAGTCGTGCGCCCCTCTCCTTGGCGCCTCCCCAGTATTGACGCACCTCTTCGATTCCACTCCGGTTGGCTGATTGGATGGAACCATTCAAATACAGCCATGGCCATGGCCGTGAACCTCCCCAGTACCTTTCTTCCCATTCCATCGCCATTGCCGCACCACAACAGATGAGGAGGCAAAGGTAACCTTCCTTTACTCTCGTTCTACATTCCCAATCAGCCTTCCTGATTGCATGCACCCTCTATGTAATCTACTGATTCATCATTTTCCTTTCCTTACCAAGCAAAATACTCTTGCCATTTATTCTCCCCCTTTTCCTGGAGGAAAAAAAAGAGGGAAACAACCTGCATGCATCCATTTGAATTTCGTTTTTGCGTCACCCAGGCTGCGTTTATTGCTTGTTATGATCTGCCGATTACGATTTGATTTCCTATATGCTGTGCTTTCCAAATATGTCTTGGCCTACAGCGAGACTAATGTCAATGTTTTCCTTTGTTTCGGCATATTATTCATCCTGCAGATCAGCCACAAGATAACAGCATAGCAACAACATCACGAGGAAGAAGAGTCAACAGTGAAGAGCGCATACGGAGGAGGCCATGGGGTCCAAGGGAATCCTCAAGAACAGCGGCTCCAGCCGCGTGCCGCCGCACGGCCCCAGCAAGCCACCGACGGCACCAACATCGGCGCCGCAGGTGGTCTTTGGGCGGCGAACCGAGTCTGGGCGCTTCATCAGCTACTCGCGCGACGACCTCGACTCAGAGATCAGCAGCGTCGACTTCCAGGACTACCATGTCCACATCCCCATGACGCCTGACAACCAGCCCATGGAGGAGGACGGCACCAAGGCCGACGAGCAATACGTCTCCAGCTCGCTCTTCACCGGCGGCTTCAACAGCGTCACCCGTGCCCATGTCATGGACAAGCAGGGCCCTGACTCCGACATGGGTCGATCTGGCCCCAAGGGCTCCATCTGCATGGTCGAGGGATGCGACAGCAAGATCATGCGCAACGGCCGTGGGGAGGACATCCTCCCCTGTGAGTGTGACTTCAAAATCTGCGTCGACTGCTTCACCGACGCCGTCAAGGGTGGCGGCGGTGTCTGCCCCGGGTGCAAAGAGCTTTACAAGCACACCGAGTGGGAAGAAGTCCTCTCCAACTCCAGCAATGAGCTGACACGGGCTCTCTCGCTGCCACATGGGCCAGGGGGCAAGATGGAGAGGCGTCTTTCGTTGGTGAAGCAGGGCACTATGAACAACCAGTCCGGTGAGTTTGACCATAACCGCTGGCTCTTTGAGACCAAGGGGACATATGGCTATGGTAATGCCATTTGGCCAGACGACAATGTGGATGATGATGGCAGAAATGGAGTACCAGGGCACCCCAAGGAGCTCATGTCTAAACCATGGCGGCCACTCACCCGCAAGCTCCAGATTCCAGCTGCTGTCATCAGTCCTTACAGGTGCCATCTTTTTTCCTTAAAAACATGTGCCATTACTGTTACCTGCCAATCAAAAGTTATATGTACGGGTTAATGCCTAAACAAGAAGTATGCTGGCTTACCCACCAACACAAGAATAATGAATCAATTTATTTTACATTAAACTAAAGGAACTGCAGTTTTGCATTACCCTCTCATTAGGCCAACCCCTAATAAAATTGATGGTGTTAAAAAGTGATTAGAGCCAAATGCTGTTAACCTTCAAGTAAATGTAGTCTAGCAAAGAGAAATGCTACAAGGAAGCCAAGTAAATAGCCCTACTATACCAATTGGTTTCAATACCAATCAAATGCATATATAAAGTGACTGAGTTGTCAGTTTCAGCCAAAGATCATAGTATGTGTATAGACTAGTCAAAAAGTGTGCCTGTACAGTAAGCTTGCAATTTTCTTCCAAATACCATAGCATGTGCACACAGACTAGTTAAATGTGTTCTCTGTCACAAAACTTTAAAAAAATCCACATATAGCAGTTGAAAAGAAAGTGCAAAGATCCCACACTTGCATAGTATTCTACTACTTGTTGGTTCAAATTTCAGTTACACAGAAAATATACCGATATTTATTAATACTCCCTCCATTCCAGAATATAAGGTGCACGCATTTTTTGAGATTTAGCTTCGACCATCAATTAAACCAATAATGCATAAATCATGTTACTAAAAAATTATACCATTGAAAATTTCTTTTGAATATGAATTTAATGGTATATTTTTATGACACATAACCCACATTGCATTGGTTAAATTTATGGTCAAACTTAAATCTCAAAAGGCGTGCGGACCTTATATTCTGGAATGGAGGGAGTACATGACAACACCTAGGTGCATTGCTTTTTTGTGATACCATCCTCTTGTCTGAACTGTCTCTTGCATGCAGGCTCCTTGTCCTCATCCGCTTGGTTGCACTGGCCTTCTTCCTCATGTGGCGTATCAAGCATCAAAATGATGATGCCATCTGGCTCTGGGGAATGTCAATTGTTTGTGAGCTCTGGTTCGCATTGTCATGGGTGTTGGACCAGCTTCCAAAGCTTTGCCCTATCAACCGTGCTACAGATCTCTCTGTGCTTAAAGAAAAGTTTGAGACACCAACGCCGAGCAATCCAACAGGCAAATCTGATCTCCCTGGAATTGATATCTTTGTGTCAACTGCTGATCCAGAAAAGGAGCCGGTCCTGGTCACAGCAAACACAATTCTCTCAATCCTTGCAGTTGACTACCCTGTCGATAAGCTTGCATGTTATGTGTCAGATGATGGAGGGGCACTGCTGACCTTCGAGGCGATGGCTGAGGCAGCAAGCTTTGCTAATTTCTGGGTGCCATTCTGCAGGAAGCATGACATTGAACCCAGGAACCCGGACAGCTACTTCAACCTGAAGAGAGATCCTTTCAAGAATAAGGTGAAGGCTGACTTTGTAAAGGACAGGAGAAGGATCAAGCGTGAGTATGATGAGTTCAAGGTCCGCGTTAATGGCTTGCCAGATTCCATCAGGCGCCGCTCTGATGCATACCATGCCCGTGAGGAAATCCAGGCAATGAATCTTCAAAGGGAAAAGATCAAGGCTGGAGGTGATGAGCAATTTGAGCCAGTGAAGATTCCCAAGGCAACATGGATGGCTGATAGCACTCACTGGCCCGGTACATGGATTCATCCGTCACAAGATCATGCACGTGGTGATCATGCAGGAATCATACAGGTACTGATTTGATGACGATCGTGTAAACACAATTTTTGGTCTAGACCTAGTTATTTACATGTTTCTTCTATATCACAGGTTATGCTGAAACCACCAAGTGACATGCCAATGTATGGGAACATTGAAAAGTCACCTCTTGACTTTTCAGGAGTGGATACAAGACTTCCAATGCTGGTGTACATGTCACGTGAGAAACGTCCGGGATATGATCACAACAAGAAAGCAGGTGCCATGAATGCATTGGTTCGTGCATCAGCCATCATGTCCAATGGTCCCTTCATTCTTAATCTGGACTGTGATCACTACGTTTACAACTCAAAGGCCTTCAGGGAGGGCATGTGCTTCATGATGGACCGTGGTGGTGACCGACTCTGCTATGTGCAGTTCCCTCAGAGGTTTGAAGGTATTGACCCTTCTGACCGGTATGCTAACCACAATACTGTTTTCTTTGATATAAACATGCGTGCTCTTGATGGTCTGCAAGGACCAGTGTATGTCGGCACTGGGTGCCTCTTCCGGCGAATCGCCCTATATGGCTTTGACCCACCTCGTTCCAAGGATCACAGCCCAGGCTTTTGTGGTTGCTGCCTCCCACGACGCCGCAAGGCATCTGCTTCCAATGCTAATCCCGAGGAGACAATGGCTCTCCGTATGGGTGATTTTGACGGGGACAGCATGAACCTCGCCACATTCCCGAAGAAGTTTGGAAATTCCAGCTTTCTGATTGACTCCATCCCAGTAGCAGAGTTCCAGGGAAGGCCCTTGGCTGACCATCCATCTGTCAAGAATGGGCGTCCACCTGGTGCTCTAACAATTCCACGTGAAATACTGGATGCATCCATTGTGGCAGAAGCAATCAGTGTAGTTTCATGTTGGTATGAGGAGAAGACAGAGTGGGGCACTCGTGTGGGGTGGATCTATGGATCTGTCACTGAGGATGTTGTGACAGGGTACCGCATGCATAATCGTGGATGGAAGTCAGTGTACTGTGTCACACAGCGTGATGCCTTCCGCGGCACTGCCCCTATCAATCTCACAGATCGTCTTCACCAGGTGCTTCGGTGGGCTACTGGTTCTGTCGAGATCTTTTTCTCTCGGAACAATGCATTGTTTGCCAGCTCCAAAATGAAGGTATATGCCCCTCTAGACTTTCTATTTCTATCCCTTACTAAAGTAGACTCACCAAAAATATGACAAACCATTTTTGGTTCACAGGTACTACAAAGGATTGCATACCTCAATGTTGGCATATATCCCTTCACATCCATCTTCCTCATTGTCTACTGCTTCCTTCCAGCACTCTCCCTTTTCTCAGGGCAGTTCATTGTGCAAACACTCAATGTCACCTTCCTGACATACCTACTTATCATCACCGTCACGCTTTGTCTCCTGGCCATGCTGGAGATCAAGTGGTCTGGAATTGCACTGGAAGAGTGGTGGCGAAATGAACAATTCTGGCTTATTGGTGGAACTAGTGCTCACCTAGCTGCTGTGATGCAAGGTCTACTGAAAGTTGTTGCAGGGATTGAGATCTCATTCACACTCACATCAAAGCAGGTGGGTGACGATATCGATGATGAATTTGCAGAACTCTACGAAGTAAAGTGGACTTCATTGATGATACCACCTCTCACCATCATCATGGTGAACCTTGTTGCCATTGCTGTTGGCTTCAGCCGCACAATTTACAGCACAATCCCGCAATGGAGCAAGCTTCTTGGTGGAGTGTTTTTCAGCTTCTGGGTGCTTGCCCATTTATATCCATTTGCAAAGGGGCTCATGGGCAGGAGAGGCAGGACACCCACCATTGTGTATGTCTGGGCTGGATTAGTTTCCATCACTATTTCATTGCTCTGGATTGCAATCAATCCTCCATCGTCAGCTGCCAATCAACAGTTAGGCGGGTCATTCTCTTTCCCTTGACCCAATTCATGCTGAAGCTTCATAGCTCTTGTTGGATTCACATACTGATTGCTGAAGACAACAGTACAATATTGGGTTCCCTAGCAGGCCAAAAGGGCACTCTATGAACCACATTCTGCATAACATGATGGGTTAATCTGCAGCTGAATCCAGATCAAGTTACAACAATTGGCATAGGATATCTCTAGTATATTATCATTATTTTTGGTTGTAATGTTTTGTCAGTATGTCAATAATTTACATTACACAATCTCTTGCATTTGAGCTGAATGTCATTCTTTGGTCACAACTCTTACTATCTTTCTTGACAAAATATGATTGTCATAGCTTACAAGTACCTGACCTTTAGGGATACAACTTCCTACAATTCAGAGTTGGAGCTCACCACTCCTATTGAGACCAATAGCGATATCATAGAAATGTTTGTGCATATTCCATATAATATATAGACATGACAGTGCTAAAACGGATACAGAAATGCCATTTTCTTTGTAAAAATAATACATCAACGCAAATTAATAAAAAATGGACTGGGAAATCCCTAAACTGCAAATAGTTAAAAAAAATGTGCATTGCATAGTTCAAACTTATGTAACGATCATACACTATTAAACTATATTCTGAAGAGAATGCATAAGGGTACAATTTGAAAATTGCTGTGGAGAAACAACTAAAGTATACCTGAAATTTCTTTCAAATCTAGTCCATGGGCGGCATTGCAAAATCATTTAGGTGTAAGCCTCTTGAAATATAGTACATCAGCATTGTTTCATGGAAAGATCCAATATTGACAAAAACAGACTGCCTCATTCTCGGTGTTAAATCAAACTGCACATGTCTCACCAACCTGCATCTGAGTAGAACCCAAGGTTATGGATATATTTTAAAATTTATCAACGTAATGGTGGGATGATATTCAAAAGGTATGTACCTACGAGGTAAACATCTCTTCAATAATTATGGTAATTTTTGTTGGGCGCTTCCAAGGGAAAATGTTATAGCAAGGATCTCTGCGTGGTAGAAATTCATTTAGAATTTCTCCAGCCTTCAGTATTTTATATTTTGTATCAATTACATCACAAAAGTGGAGATACCATAAACAGCATGCTTGTTCCATCGAAAAGTAGACTATGAAGCTGAGCATACAAGCAGATCGCATGTTGAGTCAGACACATCACTTTCAGCACTGATAGAATCCTCCAAAACGAATCTATGACCAATTGATTGAGAAAGTAACCAGCAAGTTTTGGTGCTAAGTTTCATGCCTAGATTGAGCATTTCTCTGATCAAAGCTGTTGCCGAACTGATGCGCTGCAATTTGACTAAGAGCACAACTACCACGTTGAATGAGGTACTATCCATGTGAACATTGGCGCCTTCCATTTCTGTTAGTAACTGCGTGACTGCAAGCATATCCCTGGCTCTACACAGTCCACGAAGCATTACATTGTATGTACAAGTGTTGGAAGCAACTCCTGAATCCTTCATCTTGTCAAACAAATCACGAGCCTCTTGAACAAAATGACCTCGGAATAGACCATGCAGAACAATGGTGTAGCACACGGTATCAAGTGCATAATTTTGACGCACAGCCTCCCTGAGAATCCTAAATGCCATTATGTTCTGGCCCCTTCTAACAAGGCCACGGAGGATGGCTGCATGGACGTAGGCGTCTGAATCAGGATTGCTTGTGACAACACTGCGGTAGAGGTTGACTGCATGATCTATCCTTCCCAAGTGACACAAACTATCCAACAATCCAACATAACTGTAGCTGTCTGGCCTGATGCCCAAACCAATCATATCGATGTAGAACTGAAGGGCTTCGGATGGAAACCCTGACTTGCACAGAGCACTCAGCATAGAATTGCAAGCCACAAGATCATAAGAGATATCCAAGCCCAGGATTAACCTAGGGAGAAGATCTATGTTCCGTGACAACTGCAATACCTGAACCAAAGTAGACAAAGTGTATGCATCCGGCTTTATCTGGCTCCCATGAAGATGTAGGTAGATGTCTATGGCCTCATCGTACCTCCTCTCCCTCATCATGCAGTCCATCAGAACATTATACATAACAAGGTCTGGGGTGCAACCGTTGGATGCCATGGATCCCAGCAGCTCACTGGCAATGTCATGCCTCCCAGCTCGGAAGAGACCTCTGACAAGCGGTGTGTAAGTCACCACTGTTGGTGAAGAGCCAGAACGCACCATATTTCCAAGAGTTTTACAGGCCTCATCTAGCCTTCCCTCACTGCACATACGAGCGATGAGACACGTCCACATGGCCGGACTGAGCTGCTGGCCCGAGACAAGCGCATAGGACAGCAGCTGTTGTAGCTCGGCCATGGTACCAGCCTTACTGCAACAGGCAAAGACCGAGGCGAGAGAAGTGGCGCTGGGGAGAAAACCTTGGCTCAGCATAGCTGTGAAACAGACGCGCAACCCTGACCAATCCCTGGCTCTGGAGAGATGAGTCAGGACAATGGCATAGGTGAGGTAGTTGGGCGACGGGTTGCCCTGCACGAAGCGCAACGCATCATCGACGCAGCCGGTCCTGAGCAGTACGTCGAGGACGACATTGCGCGCGAAGGCGTTGTGGTGGAAGCCCCAGCGGGGCATTTCGTCGAACAGGTGGAGCACGAGCGGGTACAGGCCGCCGCGCCAGTAGAGCCTGAGCAGGAGCAGGAAGGTGTGGGGCCTGATGGGGCACCCGAGGCTCTGGAGCTCGCGGAGGAGCGCGGGGGCGGTGCCGAGGCGGGACGCGAGGCGCGTGGCGGCGGGGAGGACGCGGTCGAAGGACGAGGGCGGGTGGAAGTAGGCGGGGCGGCGGGCGCACCAGAGGAAGAAGGAGAGCGCGAGGGCGTCGGAAGGGCAGCGGGATACGGCGGTCTCGACGATCTGCGGCGACAGGGCGGGCGGCTGGGGCTGGGGCTTGGCGGCGAAGAAGGCGGCGGCGAGCCTGGCAGGGAGCGGCGGTGTCCGCCTCCGTGCGGCGTGGAGCATAGAAGCAGCGAGTGGGCGGGGACGGCGAGGCTGGCATTGCAGGCGCGAACACGGGCGGGGAGGAGCTCAGTGATATCTGCCTAATTGCATGGAGAGCAGAGCAAGCAAACGCCGCCGGCACGGGCACGGCGGCGGCGCTGCGTTACGTGTGGAGGAAGGAGGCTGAAACGGCAGGCAAACCTCCCAAATACGAGTACTGGACAAAGAAGGTGCTTGGATCCAAAGAACTATTTTTAGTCTGATTAAAAATAGTTTTTTTTAGAGGCTAAAGTTCCAAGCACCCCTGACTAAAAAGAGACTAGGACTAGTTTTGAGACTAAAATTTTTTAGTCATAGGAAACCTACTAAAATATGTATTAGCCCTCTCTCTCATCATTTAATGCCTTTCCTTTAACACATGCGAGTTCTGGATTGGAGGGTTTGAAGGATAATAAATGCTCAATAACTTGATTTTGGATACGTTTTAGTCCCATGAGAGTATTTGGATCCAAGCATGGGTGAGGCTAGCAAGTTTTAGTCCCACTACTTTTAGTCATGGGACTAAAACGTATCCAAGCACCCTCATAGTAATAACATTTTCTTTTGACTGTCTGGACATAGTAACATATGATGGGTCATTTCACATGATATTTGATGTATATTAAATCTGTCAAAGAAGCTTATCCAATATCATCTGAAATGTTTTAGGCATATTCAATGCAAGTCTTCATAAATTTCAGTACATAACGGACAGCTAAAACGTGCTAATAATATCAAGAAAGTTTGGGATGAACCAAATTTGACATGAAGGGATGCATGAAAACTTGCTATCCATATACCAAAACCATAAATTATGGGTTTCACCACTAGCCAGTCGAAACTAAATGCTGCGTTGTCGTTGTCAAAGTTGTATGGTTTTATCTTGAGGATTTACCAAGTAAATAGAGTATGATACTGCATTTTGGGTTTATTTATCACACAATCGAATTTGATGCATGCTTAGCAATGATGCATTACAAGCAATAGCCAAGGGTGCAGCTTTCAGAGTGAGAAACAACAATCTGAAGCTCTTTGATGCAATTAAAAATGAGGCCCACGCGTTGTATGGTTAGAAACCGTACGCAGCTAGAATTCAAAAGGCTTCATTGTCTGGCACAAACATAAGAAAATGAGCAAGATTTTCCTGCGTGTCCATGTCCATAGCACAATGGATGAAGAAAAAATGTCAAACCGCTGGATTACAGATTATAAAGTTCAACA
Organism: Triticum urartu; assembly: GCF_003073215.2. Lineage (NCBI taxonomy): Eukaryota > Viridiplantae > Streptophyta > Magnoliopsida > Poales > Poaceae > Triticum > Triticum urartu. The sequence goes on from NC_053022.1 coordinate 354,503,710, forward strand.
GGAAAAAACTAGTGACACCCTCTGCCGGTATGATTTCTCTGTTTCGATCCGTGATGATAGAAGGAAGTTACAAGTCCAGACCAATAGGACACCCAAGGCAACAAGTTTTCGTTATCAAGAAAAGAGCAGCTAGCACGCGCAGCACAGCCAGATGGTCTCTCGTTTTACACCGCCGCCTTGCTGACAACCAAAGCCTATTCAGAATCATTTTTGGCCAACAAGCTAAGCCGCCACGAGATCGGGGGTCTCTGCCTCGATGGACAACAGTGTGGTATGCACTTTGCCGACCCACGAGTCCAGGCGCTCACGCAACGCCTTCACCTGTGGGATGCCAAGTACTCTAGGCTGGACCCACGAAACATGAACCGTGCTGTCGACTTCATCGATGATTCCTTCTATGAGATGAACCTGCAATGGACAGGAAATATGTGAGTGTTTCAAATAGATATGCAATTCAGGGAACCCCACTGCTGCTTCAACTAGAGAGGATGCACGATTTTGGCTCCCTGGAACATTCGGGGACAGCATTACTACTACAGGAACTGATGCACAAAATCTGGAAGGAAACTGAAACAGATCTGAAGTACCACCTCCGTCCGGGCTTATAAGTACCCTCTTATTTTGGGCTAAAGTTTGACCATAAATTTATAACTAATAAAATGTAAACTACATGCCGTAAAAAATATATTGTGGGAAACCTCTCTCAAATACAAATCCAACAATATAGTATATTTTTTGTTTCATACTCCCTCCGTTCCTAAATATTTGTCTTTCTAGATATTTCAACAAGTGACTACATACGGAGCAAAATGAGTGAATCTACACTCTAAACTATGTCTATATACATCCGCATGTGGTAGTCCATTTGAAACCTCTAAAAAGACAAATATTTAGGAACGGAGGGAGTATAATTTATATTTTGTTAGGTTTACAGATGGCCAAAGTTTGACCCAAAATATGAGGGGGGGCGGGGGGGCAATAAACCAGATGGAGGGAGTATAGCACCCAGCATTCTCAAATACAAATCCAATAATATAGTATATTTTTTGTTTCATACTCCCTCCATTCCTAAATATTTGTCTTTCTAGAGATTTCAACAAGTGACTACATACGGAGCAAAATGAGTGAATCTACACTCTGAACTATGTCTATATACATCCGTATGCATTTGTATATACCTCACACAACAACAGTTGAATTTGCAATCAAAACCCAAAAGTTTTTTAATAGCCCCTAAACAGTACGTCACAAGTGAACAGAAAGGAACTGAATATCAATACAGTAACACATCACGAATTATTAAAAAGTGTTGTTCCATAACAACCCACTGTCTAAATATGTGTTGGGTTCTGATTCCCAAGCCATAACATAAAATACTGCAAGCATAAAACAAGAGGCATGAAAAAAATACACAAGTTTCTATGAACATGAAACGGAAATCTTATGGCGGAAGAATGTAGGAAATGGAGTTACCGAGAGGCTCTTCATAAGAAGACATTCCACTTCGTTGGTTGAAAGCTTAGTCTGCTTGGCAATAACACTTAATGGGATAGTTCTATCTTCTGATGGCCGGCTAAAAAATGCAACACAAAAAAAATATTAGGAAAAAACACGACAGGAAATGGAGGTGATATTGGAAAGTAATAGCCCAAAAATGGTACCTGAAGATTATCTCCATCAGACACAGAATATTGATCTTCTCAAGCAGTTTCTGTTCATTCTGCACCAATGCAGGCTGTGCACTAAGAGCAGCATTGTGAACCCCACAAAGCTCTTGGTAGAGAGCTAGGTTGCCGGTGTTGAACGCTTGTAACATGTGATAGACCCACTCCACCTTGGTCCCAATAAGACTATTGATCTATAAGGTACAAACAAGAGTAATTTCACTACTTCAGGAATGAGAAGTTTCAAATAGGCTTAACTCAAATCCAGAAGGAACGACGTTCATGTGCTACTAGTCAGCTTGTCTTAAACAGATATTAGTAGTAATATCACTACTTCAGGAATGAGAAGTTTCAAATAGGTTTAACTCAAATCCAGAAGGAACGACGTTCATGTGCTACTAGTCAGCTTGTCTTAAACAGATATTAGTAGTAATATTAGTAGTAGTACACCCAAATTACTTGTCCAACTAAAAGGTAGTTTGCTATATTTATGTTAACCAAAAGAATCATCTGTGCTGACAACCATGGTCAATGAGTAAATATAGTGCATGCCTTTGTATACAAAAGGCTTCATAACTATTCTGTCAAACTTCTGCATAGCTCAAATTTGATCACTCGCCTATAACTGCATACACCAACTAACATAGTTGCCAATGATAATTCAACAATTAATACTGCTATATTTGTGTTTGATACTGTGAAAGGCACCCTGTTTCAGTGGGTACTTCAAAATCCATCCCTTTTATACTTGCAGTGCAGAATTGAAAAGAAATTGTCATTTAGCAATCAGGACGATCAAGTATGTGGAAAGATACATGTAACAGCATCCAGAAGCAAGTGGAATAGATGACATACGCACTATGCAAAAAACAAACTACAAATGCGTCAATTCAGGGCTGGGAACAATAAAGTCGTGCACGAACAAGCAACACTTAATTTGACAAAAGGACAAGCAATACTTACAATAGGGTGAGCTAACAATTCCCCGAAGTTGTAGATGTTGTCCCCCAGCAAGGCTGCAAGGGAAAGGTCAAATGCCAAGTCCTGTTTCAAGACAATAGGTATCAAATATACATAGAAATAACATCCATGGCACATTTCAGGCTATATAAAATAAAGGACTGAATAAAACACATTCTTCTGCTGTACAATCGATGAAATTGTTAACTGCAAAACTTACCAGCTTGAATGACCGTGAGAGAGACCCTACGGTTGTGTAGGCCAGATAGAGAAGCGCGTTCTTATAGAACTCAGCAAACTCTTGGAGCGACTTATGGTACTGAGACGATATCCAGTAGAAGCTAGCGTGGACCGTAGGATCCACATCAGTCATGCCATCCAGGGTGGTCTTCCCTTCCTCCAGCAGGTTCTTGCACTCCTTGTGGTTCCCTTTGTCGAGGTGAATTGCCGCAATCTGCATCTTGACATGAAGGATAGGCTCATTGATCCGCAGCTCCCTGGTTTCGCGAAGCTTGGCGATTATCCCCTCGAGGAAGGCGATGGCGGCATCCTTGTCGGGATATTGGCGCGAGGCTATGACGGCAAACTGGGCAAGTTTGAGCAAATTGATCTTTGTTTCGAAATCGGAGATGAAGTTGTTGTAGAGCTGTATGAGCGTGTCGCCAGTCTGCAGAATAAACAGCAATTGCCGTGGAGACCAAATCAGACCAAAATAGCGCTCGAAATCGAATGGGAGCATGTGAGGCGCATGAGTTGCCGCATGCCAATTAACGGCGCATCTGGAGCCTGCATCTAAATCTAGGTTCTAGGTTCTAGGTTCTAGAGGGAAGGGGGGAGGAAGTGGAGAGGATAGTGGAAGGGGGTAGGTACCTGTGCGGCCGGGATCTGGAGGAATTGGTCGAGCTTGAGGGTGAGCTGGTGCCAGAGCTTGCGCTGGTAGAGGTCGGCGAGGTCGGCGTACCAGTCGGCGAGGTCCGGCCGCGCCTGCCGCTGCGCCTCCACGTACTGCAGCGCCATGGACGACGGCGAGGGGGGGGACCTGAATCTGAAGAAGCCTTTTCCGTTAGGGTTTGGGGAGGGGGAGGGCGACAACCACCGCCAACTAGAACAAGAGCAATGCGGCGAGGCGAGGCGAGGAAGATGAAAGTAAAACCCTAGTTTTTTTTTTGGACGATATAAACGAGAAGGGAAATTGGACTAGGCGGCAGCAGCAGCAGTAGCTCACCGTGCGACGGATACTTGCCGTGGAACGGAAGGGACCCGGATGGAAATCAATCTACGGGTACGGGTGGAAGAAGCCGAGCCGGATGGAGGCGACGCCAACAAGAGAAGGAGGAGCGGAGACGTGTCCTCGCAGCCTATATTGCCCAGCCCCATGCCGCAATGCACAAGCAGTCCAGCCCAACGAGGGCACAAGCAGCCCGGCCCGATGTGCTCACAGCTATTAATAACTAAAATAATAACCCTAAAAATTAAAGTGTCCGTTTGTTTGGTCGAGACGACTAGTTAGAGCAAGTACAATGGGATAACATAGATGGACTATAAGCTTTTAAATATTATATTTTGAATGAGTGGAGGAGAGAAGAAAAACGGACTACTGATTAACAGCCGGCTGCAACACGCACTCCTATGCATGTTGTGAGAGAGTGAGGTGGGTCATGTATCGAAAAAGTAGTACATATTTATATACAACCATTGTTACTTGCCTGCTATAAACTTGCTTATGTAAAACCATATAGCCAGCAGTTGGTTGTATTATTAACCATGCTCTTTAAGGGTCACCATTTGCAAAAGTCATTCTTATTTTCCCAGCGCTGACAAATGGCGCATTGCATGTGCGCCACTTATCGCAACATAAGAGTTTTTTTCATAGATTTGTTTATTTAAAATGTTTCACCTCTGAATTTCTCTGCTGAATTTCTCGTGTCCAGATCTTTGAAACTATATCTCATTTTAATAGGTTTCGACGAACTTTTTTCATGAAAAAACTCAAAGAAGGAAGCACGGTCTTTATTTCATTTTTTTTTCGAGAAGCACAACTTCTTGAAGAAGCAAATAGGCACATATTTGCAAGCATTGATTTGCTTCTCGTGGAGGCACATATTTGATTCCACGAAAAAATGTGGAAATAAAGAACTGTGCTTTCGGCTCTGGATTTTTATGGTTTTTTTCCGTGAAAAAGTGGAGGCACATATTTGCTTTCACGAAAAAAATTGTGGAAATAAAGAACCGTGCTTCTGGCTTCGGATTTTTTCTAGTTTTTCCGTGAGAAAAGTTCGTCCAAATCTACTATCATGGGGGTCTAGTTTTGAAGATATCGGTGTGCTTCTCGCGGGAGCAAATCTGTATCTCCATGAGGAGCAAATATGTGCTTTTTGGTAGAAGCACAAATATATAATATTTTACAAAAAATAAAAATTGCACAACTTTTTTCCCTCCAAAACCTAGAAAAAATCAGGCAACCCCAAAAAACCATAAAAAGGGGATAAAACGCATCTAAAACCTGAAAAACGCGTACAGAAAAAATAAAAACAAAAAAAATCCAGAGAGAGCACCCAGTAGGCGACTTGTGGCGGCGACTGAACGCACCACTTGCATGCTCTAAGAGTATCAAAAGCGACCCCTGAGGTCCCCCGCAAGGGGTAACTTCCAGTAAGTTGCTCTCTTGTTTGGTTGTCATATTAAGCTTGTCACACTTTACCATGCAAGTTTGGCTAAGACAGTCTTCTTTGGTTTGCAGTCACATTTATGACAAGATTTCATTCATGCAAACTAGATCTCATATGTCATTGAATCAAAAAGTGTGTAAAATTATCTCAAGTGTGGCAAAACCACTTACCTTAGGCATGTGTGGTAGAAAATATGACAAATGATGGCAACCTTGATATATGAACCAAACATGATGAGTTTCGAAAGCTACTTATGCTGGGTTAGATAAGCATAGGAGCAGTTTTTACTGGAACACTACTGGCAATAAAAGAAGTATAGACTTTTCAAATGAAAAGTCATGTGTCGGCCTAAAAACCTTGGCGGTTAGGCATTATCAACACCTTCATCATGAATTAATGTCTTATCATCACATGATGGTGGAAATACTGTCGGCGGAGCCGAGGCTTATGTGGTTTAACATTCTCAAAGCTAAATATTTCCCCATGGGTAGCCCCTTGTTTGCTTCTGCCACTTGGATTTCTCAGTTCTAACGTCAACCAGCGAAAGTACGAGATCAGTTTCGTTCTCAAGTCAAGTTTGGGGTTGATGATGGTACTTCTGTGTGGTTTTGGTTGGATTGGTGCATGTGGATGGGCCACTTTGTGTTTCATTTTCTTCGTTGTTTTCCTACCGTGTTGTTCCTAACACTACAAAATTTGCTCTATTAGGTGACAAAAAAAACTGGTGATGAAACAGGAACCGGCGCCTAAAATCATTTTCTGTGATGGTCACCATCACTAGTTGATTTTGCCCCGTCATGGCTCTCTGCGGCAACTTTGGTGACGCTGAGAACCAATTTTAGGCGACATTTTTTGCCGTTACTGGGCAAGTGTGTTTTCTAGGACAATTTTTAGTGTCACAAAAAATTTTCACCGTCACCAATAATATTGAACAGATTATTGCAGGAAATATAAATAGAAAAAATGAGTTCCTGAGACTTTAACCCATGAGCTTTCGCTTCCGTAGACACTATACGAAGAGGTTTACCGCTGGTGTGGTAAAAAAAGAGGTTTTGTGGTAAAAAAAAAGTTTATGGCTGGACTAGTGTTTGATGGGTGATAATACTTTGTAGCTCAATTCTTCTATATATGTTTTTTAGAGGACTTCTACAGCATGTTCAATAGCAGTACATGTACATTTTGTTGAAATAATAAAATAAAATAATGTTTACGTTGAAACTATTGTATTTAAAAAGCTGACGCCACATGTCATGTTTTAGTTTCAGACAAAAGAAAGAAAAAATAGGTGCTTTCCAAGGGATTTGAACACTTGTCATGGGCCTCATGTGGAGTTCGGATTATGACTAGGCTAGTATTTGATTAGTGATAATACTTTGTATAGTCAAAAACCCTTTCTAAGCTGGTATAGGGACAGTTATTAGTGTTACCGAAATTATTGGAGCGACGCCTTCATGAGTTATTTCAAGAGATTATCAGGAAACAGACATGCATCAGTGTCTGTGCAGGCTACGTTCATGGGCGGTTCGGTTGCGTGTTTGCAGACGTCGTGGAGACGTGTTTGTAGGCGGCCTAGAGGCGTGTATGCGGTCGGCATTCAGGTGAGTGAGCAGACCGCGTCAGAGATTTTCACCGGAATATGTGCCTTTGACCGAGCGCCCCTACGGCCACCATGGTAGTCTGTGCCTACTGAAGAAGTAAGATCAGACTGTGGCATCCTTTGACCGCCCTTCCGCCCGCCTATCCAACCACCTCTCCTTAGTGGCGGGCTCGCCTGCTGCGGGCTACAAGATAGCGGCCCTCCCTTCTCTCGCACCATTATCATCTCTAATCCAACATAATCCAGCACAAACACCTTGCCCATGGCGCACCTCCTATTCTTCTATTTTGGCGTTGTTGAGGAGGAGCGGGAAGAGGACCCTCTGGCCTCTACACACAGGTCATACAATAAATTAAGACAACTCCTATGGTTCCTGCCGGTTGTCATACTCATCGACATGCAAGTCGTGATTCCTATTACAAGAACATGATCAATCTCATGCATCACATATATCATTCATCACATCCTTTTGGCCATATCACATCACATAACATACCCTGCAAAAACAAGTTAGACGTCCTCTAATTGTTGTTGCATGTTTTACGTGGCTGCTGTGGGTTTCTAGCAAGAACGTTTCTTACCTACGCAAACCACAACGGCGATAGCCAATTGCTATTTACCCTTCATAAGGACCCTTTTCATCGAATCCGATCCGACTAAAGTGGGAGAGACAGACATGCGCTAGCCACCTTATGAATCAAGTGCATGTCAGCCGGTGGAACCGGTCTCACTTAAGCGTACGTGTAAGGTTGGTCCGGGCCGCTTCATCCCACAATGCTGCCGAATCAAGATAAGACTAGTAACGGTAAGCAAATTGAAAAAAATCATCACCCATAACTACTTTGTGTTCTACTCGTGCATAGAATCTACGTATAGACCTAGCTCATGATGCCACTGTTGGGGAACGTAGCAATAATTCAAAAAAATTCCTACGTGTCACCAAGATCAATCTAGGAGATGCTAGCAACGAGAGAGGGGGAGTGCATCTTCATACCCTTGAAGATCGCTAAGCGGAAGCGTTGCAGGAACACGGTTGGTGGAGTCGTACACGCAATGATTCAGATCACGGTCGATTCCGATCTAAGTGCCGAACAACGACGCCTCCGCGTTCAACACACGTATAACCCGGGGACGTCTCCTCCTTCTTGATCCAACAAGGGGAGAGGAGAAGTTGAGGGAGAACTCCGATAGCACGACGGCGTAGTGGTGATGGAGCTCGTGGTTCTCCGGCAGAGCTTCGCCAAGCGCTACGGAGGAGGAAGAGGTGTTGGAGAGGGGGAGGGCTGCGCCAGGGGAAGGGTATGTCTGCCCTCCCACCCTCCACTATATATAGGAGCAAGGGAGAGGGGGCCGACCCCTAGATGCATCTAGAGGGGGCGGCCAAGGGGGAGGCTTGCCCCCCAAGCTAGGTGGGGCGCCCCCTCTAGTGTTTCCCCCAACCCTAGGCGCATGGGCCCTAGGGGGAGTTGGCGCCCAGCCCACCTAGGGGCTGGTTTCCCTCTATATTCAGCCATAGGGCCCTCCGGGGCAGGTGGACCCCCGGAACCCCTTCGGTGGTCCCGGTACAATATCGGTAACCCCCCGAACACTTCCCGCGACCGAATAAGGACTTACCATATATAAATCTTCATCTCCGGACCATTCCAAAACTCCTCGTTACGTCTAGGATCTCATTCGGGACTCCAGACAACCTTCGGTAACCACATACTATTTCCCATAATAACTCTAGCGTCACCGAACCTTAAGTGTGTAGACCCTACGGGTTCGGGAACCATGCAGACATGACCGAGACATCTCTCCGGCCAATAACTAACAGCGGGATCTGGATACCCATGTTGGCTCCCACATGTTCCATGATGATCTCATCGGATGAACCACGATGTCGGGGATTCAATCAATCATGTATACAATTCCCTTTGTCAATCGGTATGTTACTTGCCCAAGATTCGATCATCGGTATCCCCATACCTCGTTCAATCTCGTTACCGGCAAGTCTCTTTACTCGTTCCGTAACGCATGATTCCGTGGCTAACTCCTTAGTCACATTGAGCTCGTTATGATGATGCATTACCGAGTGGGCCCAGAGATACCTCTCCGTCATACGGAGTGACAAATCACAGTCTCGATTCGTGCCAACCCAACAGATACTTTCGGAGATACATGTAGTGCACTTTTATAGCCACCTAGTTACGTTGTGACGTTTGGTACACCCAAAGCATTCCTACGGTATCCGGGAGTTGCACAATCTCATGGTCTAAGGAAGTGATACTTGACATTAGAAAAGCTTTAGCAAACGAACTACACGATCTTGTGCTATGCTTAGGATTGGGTCTTGTCCATCACATCTTTCTCCCAATGATGTGATCCCATTATCAATGATATCCAATGTCCATGATCAGGAAACCATGACCATCTATTGGTCAACGAGCTAGTCAACTAGAGGCTTACTAGGGACATATTACGATCTATGTATTCACACATGTATTACGGTTTCCGGTTAATACAATTATAGCATGAACAATAGACAATTATCATGAACACGGAAATATAGTAATAACCACTTTATTATTGCCTCTAGGGCATATTTACAACACTTCCATCGTCGCCGGTGAGGAAGAGCTTCACTGCCTCGACCTCGTCATCGTCGTACTTGCGCCGGTCGCTAAAATCTTCACTCCGCCGCCATCGTAGCTGTCTTCCGCCGCCAAGTTAGGGCGTGGAAGATCTGAACGGACGAACTTCCCATCTACAACTCCCAGTTCGTCGTGTTCTTCGTCAAGGGTAAATAAAATCTATTTTTACTGCCCTTGTTGATTCTGATGATTTTCACAAATCTTCAAAAGGTGTTTATTCTTCAACTTCCCCACTCGTTAAACACCTCACATGCATCTGTTCTTGATCTATTTCTCTAAGCAATGTTTTTCTTCAAGATTCCTTAGTTGTGTGGATTTTCAATCTATACAACTCTGGAACCTAAGTCAAAGACCGCTTAGTGAAATTCCTCAAGACACTCCTGGTAAAATTTCTCAAACTTGTTCTTTTTGAGAAACTTATGAGAACGCATATGCCATCTCCAAATTCTTCGCACCTATACTATATTCACAGGTACACATGTCCGCTGCTGAATCATTAGATTCTCATCAACTTAACTCATTTGCAGCATTCCTCGAAGACAAATTGCATACCTCTTCAGAGAATTCTATTGTTCAAATTCCTCGGCTGAAGAAAATGGCTGATGGCAAGAGACCTCAGAAGGGAGGGAAAAGACCGGAAGTGAACACAACTTTTGAGATCCCTGATGACATTTATGAGGACTATTGCACTCTTGATGAAGCCAAACATGGCAAGGAGAACAAGAATCTGCGCAAGGTGCGCATATAGAGGCTAGAGAGGAGATGGGCACGGGAATGGAGGGAGTACATATATGTCACTCCTAAGTACATGAAGAAATTCGCTTTACACCCTCCTTGCCCAAGACCTCCGTTGGCACCAGGCCAAGAAGCTGATCCCACTAGCCTCAAGCGCGGTGAGGACTATCCAGATGAATGGGCCAAACAGCAAGCCAAGTTGGCCAGAATGGCCAAGGAAGCAGTGAGGAAATTCAATCAAGACTCTGCTGCTGCCGCTGCTGAGGCCTCTGCTAGCAAGCCTAAGAAGGCTATGCCCAAGAAGCCTGTGCACATGCCCAGTTCCTCAGCAATGCCCACACGACCAAGCTCATCAAAGCCCTCACGGCATATTCCTCAAGAAGATCCAGTCCCCACTGTACAAAACCTTCAGCTGCTGCTACAAAGTTCTCGGCACCTGTGCACCTCGCCTCGTGCCAAAGGACAACTGGTATCTCAATTGCTTCAGGAGCATCTGCAAGTTCTTCAGCTCCTCCTCAGTCCTCAATAGGTCCAACTTTGCTGAAGACAAAGGCCACTGCTGGACAAGGCACACGGCCAAGTCCTCACAAGAAACAGGTTGCCTTCCAAGTGCCGTCTAGTGAAGACGAAGTTGATGATGAGGAATTAGAAGAAATCATCAGAGACAGACAACAACAGGCCGCTAGAGCCAAAGGCAGCAATGTGCCTCTTCTGCTGGATCCCAAGTTGATTCTTGACTACATTGATCTCTGGCACAAGGACCCCAACACTCCCATGCCTGATTTCAAACTCACACCTAGCCAGAATCACATGTTGACAACCTTCATAGGTGAAGAAAAATGGAAGTTTGAGAAGGCCAGGAAACTAAAGAAAGCTCAGTACAAGAAGGAGCATCTTATGAAGAAGAATGTTGTCAAAATGACAACTAATGAACTTGTGACCATGCAAGCTGAGATCAAAGCACACAATGATGAATTTGACGTATACCGTGTAGATTGGCTGGGAGCCAAGGTCAGATTTGTCAACATGGCAAAGGGATTCACCTCAAATGTTGCAGCCCCAACGCAACATGAAATTCCTCAGGCTGAAGCATCTGCTCAGCCTACTGAAGAACATGCCAGCACCACTGATGAGAATCAGGCTGCTGAAGAAAAGGAGAGCACCAGGGCTGCTGAAGAAATTCCAGCCGCTAAAGAAACTGCCAGGGCAACCTCTAGTGTTGCGCCTGAAGAACAAGCCAGGCCTGTTGAAGCATCTGCTACAACACCTGAAGAAACTGAACAAGCCAGGACAAATGCATCAGTTGTGCCTAAAGAAACTGCACCAATTTCCTCTGCTCCTCCTGCACAGACAAGCATCAACCTTCCTTCTGCATCAGAAGCGAAGAAAACCAAAGCTGTGGAGCGAGTAACTGTGAAGAAAAGGAAATCATCTGCTTCCTTAGAGTCTTTAGCTCCAAAGAAATTGAAGACTCTGACAAGCTCCTTTGAAAATCCTATAGATGTTGTTCCGATATCAAGCATGCCACCAAAGGAGATTATTCCCTTTGGTGAGGAATATGTGATTCCAAGTGAATCTGATGAAGAAGATCCTTCTGCTACTACGTCAGAGCAGTTGGATGAAGAAATTGAAGTGAATGACATCCCTTCAACTCCACTGGTATCATCGCCCATGCCTCAGTTCATAGGTGAAGAGGTAGGCGTTGAGGAAATAGACGAGGAAGATGAAGATGTGGACATTGGGTGTACCACTCCAATTCTGAATGATGACTACTGGGAAAGTCATCACCCCAATTCACCACTATTCACCCCTCTGCAACAGATTCCTTAGTCCCCTGTCCAGACTAAAGAAATTCATACGGGCACTGAAGGACATCAAGCTTCACTTCTGTCTATTCCTGTAGAAGTTCCAGCCACTAGCGCTGCTGAACATGTTGCTGAAGAAATGGAGGCCAAGGCTGCTGAAGAAATTGCCATCGAACTTCCCTGGCCTGTGGCTCCAGAGACTGTGATTCAAGAGGCTGTGAAGACTTCAACAGTTAATCTTCAGCCCAAGCCTCAGAATCCTCACTCCAAGAAGCAGAAGTTCAAGGCTGATGACTTCTTTGCTGAGCACATTTTCTTCATGGATTACAATCCATATGACTCCGCAAGACTTAGACGCAAGCGCTTGTGGACAACGAGTCAAATGAACTTCTATTCCTCACCGATGTTTGATAAAGACAAGATCTTTAACCATGAGAAAATTCCTCATGTGGATATGGACTCGCTGCCCTGGTTCACCCCAGTCCTCAGTGTTCTTCATGATGCTGGCCTGCTCAACTTCTGCACCGACATCTGCGACTGGAATGAAGAATTCATTCTTCAGTTCTATGCCACGTTGCACATCACCGGCAATGTTGAAGATGTGAATTCATGGGTGTTGGACTGAATGACAGAAAATACTCACTACAAAGCACCGGCCTCTGAATTGCTTCATGCCGTCCTAGTCAGTCCTCCCACTGAAGGTGCAAGGTGCCTCTATGATGAACCCGAGCTTTCAAATCATCTGATGCAAGTGCTGATGAAGCCTTTGAAGCCAACCCAAGATCCTAGAACCAAATTCCTCGTTAAGGAACTGCTCTATGCGCCAAGGACAATATACAAGATATTGACCAAAACCCTTAGTCCAATCAAGGGCCACAACTCTGATGATGAAGAAGTTGTTGGCATCATGAAGAATATGCTTTTCAACATCATACATGGTATTCCTATCAACTACCACGATTTCTTCATGAGGACTTTGGCCAACGTCGCTCTATCACCGTTTGAATTGAAGCCTTACGCTCCCTGGATCATGAGATTCATCAGATCAAGGTTTTCAATTCATTACAAGGCTGATTGTCAACGCCATCTCAGCTATTTGCCCCTAATTGAAGTCCTCAAACGGACTATTTCCTCAGTTGATGAGAAGGGCAAGGCTGCTGTTATTGACAAAGGCACTCGTCCATTGGATGGACAGTTTCACAAAGTTGCATCCTACTCCACCAATGATGACTCTGCCACTCATGACACTGCCGCAAATGCTTCAAAACAATATCCTCAAGCCACTGCTCCAAGGGTGATGACTGACCGTGAGCTTCTCCTCAGTCTTCATCAGAAGGTGGATCACAATCACAAGTGGGTCAAGTGATAGTTTGGTTCAATTCTTCAGAACATGACAATCACGCAAAACACTGTGAAGAAGAACCACTACTACTTGCATGAAGTTTTTGACCACACTTGGGTTGTACTGTCTCACCTCTATGGTGATGAAGATCTCAAGCAGACGGTCTTCAAGTAGGACTTTGACTGGTCTCAGCCACCTTCGAGGAAATTCAAGAAGGTCAAAGTTCCCCACTTGGTGGCCAGCTCATATTCTTCATCGTGCGAGACTGATGAGCATGAAGATTTGACCGACACTGCGGCAGGCCCTACATCAACGGACAACCCCGACAACGCTGGCGCTCCTCCATCGACTTCATGATGATATTCTTCAGGGGCGTTAGTTCTCACTTTTCATCCCTTTTGGTCATTCGATGACAAAGGGGGAGAAAATTGAGTTAGTCTTCAAGCGGGTCTCTATATATGGGCGTTTTTTGCTAAGTTACAACTCTCGTTCTTCTGAAGTATTTGTTGGATCGAGTTGTAAACTTAAGTCCGATGGTGGTCTGATACTTTTGCTATGTTTTTCTGCATGCTATTTCCTTGTATATGTTAATGCACGCATGCTAAATTACATCAGTCACCATATTTCGTCATGAATTTCAAATTCTTCATATCATATGTTAAATGCGTGTATGAATTACAAGATATAGGGGGAGATCTCCATGACTCTATCCTACAATGTGCATTTGCTCTTCAAGGAAAATTCCTGACATATGCACATCTTCAGGGGGAGTTCTTCTATATCTTGCAATCAAAATCCTCAATATCAGTATTTACACTTCATATGTTTATACCCATTGAAAACTTAACCTATATTGTCATCAATCACCAAAAAGGGGGAGATTGTAAGTGCACCTAGTGCCCCTTAGTGATTTTTGTGTATTGAAGACTTATAGGTTAAGGGACTAATGCATTTGTGAGTGTACACGGGTCTATAATTCTATGAGGAGTTTGATATTTACAGAGAAAGTCAACCCCTAAAAATGAATGTGTTCAATTGAAGACTTTGGCCAAGTCCACACGAACAGTCTCGTCACATCTTGCAAGTGGCTGCAATCCACGACGATATCCGGCTGCCACCTCGGGTGTGTGAGCAGAGTTGTCAAGGTGGAGGGAACTACGAGGCAGTCGGGGGCGAGGAAGGAGGGATGAGGGTTTTCTCTCACAAAATGTGACGAGACTGTTCGTGTGGACTTGGCCCACATGTCATTGGGCGTATGGTTCTATCGCCCAGTCCTTAGTGAAAGAATTGGAGTTAAAATATAGCTCAAAAAACAATAAATGATTTTTAGGCATTACATTTAAAAACCATATGGCATTGGCATTACATTTAGAGAACCATATGGCATTGGCATCATAATGCATATGTACACTACATAATATAATGAAAATACTTTGTCAAAAAATAGTCGAAATCTACAGTGACAAGAGTGAAATGTCAAATTTTAGAGTGACATAAGCAAAACTAGCTACAAATTAAGAGTGGCAAAAAATAAATTTTCCCTAATATATTTAGACATACATCGAAAGTTCCATAAAGCATCTAAATGTGCATGCATATAGTGGAACTTAAAGCCACACATTGATGTCTACTATACAACTTATTCTTATAGGCTCATGTTGGGCCTCCAAGTGTAGAGTTTTGTAGGACAACAACAGATTTCACTCAAGTGGATGACCTAAGTTTTATCAATCTGTGGGATGTGTAGGATGAAGATGGTCTCTCTCAAACAACCCTGCAATCAAATACAAGAAATCTCTTGTGTCCCCAACACACCCAATATAATGGTAAATTGTATAGGTGCACTAGTTCGGCGAAGAGATGATGATACAAGTGTAGTATGGATAGTAGATATAGGTTTTTGTAATATGCAAATATAAAAATAGCAAGGTATCAAGTGATAAAACAGAGCACACACGGTATTGCAATGCTTGAAAACAAGGCCTACGGTTCATACTTTCACTAGTGCAATCTCTCAAAAGTGCTAACATAATTGAATCATATAAAAATCCCTCAACGTGCAACAAAGAATCACTCCAAATTTCTTATCCAACGGAGAACATAAGATGAAATTGTTGTAGGGTACGAAACCACCTCAAAGTTATTCTTTCCGATCAATCTATTGAGTTATTCGAATAAGCGTCACAAACAGCCCCAGAGTGCATACCAAAATAACACCATATGATACACATCAACCAACTGTAATATCACCTAGATACTCCAATGTCACCACAAGTATCCATGAGTTAATTATACGATATGCATCAAACAACTTCAGATTCATAATATTCAATCCGACATAAAGAGCTTCATAGAGTGCCCCAAGGTTTCTACCGAAGAAAGAAGGACGAAAACATGCATCAACCTCTATGCCTATATTACCCCAATGTCAGGAACCCGCAAGTTGATCACCAAAACATATATCAAATGAATCAATAGAACACCAAATTGTCACCACAGGTATCCACATGCAAGACATACATCAAGTGTTCTCAAATCCAAAAAGTATTCAATCCGATAATAGTGAAACCTCAAAGGTAAAAATTCAATTCATCACAACAAGATAGAGAGGGGGAAAGACCCTATGATCCAACTATATTAACAAAGCTCGTGGTACATCAAGATTGTGCCAAATCAAGAACACGAGAGAGAGAGAGAGATCAAACACATAGCTACTAGTACATACCCTCAGCACAAAGGGTGAACTACTCCCTCCTCATCATGGAGACCATCAAGATGATGAAGATGGCCTCCAGTGATGATTTCCCCTTCGGTAGAGTGCCGGAACATGGCCCCAGATGGGATCTCTTTGGTATAGAGACTTGCGACAGTGGAGTCAAAGTTCTAGGGTTATTTCTGGGGGTTTCCCTATTTATAAGAATTTTCAGAGTTGGAATCACGTGAAAATGAGTTATGATAGGCCCACGAGGCACTTGGGCACCATCACCCCTGGTCGCGCCAAAGTGGTGAGTGGGGGCTTCGTGGCTCTTCTAGTCCTCCCACGAAGCTTCAGGGGTCTCTTTTATTCCAAAAAAGATCATCAAAAAGTTTCAGCCCATTCCGAGAATTTTATTTCTGCACAAAAGGCAACACCGCGGTAGTTCTGCTGAAAATAGCGCCAGTCCGGATTAGTTCCATTTAAATCATACCAAAACCATATAGAATTGTTGTAAACATGGCATGTATACTTCATAAATTATAGATTCGTTGGAGACGTATCACACATAAGTTCATATTTTCTGGTACTTAGAACATCACAAAAGTTCAGTTGAATATCTTGCCACTCCAGACATGGCAGACATCAAACATACATACACATAGTCTTGCACATCACTAGTTCCATAAAAAAGAGCATGCATAATCACTAGGGTTCAAGCAGCTGCAATGGAACCTCCAACACCACAACCTCCAGCATCGCTTGCCCCTGTAATAACACCTGCAACACCTCCAGCATCACCTTTATCATCTTCGTCTCCTCAAAAGCATTACGAGGGATATGCATTATGACAGTCCTGGTGATGTCGTACAATTCTGGGGTATGTGGCAGCTGATAGCGGCTTGAAGCTACATCGGTATTTCCCCAAAGAGGAAGGGATGATGCAGCACATCGACGGTAGGTATTTCCCTCAGTGATGAAACCAAGGTTATCGAACCAGTAGGAGAACCAAGCAACAATACGTAAATGACACATGCGCACAAATAACAAATACTTGCAACCCGACGTGTTAAAGGGGTTGTTAATCCCTTTCGGGTAATGGTGCCACAAATTGGCAAACGGGTGTGAATAAATTGTAGTAGATTGATAGATCGAACACCAAATAAAATAAATAAGAATAAATTGCAGCAAGGTATTTTTGGTTTAATAGATCTGAAAATAAAAGGCAAATAAAATAGATCGCAAAGGCAAATAATATGAGAAAGAGACCGGGGTGCCGTAGGTTTCACTAGTGGCTTCTCTCGAGAAAAATAGCAAACGGTGGGTAAACGAATTACTGTTGGGCAATTGATAGAACTTCAAATACTCATGATGGTATCCAGGCAATGATCATTATATAGATATCACGTCCAAGATTAGTAGACCGACTCCTGCCTTCATCTACTACTGTTACTCCACACATCGACCGCTATCCAGCATGCATCTAGTGTATTAAGTTCATGGAGAAACGGAGTAATGCAATAAGAACGATGACATGATGTAGACAAGATCTATTTATGTAGAAATAGACCCCATCATTTTATCCTTAGTAGCAACGATACATACGTGTCGGTTCCCCTTCTGTCACCAGGATCAAGCACCGTAAGATTGAACCCACTACAAAGCACCTCTTCCCATTGCAAGATAAATAGATCAAGTTAGCCAAACAAAACCGAAATATTGGAGAAGAAATACGAGGCTAAAAGAAATCATGCATATAAGAGATCAAAGAAACTCAAACAACTTTTATCGATAAAAAGAGATAGATTTGATCATAAACTCAAAGTTCATCGGATCCCAACAAACACACCACAAAAGAGTTACATCATATGGATCTCGAAGAGACCATTGTATTGAGAATCAAACGAGAGAGAGAGAGAGGTAGCCATCTAGCTACTAACTACGGACCCGAAGGTCTACAAAGAACTACTCACGCATCATCGGAGAGGCACCAATGGAAGTGGTGAACCCCTTCGTGATGGTGTCTGGATTGGATCTGGTGGTTTTGGACTCTGCGGTGGCTAGAATTGATTTTCGTTGACTCCCCTAGGGTTTTTGGAATATTGGGGTATTTATAGAGTAAAGAGGTGGTCCGGGGGGCACCCGAGGTGGGCACAACCCACCAGGGTGCGCCTGGGCCTCCAGGCGCGCCCTAGTGGGTTGTGCTCCCCTCGGAGCAGCTCCCATGTGCTTCTTTGGCCCATTGGTTGTCTTCTGGTCCAAAAAAATCCACAAAAAGTTTCACTACGTTTGGACTCCGTTTGATATTGATTACATGCGATGTAAAAAACATGCAAAAAACATCAACTAGCACTTGGCACAATGTCAATAAGTTAGTACAAAAATGATATAAAATGATTATAAAACATCCAAGATTGATAATATAACAACATGGAACAATCAAAAATTATAGATACGTTGGAGACGTATCAGTAGTAGCTATGAAACTTTGGTTGCCATCATTAGTGCTTCAGCTTCGATGCCTTCTGCTAACTTTAGGTGACAACCATGAATCAAGGAAACATCTATTTTTGGTACTTGAATTTCACCAGAACAACATCCTTGATTTCATGATCAACTATATTGAAGTCCCAGTGACATAAAGTCTGATGGAGAGCATTTGCAATAGCAAATGCAGGTGAAAATAGGCCACTCTTGACAGTGAACATGGCTACATCGTTAGCGGTACCATATTCCAGATCCAACTGAACCTTTGTGGCATACACAATTCGAAGAACTTTAGGGGAATGATCATACGACTGAAATGCAAATAAATAACATTTTACTGAAAATCACATAGAAGTTCAAATTCAATGCATTTTTTCTAACTAGGGGAACCTAATCATCATCCATGTTACCCATGGCCGGAATTATAGGATACATAGTACATCACTAGGAAGAAATCCTGAAATATTAGGACATACATGTACCTCAGGATCCAAGAACTGATGGCTCTTTATTCTGTATTCTGCAACTTCATCGACTGCCCGTGCAACCCTTTTTCCCTGACATGCATGTCAAATAGATGATACATAAATCACAGAAATGTTTAGATTTGCGCACCCTGGTGGGCTGTGCTCCCCTCGGAGCACCCCCAGGCGCTTCTCCGGCCCATTGGGTGTCTTGTGGTCCAAAAAAATCCACAAAAGGTTTCACTGCGTTTGGACTCCGTTTGGTATTGATTACCTGCAATGTAAAAAAACATGCAAAAAAATAGCAACTGGCACTCGGCACTATGTCAATAGGTTAGTACCAAAAATGATTCAAAATGACTATAAAATGATTATAAAACATCCAAGATCGATAATATAACAACATGGAACAATAAAAAATTATAGATACATTGGAGACGTATCAGCATCCCCAATCTTAATTCCTGCTCATCCTCAAGTAGGTAAATGATAAAACGGAATTTTTGATGTGGAATGTTGCCTAACATGTCATATCATATTATTTTTTTATAGCATGGGCATTTGGACTTTTTATTGTTCAAAGCAATAGTCTAGTTTTGACATGATAACTTAAATACTCAAGCATATCAACAAGCAACCATGTCTTCAAAATATCAATGCTAAAATAAGCTATCCCTAGCCCATCCTGCTCAATCATTGATCCATTCATGAAACACACTCGCATATTAACTACACTCAATGCTCAAATACGATCATAGTGCCTCCTAGTTGATGCTTTTATAAGAGAAGATGGAGACTCAAATTCAAAAATAAAAATTGCATAAAGTAAAAGAAAGGCCTTTCGCAGAGGGAAGTAGGGATTTGTAGAGGTGCCAGAGCTCAAAGCGAAAATTGAGAGATAAAAACATTTTGAGAGGCATACTTTTCCCACCAACAAAAATGACTTAGAGTTCCCAATACTTTCCATGCTAGATATATCATAGGCAGTTCCCAAACAGAAATTAAAGTTTATTCCTTTTCCACCATACTTTCACTTTCCATGGCTAACCGTATCCACGGGTGCCTTCCATACCAACACTTTCCAAGGAATTTATTATTTGACAACATAAAGTAAATTCATTTTTCATTTCGGGACTGGGCATCCCTAATACCTTTGCCTTACTCTCGTGTAATGACAAGTGAATAAACACTCATCGTGAGAATAACACATCTAGCATGGAAAATATTAGCCACCCCTCACCGCCTCGCGAGCGGTACGAGCACACAAAAGAGAAATTTATTTTGAATATTAGAGATGGCACATACAAATTTGCTTAGAACGGCAAAAGAATACCGCATATAGGTAGGTATAGTGGATTCATGTGGCAAAACTGGTTTAAAGGATTTTGGATGCACAAGTAGTGATCATACTTAGTGCAAAATGAAGGCTAGCAAAAGATTGAGAAGCGACCAACCAAGAAACGAATAATCTCATAAGCGAGCATTAAGCATAATTAACACCGAATAATGCACCACAAGTAGGATATAATTCATTGCATGACTATTGACTTCCGTGCTTGCATAGGGAATCATAAACCTTAACACCAATATTCTTACTAAAGCATAATTACTCATCAAGATGACTCACATATCACATCGTCATATCTCAAAATTATTACTAAGGATCAAGTTTATTTTGAACAACGATCTTCAGGAAAGTTTTTATTATATCATTCTTGGATATCTATCACTTTGGGACTAATTTTCATGTGTTGCTTTTGATAAGCTCAAACAAATATAAGTGAAGATCATGAGCATAATATTTATTTCTCTCAAATTAATTTAAGTGAAGCAAGAGAGAATTTGTTAAAAAAATTACTAACTCTGAAATAAATCTAAGTGAAGAAAGAGAGCATTTCTTCAAAAATACTAAAGCACACCGTGCTCAAAAAGATATAAGTGAAGCACTAGAGCAAATCCATAGCTCATAAAAAATTTAAGTGAAGCATAGAGCAATTCTAACAAGTCATGGCATAATTTTGTCTCTCTTAAATAGGTGTGTCCAGCAAGGAATCAAGACTTAAAACACAAAATAAAACAAGCAAAGACTAATATCATACAAGACGCTCCAAGCACAACACATAGTATGTGACGAATAAAAATATAGCTTCGAGTAAAACACCGATGGTTAGAAGAAATAGGGGATGCCACTCGGGGCATCCCCAAGCTTAGTTGCTTGCTCTCTTTGGATAATAGTGTAACATCCCATTTTTTGAATTTGGATGTTATTTAGATCTATATGCATTCATCATTTGTGCATTTTGGAATTTGTTTTATTTGAATTTTGATCCTAGAAACCTTAAGCAACTCAAGGACCAATTGAGAGAGTTGGAGGTTTTCTCAAAAATCCATTTTTGATTTTTCAAAATTGGCAAATTGGATCAAAGTGATTTATTCAAAATATTTTTCCAATAATTTCAAATAAATAAAATAATGAGAGAAGATAATATGACTTCTTCAAAAAGAACAAAGAAATATTGGAACTCTAATTTTGAATAAAAATATATTTTATTTTGATTTTGCAAGTTTATTTATCTGTTATTAGTACTAAAATGTTTGTTTTTATTTTAGGCATTTAGGTCGAGAAAAATGTTCACATTAGTCCAAATATTAGGAGGGAATTATGTGAATTTTACTGGAATTTTTAAAAATATTTTTTATTATGTTTCCGTATTTTTCGTCTCTTTGCAAAAATTGTTTAAAAAAAGTTTTAGGTTGGGCTGACCGAACTGGGCCGCGCCCAGCCCAGCCGGCCGAGCCGCTGCCCCGACCGACTCCCCATCGGAGTCCGGTCGGCGCACGACGCTGCCACCGCAGTGGCCGATTCGGCCTCCGCCTCGCCGCCTTGCCCCTCTGCCCCCCTCTATAAGGCCGGCCCCGGACCCCCTCTTCTCCTCCCAAGCTGCACCACCGCCGCCTCACATCTCGCCGCCACCGCCACCTCACGTTGCACGCTACTGCCACCCGTGCCTTGCCCCCCTACCGCATGGAGCCGCCGCCACCAAACCCCATCGCCTGAAGCCGCCGTCGCCGTCCGCCTCGATGCCAGAGCCGCCGCCCGAACCGGTAAACCGCCCGGTCTGGTTTATTTTTTAGGTTTTCGGTTTTCTTTTCGATTTTTCTCTAAAAAACCGACCGGTTAGTTATTTAGCGAATGTTCGTTCGTTAAGCTTCTGTAGCGAATGATTTCATTCGGTAGTCTTCCGTAGCGGACGTTCGTCCGATAGGTTTTTCTTTTTCTATTTTGTTTTCGGCCAGGTACCCATCCATGAATATTTTCTTCGCAGATTAGCCCTTGATCTTTAAACCCTCGTAACTTTTTGCTCGTTTGTCCAAATCCAACGAAACCAACGCCAATTTCTTTGTTATGATTCCCTCTGTCCAGATAACCAACTTAAACATATTTTTGAAAGTTTAAAATTTCGTTTCAAACAGATTTTAATTTGAACTTCTTTTGATCATAACTTGAGTTTCGTAACTCCGATTTAGTTGATTCTTTTTGCAAATCAAAGCTCTTGATCTAAAATTTCTGCTAAGAACTAATCCATATAATTTTAATATCGTTGAAAATTGTTTTCTGTTCACAAGAGTTATTTGCCTGTTTTTGAAGTTTTCTGAGATCTTTTCTTCGAATTTTATGCTTGAGTTCTTATGTATGCTATTGTTTGTCTACGATAGATTTTTCGGAGTGTGAATCTTGTTAATACGAATCTCTAGGGTTTACCGATCGTCAGCAAGGCAAATTACACTTTGATCATACCCTTCATTACCCAGTTTTTATGCATTAGTTACATCCTCAAAAATTGCATGAGTAGGATTGGGAACATGTGGTCATTGCTATGTAGTTGATGAGGTAGGAACCTAATACCTTTAATCACCCCAGGAATATATGTTATGCTCATATTTCTTAGCCCCGCTCGTAGACGGGGAATTGGTATGCGAGAATCATGCAAGTTGTGAGAGATAATAACTAAGAGAAACTTAATGTGGCTACTTTAATACACATCTGGGTGGATTGGTTGTGGGCACCTGGGGAATCCAGTGTTTTCCTAGGAGATCCCGTGGTACCCGTGTGATCATCCTATGGAATGCCACCCAGGTTCAAAGCGATCATAAGATTATTCATGCCTAGAAACTTCCGTGTGCAGCCACAATCCATTATGGGCTCTGGCATAGTTTTTTTGACCTGAAAGACTGCAGGGTTTACACCCCACAGCATTTTATTGAAACTAAAAAGGAATGTACAAATAAAAGTTCCTCAGGGAAAGGAACTGTACAGAAAAAGAAGAAAAACTGTACAAGCTATACAAATCTAAGAACTAAGAGCTAGCTAGAAAAAGGAGTACATATGCATAACCCCTCAAGGAGGCAGGAAATCTATCCATTTGATCAAAGCTTCTCTGTGTCTAGACTTGATTCTGTGTGCCAAGAGAGAGATGTCTTGGACAAAGCCATTCTTCCACTGCCTGAAGGTAGGTCTGATATGCCTAAAGACTTTGTCATTCCCGACTTTCCAAATATTCCACCAATAAAGGAAGACCACTTCTGAAAAGAAAGGCTTATTGAAATCCTTCCTAGCATGATGTGCAATCTGCACCATATCCTGACTATTCAACCAGGTAATTTGAAGATAGTTCCACACTCTCATGCTAAAGTTGCACTGAAAAAATAAATGATTCCTGTCCTCAAGTGCTCCTGTGGGACAAAGTACACATTCAGGTCCATTATTAATCCTCCACTGCCTGCGCAGAATCATATCCTTGGTGTTTACTCTGTCCATAATGACAAGCCAGGCAAACATTTCATAGTACAACAAGATTTCCATATCCAACTTAGAATAGGGTTGGCAGACATTGGCTGATGAACAAAATCATAGTACTTCTTTGCTGTAAACCCAGCTTTCTGCCCATGTCTCCAATCCCAAGAATCATTAGAAGCAACATCTAGGGAGATTCTAGACGAAATTTCAGATAGTTGATTGAACTCCCTATAGGCCAATTCAGACAAGGGTAAGGATAACATACTCTGCAACTCACCATTCTGCAATACTTCCATAATAGAGGAATTCTTTTGTAGGCAAAAAGAGAAAAACCTGGGAAATCTGTCTTGGAGTGGGATGCATGAGTTATCAATCTCCCAAGAGTCAGACCAGAAAATCAAAGAATCTCCTCTGCTAATTATGACTGAAGTAATAGCCCTGAGCTTATCCATTAATTTGCAGATGTCCCTCCACCAAAAGGATCCACACAAAGCAGTGTCATGAGGAACTCTTTGGTAACAGTAAGAGTCCCAGATCAAATGAACCCAAGGCACAACTACTTTGTTATAGAACTTGCTGAGGAATTTCATTAACAAAGCTTCATTTTGTAAGCCTAGGTTGAGTATGCCAAGCCCACCCTTAAGTTTGGGCCTACAGACCAGAGGCCATGTAGCCAAAGAATGCCCCTTCTCCTGACCATATTTTCTCCACAAACATTGTCTCTGAATTCTTTCCAGTTGCTTTAAAGTCCCTTGTGGTATAGATAGACTACAAAGAAAAAAAATTGGCAGTAAAGAGATAACAGAGTTTACCAACTTCAGCCTGCTACCCTGGGGTAGAAACCAGGAACTAGCAGTTAGTCTTCTTTCCATACAGTCAACTAGAGGTAGCAGATCCACAATTTTGGGCCTAGTTGTTCCCACATGCAAACCCAAATATGTGAATGGCATTACCCCTAGCTGACACCCAAACTGTGTTGCAAGAGCATTGACAACAGTGGTTTCCACATTGATTGGGTACATTGATGATTTGTGATAGTTAATATGCAATCCAGTTGCCAAGGAGAAAGAGTTCAGAACAGATTTAAGCACCTCCAACTGAGCTGATTCAGCAGCCACAAACAACAATGTGTCATCTGCATACTGTACCACTGGGTAGTCAGGGTCATGAGTTACCAGGGGCAGAGAAAGAAGGCCTTTACTCAGATGATCATTAATCATAGTCTGCAACAGATCAGCAGCAATCACAAACAACAAAGGTGAAATAGGATCTCCTTGTTTTACCCCACACTTGCACTTGAAATGCTTTCCTGGTACCCCATTGAGTAAGATTGAGGAGGTTGCAGATGACAACAACTTATGTATCTAGGAGATCCATTTGTTATCAAAACCCTTTGCCACCATGATTTTTATAATTGCCTCATGTTGAATAGAGTCAAATGCTTTTTTAAAATCAAGCTTGAGTAGCATGATTGGATTTTTTGACTGGTTGCACTGGTGAATGTACTCAAAAGTCCAGGCAATACAATCCTGAATGGTTCTTGACTTAATGAAGCCATATTGATTCTTATGAATACATTTGGTGATTTCATCTTGAAATCTGTTAGCAGCAAGCTGAGTGAGGAATTTCAACCCCACACTTGTCAAAGAAATTGGTCTAAAATCTCCAGTAGTTTCAGGTGACAACTTCTTAGGGACCAAAGTAATGAAGGCCTCACTGAGATTTTCCAGTTGAACACTTCCAGCATGGAACTCATTCACCAGTGTAATGAAATCACTGGAAATGATGGGCCAACACTTCTTCATAAAAAGGCCATTAAATCCATCAGGGCCATGAGCTTTGTCAGTTGGCAAATCCTTAATAACCTGCTCAATTTCTTTCACCTCAAAAGGCCTAGTGAGAACTTCTAGCCCCTGCACCCTAGGGATAAGAGAAAGGACGTCATTGCCCATTAAAATTGGCTTCACAGTTCCCATTCTACCCTTAAAAATCTTCAGAAATTCCTTTGCAATTATTTCATGGTCTGAAGAAACAGTGCCATCAGACAACTGAAGGGTGGCAATGGAATTTTTTTCTATATCTTTCAGTTGCCATGGCTTGGAAGAATTTTGAGTTTTCCTCACCCACTTTGATATATCTAATAGTGCATCGCTTGTTCCAGTATAAAACTGTAGGTGTAGAAGATGTTCATGGTGCTTCTTCACCAGTTTCCTGAAATTGGATTCAGTTATGAACAATGGCCTGAAGTCTTCCAAATCATCTAACCAAAGGACCACCCAGTTGCACTTTTCAATCAGTACTTTAATATGTGAGGCTCTGGCATAGTTAAGTAAGTTGTGGGAAAACTTTCCATGATGGGCTAGCGGATGTAGGGGAATTGTAGGTGTACCAGCCTATCTATCGGTTAAGGGGACCTCTTCAGAAAGGCTATGTCTTGATCTTCCGACCATGGATGCGGTCGAGTCTTGTGGGGAAAAGTGCACAAACCTCTGCAGAGTGTACAAACAAATCATGATTTATCGTGTCCCCAGTTATGGACATTTTGAGTATTTGGTATTTGAATTATTGGTTGATCTCATCACTTTTCTTAATGAATTTGTTGGTTTATTATTATTACTTGGTAATTTTAGGATTGAGTTGGAGGAACCTTCTCAATAATGGCATAAACTTGGTAGTAAATAAAATCTATTCCTTTGTTGTAGGAAAAAATAGCTTTATGCAAAATGTTAAACTTAGAGCCTCCACCAGCCAAATATGCATGTAGTGATAGCTATTATTCATCGTTGCTCTATAGTGTGATCTTGCTAGCATATTCCATGTGCTGACCTAGACGGCTGCAACGTCTCATGTTATAGAATTTTCAGACGAGGATTAAGGTGCGATAGGTCATTATCTTGCACTCAGTTTTGCTGTGGAGTTGGATGGACTCATTTATCTTCGAAGCTTCCGTAGTTATTTTATTTAGTTGGCCTTCAGCCATATTATTCTAATAATTACTCTTTATGAGGACCTCGATGTAATAAGTGTGTGATTGAACTCTGTTATAATTCCTCAAGTACTGTGTGTCAGCATACCGATCCAGGGATGACACTTAAGCATAGAGACTTCGATCCATTGGGACCGGGTCGCTACAAGATGGTATCAGAGCACACGTTGACTGTAGGACGCGACCACTAGGAAAATCCACATGATACTCTTCTCTACTCATTTCTACTCCTCTATTTCTACACTATAGATGTCGGACCCCAGGAACAAGTTCACTCAGCCGGATGATGACACCCTTTTCGGACGACACTTGAAGGAAGTCACTAAGTACCTGAAATCCACATACCAAGCTTCACCGGAACCTTCACTACAACTTTACCAGAAGATGAGCGCTGGATGATTCAAGTTCGTGTTCCTGGAAGGACTTTTGAACCAATTGCCGAGCCCATCGAGTTTTCCTTTGATGCACCAACCTGGAGCTTAGGAAAGACATTGGCTGCCCACATCACCATTGGACGCATAGGCGAGGTGTACAACAAGGATCTTAAAAACACCATCCATTAGGTATGTGGACGTCGGGATGAGCAATGGGAGAAGATTTGCACCAGGAAGGATGGATCTATTGCAGCCTACATACAGGAGATGAACCAGCACATTAGTCGATATGAGAATCAGATGTGCGCTAACATGATAAATACCAAGAAGGTGATGACCCGGAATATGGAGCTAGAAGAGGAACTCAAGGCAACTTGCGATGGATACGAAGAGGAAATTGTTGTGCTACTGGATCAGAATGAAGACATGATGAATAAGATATGAATATATGTGGTGAAACCAGAACCTGAAGTGGACATTCGCTCTGAAGACTACATCATACTAGATGACACAGACACCGACATTGATGATGAAGAAGATAGTGATGATGAAGACAGTGATGATTTTGAAGATGAAGCTGGAGCAGATATTATGGAGTCTTCCACCGATCAAAATTTCTAGTCGACCACCATCTTACTATTAGAATCCTTCCATGTAGTTAGAAATCGTTCGCAAGATCTTGTAATAGTAGCTTAGATCGATTGTATGAATCTTGTTTGAATTGAGTGGTGTGGATTGAATATATTTGTCTCATGTGCATATGGGTAGTGAAATCCCTCATTAGACCCTATTCTATTCTGTTCTCACCCCTCTAACCTGTCAGATGCCTCCGAGACGTGACCCCGGATTCACTTTCCCGCCGGAGCTCACCCAGTTGATCCAACAGCAGAATGCCTTGATGCAGTTGCTCATCCAGAACCAAGGCAACAACAACAACCCACCGCCACCACCCCCAGTTGCCAACCGTAGCCCTTAAGACACCTATGTTAGTAAGCTCGTCAGGAGCGGAGTATTTGGCTAGCCGAGGGTGTTTTCAATTACCATTGACCATAAGTAGGCATGTTTTTCCCACGAATCTCATTATTCTGGAATCACAAGGATTGGATGTAATACTAGGCATGGATTGGCTATCCAAGTATGGGGGAAACATCGATTGTGCTAGTAAGTCAATTCTTCTCACCACCCTAGAGGGAAAAAGGATCAAGTATGTGTCTAGGCGTGCTCCAAGGAGGACTCAAGTAAATTCACTCTCGGGAGTTGTTCAGGAGGAAGTGCCAGTTGTGAAGGATTATCCCGATGTATTCCCAAAGGAATTACCAGGCATGCCACCAAACCGAGACATAGAGTTTTTGATTGAGCTGTTGCAAGGCACCGGACCAATATCCAAGAGACCGTGTCGGATGCCCGCAAATGACCTGGAGGAAATTAAGAAGCAGATTAAGGAGTTAATGGAGAAATGTTATATTCAACCAAGTTCATCACCATGGGGAGCCCAGTGCTTCTAGTTGAGAAGAAGGATGGATTCTTGAGAATGGTTGTTTATTATCATGCATTGAATGAGGTGACGATCAAGAACAAATATCCTCTACCGATGATAAATGATTTGTTTGACCAGTTGTAGGGAGCTAAAGTTTTCTCCAAGATTGATCTTCGATCAGGATATCACCAGCTAAAGATACGAGAACAGGATATACCTAAGACAACGTTTACTACAAGGTATGGGCTATATGAGTACACAGTCATGTCTTTTGGTTTGACTAACACCCCTGCCTACTTTATGAGTATGATGAATAAGGTGTTCACGGAGTTCTTGGATAAGTTTGTTGTGGTGTTCATTGATGATATATTGGTGTACTCGAAGAATGAAGAAGAACACAAGAAACATTTGCGCTTGGTTTCGAGAAGCTCAGGGAACATCAGCTATATGCCAAGTTCAGCAAATGTGAGTTTTGGTTGAAAGAAGTGGGATTCCTCGGACATGTTATATCAGGAGAAGGTATAGCAGCAGACCCCTCCAAGGTTCAATCCATCACCGAATGGATGGCACCCACCTTAGTGGGAGAGATACACAGTTTCCTTGGACTCGGAGGATATTATCGGAGGTTTATTGAGAATTTTTCTAAGATCGCGAAGCCCATGACAGAGTTATTGAAGAAGGACACCAAGTTTAAATGGACCAAGGATTGTGAGGCCAGTTTTCAGGAGTTGAAGAAACGTTTGGTTACAGCCCCAGTGCTAATTCTTCCTAATATACGCAAGGCTTCCCAAGTATATTGCGACGCTCCTCGACAGGGACTTGGAGGCATTCTTATGCAAGAGGGAAGAGTTGTTTCATATGCCTCACGACAGCTTCGACCTCATGAGCTAAATTATGCCACACATGATTTGGAGTTAGCAGCCGTAGGGCATGCGCTCAAGACCTGGAGACATTTTCTTATCAGAAATCATTGTGAAGTTTACACGAATCATAAGAGTTTGAAGTATATTTTCACGCAGAAGGAGTCGAACCTCAGGCAAAGGAGATGGTTGGAGCTCAGAAAGGATTATGACATGAAACTGCATTATCACCCAGGAAAGGCCAATGTTGTGGCAGATGCTTTGCGCCACAAGAGTTATGTCAATACTCTCATAACTGGAGGATTACCTCAGGAGTTAGCCGATGATCTCAGAGAACTTTTCTTGGAGATAGTTCCGAGAGGTTTTGTTGCTGCGTTGGAAATTTAGTCCACTTTGTTGGGAAAGATCCGAGAAGCCAAGAAGATTGATAAGGAAAGTGCAGAGATAAAAGAAAAGATGAGTAAAGGAAAGGCCAAAGGTTTTCGTGAGGATGAACACGAAACTTTATGGTCTGAGGATCGCATCTATGTTCCCAATGACCCAGAGATCAGGAAGTTAATTCTTCAGGAGGCTCATGATTCCTTACTCGATTCACCCAGGCAACACCAAGATGTATTTGGATTTGAAGGAACGTTTCTGGTGGATAGGTATGAAGAAGGATATCGCCGAGTATGTAGCAGTATGCGACGTATGTCAGATAGTTAAGGAAGAGCATCAGAAACCAGCAGGATTACTTCAACCTTTGTCTATACCCAAATTGAAGTGGGATAAGCTTGGCATAGATTTCATCACTGGATTACCCAGGACTCATTTAGGATACGACTCCATCTGGGTTGTAGTTGATTGCTTGACGAGGTGGCTCACATTATCCCCGTGAAAACCACTTATACGAGCGCTAAGTTGCCCAAGATATATATGACCAGGATCGTATGTCTGCATGGAGTTCCGAGGACCATCGTATCAGATAGAGGAACACAGTTACTTCGAAGTTTTGGAATCAGTTACACCAAACTTTGGGTACCAGACTAGAGTTCAGTACAGCCTTTTATCCACAGACATATGGGCAGACCGAGAGAGTCAATAAGATTCTGGAGGATATGTTGAGAGCTTGTGCGCTAGATTATGGATCTAGTTGGGATGATAATTTGCCTTACGCAGAGTTCTCACATAACAACAGCTACCAATCTAGTTTGAAGATGGCCCCTTTCGAAGCTTTGTATGGAAGGAGGCGCAGGACACCATTGATGTGGGATGAAGTTGGAGATAGACAATTGTTCAGACCAGATTTAATCAGAGAGTCTGAGGAGAAGGTCAAGTTGATCCGTGATAGACTCAAGATAGCCCAGTCCAGGCAGAAGAGTTATGCCGACACTAAACGCAAGGAGGTAACCTATGAAGTCGGAGACAAAGCATATCTTCGTGTGTCGCCACTTCGAGGAGTTAAACGGTTTGGAGTCAAAGGAAAGTTAGCGCCACGATTTGTAGGACCATACAGAGTCTTGGAACGTATGGGTGAAGTTGCCTACAAGTTGGAATTACCCGAAGGTTTGTCAGGAGTTCATGATGTGTTTCACGTTTCCCAGTTGAAGAAGTGCTATGCAGAGATGGTCGATATGCCTCTAAGAGATACAGTGCCCCTGGAAGCAATTCAGTTGGAGAGTGACCTGACCTATGAGGAGAAACCCGTCAAGATTCTCGAGTTCGCCAACCGTGTTACTCGTAGCCAGGTCATCAAGTTTTGCAAATTTCAGTGGAGCCACCATACCGAGGAGGAAGCCACCTGGGAACGAGAAGAAGACCTCCGAAAGGACCACCCACACCTTTTTGCTAGCCAACCCGAATCTCGAGGCCGAGATTCATCTTAAGGGGGTAAGTTTGTAACATCCCAATTTTTCAATTTGGATGTTATTTAGATCATTCATATGCATTCATCATTTGTGCATTTTGGAATTTGTTTTATTTGAATTTTGACCCTAGAAACCTTAAGCAACTCAAGGACCAATTGAGAGAATTGGAGGTTTTCTCAAAAATCCATTTTTTATTTTTAAAAATTGGCAAATTGGATCAAAGTGATTTATTCAAAATATTTCTCCAATAATTTCAAATAAATAAAATAATGAGAGAAAATAATATCACTTCTTCAAAAACAGCAAAAATATTGGAAATATAATTTTGAATAAAAATATATTTTATTTTGATTTTATTTGCAAGTTTATTTATCTATTATTAGTACAAAAATGTTTGCTTTTATTTTAGGCATTTAGGTCCAGAAAAATGTTCACATTAGTCCAAATATTAGGAGGGAATTATGTGGATTTTTCTGGATTTTTTTTAAAAATTATAATGTCTTTTTTCCTATTTTTGTCTCTCTGGAAAAATTGTTAAAAAAAGTTTTAGGTCGGGTCGACCAAACTGGGCCGCGCCCAGCCCAGCCGGCCTCGCCGCCGCCCCGACCGACTCCTCGTCGGAGTCCGGCCGACGCACGATGCCGCCACCACCGTGGCCGACTCGGCCTCCGCCTCGCCGCCTTGCCCCTCCATCAAGACACATCCGCCCCCCTTTATAAGGCCGGCCCCGGACCCCCTCTTCTCCTCCCAAGCCGCACCACCGTCGCCTCGCATCTCGCCACTGCTGTCTCACTTTGCCGCCGCCGCCCCGCGTTGCACGCTGCCGCTGCCCGCGCCTTGCCCCGCCGCCTCGTGGAGCCGCCGCCGCCGAACCCCATCGCCCGAAGCCGCCGCCGCCGTCCGAACCGGTAAACCGCCTAATATGGTTTATTTTTTTAGGTTTTCGGTTTTCTTTTCGTTTTTTCTCTAAAAAACCGACCGGTTAGTTATTTAGCGAACGTTCCTTCGTTAAGCTTCTGTAGCGAATGATTTCATTCGTCTTTCAAAGCGGACATTCGTCCGATAGGTTTTTCTTTTTCTATTTTTATTTCGTCCAGGGACCCATCCGTGAATATTTTCTTCACAGATTAGCCCTTGATCTTTAAACCCTCGTACTTTTTGCTCGTTTGTCCAAATCCAACGAAACCAACGCCAATTTCTTCGTTATGATTCCCTCTGTCCAGATAACCAACTTAAACATTTTTTTGAAAGTTTGAAATTTGGTTTCAAATAGATTTGAATTTGAGCTTCTTTTGATCATAACTTGAGTTTCGTAACTCCGATTTAGTTGATTCTTTTTGCAAATCGAAGCTCTTGATCTAAAATTTCTGCTAAGAACCAATCCATATAATTTTAATACTGTTGAAAATTGTTTTCTATTCACAAGAGTTATTTGCCTGTTTTTGAAGTTTTCTGAGATCTTTTCTTCGAATTTTATGCTTGAGTGCTTATGTATGCTATTGTTTGTCTACGATAGATTTTCCAGAGTGCGAAGCTTGGTACTACGAATCTCTACGGTTTACCGATCGTCAGCAAGGCAAGTTACACTTTGATCATACCCTTTATTACCCAGTTTTTATGCATTAGTTACATCCTCAAAAATTGCATGAGTAGGATTGGGAACATGTGGTCATTGCTATGTAGTTGAAGAGGTAGGAACCTAATACCTTTGATCACCCCAGGAATATATGTTATGCTCATATTGCTTAGCCATGCTCATAGACGGGGAATTGGTATGTGAGAATCATGCAAGTTGTGAGAGATAATAACTAAGGGAAACTTAAGGTGGCTACTTTAATACACATCTGGGTGGATTGGTTGTGGGCACTTGGGGAATCGAGTGTTGTCCTAGGAGATCCCGCGTACCCGTGTGATCATCCTATGGAATGCCACCCAGGCTCAAGGGGATCATAAGATTATTCATGCCTAGAAACTTCCGTGTGTAGCCACAAGCCATTACGGGCTCTGGCATAGTTAAGTAAGTTGTGGGAAACCTTTCCATGATGGGCTAGCAGATGTAGGGGAATTGTAGGTGTACCGGCCTATCTATCGGTTAAGGGGACCTCTTCAGAAAGGCTATGTCTCGGTCTTCCGATCATGGATGCGGTCGAGTCCTGTGGGGAAAAGTGCGCAAACCTCTGCAGGGTGTACAAACAAATCATGATTTGCCATGTCCCCGGTTATGGACATTTTGAGTATCTGGTATTTGAATTATTGGTTGATCTCATCATTTTTCTTAATGAATTTGTTGGGTTATTATTATTACTTTGTGATTTTGGGATTGAGTTGGAGGAACCTTCTCAATAATGGCATAAACTTGGTAGTAAATAAAATCTATTCCTTTGTTTTAGGGACAAATTAGCTTTATGCAAAATGTTAAACTTAGAGCCTCCACCAGCCAAATATGCATATAGTGATAGCTATTATTCATCATTGCTCTATAGTGTGATCTTGCCCGCATATTCCATGTGCTGACCTACATGGCTGCAACGTCTCATGTTGCAGAATTTTTAGACAAGGATTAAGGTGTGATAGGTCATTGTCTTGCACTCAGTCTTGCCGTGGAGTTGGATGGACTCATTTATCTTCGAAGCTTCCGCAATTATTTTGTTTAGTTGCCCTTCAGCCATATTATTGTAATAATTACTCTTTATGAGGACCTCGATGTAATAAGTGTGTGATTGAACTCTGTTATTATTCCTTGAGTACTATGTGTGTCAGCATACCGATCCAGGGATGCCACTTAAGCATAGAGACTTTGATCCATTGGGATCGGGTCGCTACAAATAGCTTGGGATGCCGGGGCATACCCAAGCTTAGGCTCTTCTTACTCCTTATTCCTTCATCCATCGTAAGATAACCCAAAAATTGAAAACTTCAATCACACAAAACTCAACAAAAGCCTTCGTGAGATCCATTAGTATAAGAAAACAAATCACTACTATAAGTGCTGTAGAAAACCAATTCATATTTTGTTCTTGCATTATATCTACTATATTCCAACCTTTTTATGAAAAAAACTCATCAAAGAAAATCATAGAATCATCAAAACAAGCACACAATGCAAAGAAAACATAATCTGTGAAAAACATAACAGTCTATAGCAATCTGGATATTTTGAATACTTCCGTAACTCCAAAAACTCTGAAAAATTAGGACGACCTGGGAAATTTGTATATTAATCTTCTGCAAAAGGAATTGGTATTTTATCGCTCTCTGGTTAAACATGAAAATTATTATCGCAAGCACAAAAATTTCTGTTTTTTCCAGCAAGATTAAGCAACTATCACCCAAGAAGATCCTAAAGGCTTTACTTGGCACAAACACTAATTAAAACACAAAAACACAATCATAACAGTAGAATATATGTGCTAACACTCAAGAACATAAAGCAAAAATAAATTTTATTCATTGGGTTGCCTCCCTACGAGCGCTATAGTTTTACGCCCTTAGCTAGGCATAAAGCAAAGATCTAAGTTTTGTCATCTTTGTTTCGAGATCCATAAGATGCTCTCATGATTGATTCATATGGTGGCCTAATTCTTGTTCAAGGGAAGTGTTCAATACCCTTCCTCAAAGGAAATTGGAACTTAATATTGCCTTCTTTCATATCAATCACGGCAGTGATAGTGCGTAAAAACGGTCTACCAAGAATAATTGGACAAGACGGATTGCAATCAATATCAAGAACAATAAAATCTATGGGCACATAATTCCTATTTGCAAGAATAATAACATCATTAATTCTTCCCATAGGCATTTTAATGGTAGAATCCGCCAAATTCAAATTTAAAGAGCATTCTTCAATATCGGTAAGACCAAGCACATCACACAAAGATTTCGGAATTGTAGAAACACTAGCACCCAAGTCACACAAAGCAAAACACTCATAATTTTTAATCTTGACTTTGATAGTAGGTTCCCATTCATCATGCAATTTTCTAGGAATTGAAACTTCTAATTCCAACTTTTCTTCTAAACCTTTCATCATAGCATCAACAATATGTTTAGTAAAGGCCTTATTTTGTTCATAAGCATGGGGTGAATTTATCATGGATTGCAACAAATAAATATAATCAATCAAAGAGCAACTATCATAATTCAAGTCTTTGTAATCCAAAAGAGTGGGCACATCACTAGTTAAAGTTTTGACCTCTTCAAACCCACTTTTATCAATTTTCTCAACAAGATTTTCACCCTCCGAATTATCAAGACGCCTTCTAACTAAAGTTGACTCTTCTCCAGTCCCTTTTTCATCAATCTTAACTTTACTAAACAAGTAATCAATAGAAGAAACACCAATCATTTTAAGATCTTCATCATTTTTATGAAAGTAATCACTAGAAAACGCTTTTTCTAAAAATTCTCTTTTAGCTCTAAGAATAGTGGTTCTTTTCTTACTTTCATCCATAGAAACATAAAGAGATTTAATTGATTCCTCAACTTTAGGCACAAAAATTTTCATCTTGAGATTTTCTACATCATGAGAAATTCTATCAACACTTCTAGACAAATCATCAATCTTATTCAACTTTTCTTCTATGGTAGTGTTGAAAACTTTTTGCGTGTTGATAAATTCTTTAATATTATTCTCAAGATCAGAGGTGTTCCTATTATTATTATAAGAAGTATTTACATGGGAATTACCATAATTATTAGAGGAATTACTAGGAAAAGGCCTAGGATTAAAATTACCTCTATAAGCATTGTTATTGAAATTGTTTCACAAGATAAAATTCACATCTACGTCATCACTATTTTGCTCAATCAAAGTAGACAAAGGCATATCATTGAAATCAATAGGAGCACTTTTACTAGCAACCAATTTCATAAGAGCATCAACTTTTCACTCAAAGAAGAAATTTCTTCAACCGAATTAACTTTTTTACTAGTAGGAGCTCTTTCAGTATGTCATTGCGAATAATTTTCCATAATATTATCAAGCAATTTGGTGGCTTCACCCAAAGTAATTTCCATAAAAGTACCACCTGCGGCGGAATCTAAAAGATTACGAGAAACAAAATTCAGCCCCGCATAAATTTTTTGTATGATCACCCAAAGATTTAATCCATGAGTTGTGCAATTCCTTAGCATCATTTTCATCCTTTCCCAAGATTGTGCAACATCCTTATGTTCAAGTTGCTTGAAATTCATCATCTGGGTTCTAAGGGAAATAATCTTTGCGTGCGGAAAATACTTAGTGGTAAAAACATCTTTGCACTTATTCCAAGAAACAATAGTATTGCGAGGCAAAGAAGAAAACCAAATTTTTGCAGAATCACGCAAAGAAAATGGAAATAATTTCATCTTCACAATATCGTTGTCCACATCTTTTTTCTTTTGCATATCGCATAATTCCATGACGGTATTAAGATGGGACGCGACATCCTCATTAGGAGTACCGGAAAATTGATCTTTCATAACAAGATTCAGCAAAGTAGTATTAATATCACAAGATTCCGCAGTAGTGGCGGGAGCAATCGGAGTGCCAATAAAATCCTTGTTGTTGGTATTTGAGAAATCACACAACTTGGTGTTCTCTTGAGCCATGATGACTACACAACAAGATTGCACTCAAAAATAGATCCGGCAAGAAAACTGCGAACGAAGAAGAGGGCGAATAAAACAACAAATTTTTGTGAAGTGGGAGAGAGGAAAATGAGAGGAAAATGGCAAATAATGTAAATTGCGAGGAGATGAGATTTGTGATTAGGAACCTGGTATATGTAGATGATCCTCCCTGGCAACGACGCCAGAAATTCCTTTTGATAGCGGCTTGAAGCTATGTCGGTATTTCCCCGAAGAGGAAGGGATGATGCAACATAGCGACAATAGGTATTTTATTTCCCTCAGTGATGAAACCAAGGTTATCAAACCAGTAGGAGAAGCAAGCAACAATACGTAAACGGCACCTGCACACAAATAACAAATACTCGCAACCCGACGTGTTAAAGGGGTTGTCAATCCCTTTCGGGTAACGGTGCCACAAATTGGCAAACAGACGTGAATAAATTGTAGTAGATTGATAGATCGAATGCCAAATAAAATAAATAAGAATAAATTGCAGCAAGGTATTTTTGGTTTAATAGATCTGAAAATAAAATAGGTCGCAAAGGCAAATAATATGAGAAAGAGATCCGGGGCCGTAGGTTTCACTAGTGGCTTCTCTCGAGAAAAATAGCAAATGGTGAATAACGAATTACTATTGGGCAATTGATAGAACTTCAAATACTCATGACGATATCCAGGCAATGATCATTATATAGGCATCACGTCCAAGATTAGTAGACCGACTCCTGCCTTCATCTACTACTATTACTCCACACATCGACCGCTATCCAGCATGCATCTAGTGTATTAAGTTCATGGAGAAACGGAGTAATGTAATATGAACGATGACATGATGTAGACAAGAACTATTTATGTAGAAATAGATCCCATCGTTTTATCCTTAGTAGCAACGATACATACATGTCGGTTCCCCTTCTGTCACTGGGATCAAACACCATAAGATCAAACCCACTACAAAGCACCTCTTCCCATTGCAAGATAAATAGATCAATTTGGCCAAACAAAACCCAAATATCGGAGAAGAAATACGAGGCTATAAGCAATCATGCATATAAGAGATCAAAGAAACTCAAATAACTTTCATGTATAAAAAGAGATAGATCTAAGCATAAACTCAAAGTTCATCGGATCGCAACAAACACATCACAAAAGAGTTACATCATATGGATCTCCAAGAGACCATTGTATTGAGAATCAAGCGAGAGAGAGAGGAAGCCATCTAGCTACTAACTATGGACCCGAAGGTCTACAAAGAACTACTCACGCATCACCGGAGAGGCACCAATGGAAGTGGTGAACCCCTCCATGATGGTGTCTAGATTGGATCTGGTGGTTCTGGACTCTGCGGCGGCTGGAATTGATTTTTGTCGACTCCCCTAGGGTTTCTGGAATATTGGGGGTATTTATAGAGTAAAGAGGCGGTTCGGGGGGCACCCGAGGTGGGCACAACCCACCAGGGCGCGCCTGGAACTCCAGGTGCGCCCTGGTGGGTTGTGCTCCCCTCGGAGCAGCCCCCAGTGCTTGTCTTCTGGTCCAAAAAAATCCACAAAAAGTTTCGCTGCGTTTGGCCTCCGTTTGATATTGATTACCTACGATGTAAAAAACATGCAAAAAACAGCAACTGGCACTTGGCACTATGTCAATAAGTTAGTACCAAGAAATGATATAAAATGACTATAAAATGATTATAAAACATCCAAGATTGATAATATAACAACATGGAACAATCAAAAATTATAGATACGTTGGAGACGTATCAGCAGCAGGTGTGAAACTTTGGTTGCCATCATTAGTGCTTCAGCTTCGATGCCTTCTGCTAACTTCAGGTGGCAACCATGAATCAAGGAAACATCTATTTTTGGTACTTGAATTTCACCTGAACAACATCCTTGATTTCATGATCAGCTATCTTGAAGTCCCAGTGACATAAAGTCTGATGGAGAGCATATGCAATAGCAAATGCAGGTGAAAATATGCTACTCTTGATAGTGAACATGGCTACATTGTTAGCAGTACCATATTCCAGATCCAACTGAACCTTTGTGGCATACACAATTCTAAGAACTTTAGGGGAATGATCATACAACTGAAATGCAAATAAATAACATTTTACTGAAAATCACATAGAAGTTCAAATTCAATTCATTTTTTCTAACTAGGGGAACCTAATCATCATCCATGTTGCCCATGGCCGGAATTATAGGATACATAGTACATCACTAGGAAGAAATCCCGAAAGATTAGGACATACATGTACCTCAGGATCCAAGAACTAAAAACTCTTGATTCCGTATTCTGCAACTTCATCGACCGCCCGTGCAGCCCTTTTCCCTGACATGCATGTCAAATAGATGATAAAGAAATCACAGAAATGTTCAGATTTGGGCATTTGATTCATCCAAACAAACAAAAAACTAGCTAGCAATAAAGCAGTACGACAGCTTCACATAGGGTCCCGCTGGAATCCATCATACAGATTCAGATTCTTAAAGATCAGATGAAGCTCCATGTGCTTCTAGAAGTCAAGAACAAGAGAGAGAATGGGGAAACTACAAGAGAAATCGAGGTGCGGTTTTCTGATGGGACATGGAAGTGGTAGGAGCAATGGTAATTGTTCTGCGTGTTCCTTCTCCATGCGGTCGCAATTTATGTGAGAAGGCAGAGGAGAAGGTAGGTGAATTAGGAGCCATCGATCCTCCATCTGGCGGTACATAGTGTTCAAAGGAAGGTGAGGAGCAGCGGCATAGAGGTCATACATCATGCATCCCACGGCCGTGAATCAAACTATGTTCCTTTATTTATTTATTTGTAGTGAAAAATGAAGAGAAAACCGATTGTGTGCATGACTTTAAAGAGCTATTCTCGCAAGGTTATTCAAAATGATCATGTCTTGGTAAACCCCAAGTCCACATTGTCACATGGCAAGTTGAAATGTGAGGTCGAACTTGTGATCATCAATGGAATCAGACATGATCTGTGCTCAATATTGTTCATCCCACATGGAAAATGTAAAGGTCCATTCATCGCAAACCTCTCCTGTCAAATCATGAAATGGAAAGAAACCCCCAATGGTGTGACAAAGTACAAGCAAATGAGATATGCGATGTGAGCGCATGCGCAATAATGTATAATGTGGTGAGGTATCATGGAGACCTTATGTGCATGGCTTTTAAATTGTTATTCTCACAAGGTGATTCAAAACGATCATGTCTTAGTAAACCCCGAGTCCACTTGGTCATGTAGAAAGTTCAAATGTGAGGTCAAACTTGTGATCATCACTAGAACCAGACATGATTCACGATCAATATTGTCCATGCCACATGGAAAATGTAAAAGTCCGGCCCATCACAAAACGGTCCCGTCAAATCATGAAATGGAACGTATACTCCCCGTGGTAACCAAGTACAAGCAAATGAGATCAGAGATGTGAGCGGGAGGACAATACATGTACAATGTGGTTCATACATTATGGAGAGCTTGTCTGCATGACTTTTAAACTGTGATTCTCACAAGGTAATTCAAAGTGGTCATGTCTTGGTAAACCCCAAGTCCACATCCTCACGTGCCAAGTTCGAATGTGAGGTTGAACTTGTGATCATCAATGGAATGAAAGACATGATTTGTGCTCAATGCTGTTCATGTCACATGGAAAATGTAATGGTTTGTTCATTGCGAACCTCTCCTGTTGAATCATGCATCACATTGTGGTGGATGAAACCTATTAATAAGCAGATGCTAAAGAAAACATTTGAAATTCGTTGAGAGGCTTTTTGACCTCACCAATAGGCCACAATTCAACCTGGCAGTCGGGTCGGGTTTGACTGGGTGAAGCTTTCCCAGACCCATGCCCGAATATTAAACGGGTGTGCAGTCTTACCCATGACCCTGCCCGTGGGCAGAGAAGAAGACCCATGCCCGAACCCGACGTGTTACCCAACCCAACAGGGCACCCATCAGGTCTAATATTTTAATTCATTTTTATCTTACCGAACTGACTGCGTGTGTTTTGTTTGGCATGACATTTAGCAGCCAATGCCCTTCCTTGTCTCCTTTATAGCACAACCCAGCCTACCAAGCGCTCATGCAAGCGAGGTGGTACTAAACGAGCTACTCCTTTGCTCAGTTCACGGCAAGCACGCACATCACACTGCACACGCCTCACGCATGGGCTTAAATCGTTGGAGGCCCAATAGACCAAAATACTACACCATTTCTAAGTTATCTAGAGCGGTCGATAGGAAATAAAAAGCGAAGCAAAGATGCATCTCTACTCGCAGTGTTTGGCTGTACTAAAGAAATTAATTAGCATGTAACTTTGCCAAAACGTCCACACATCATGTAAAATAATCAATATATTTTACTCACGAATATTAATTGGGTGACCCACCGGGTGATCCATGGGCAGAACCCCATGCCCATACCCTACCCATGACTAATCGGATTACCCATCGGGCTTACCCATGGGTCAATATGCCGACCCATACCCTACCCATTCGGGTCGGGTGCCCATGGGCACGACTACCCATGGGTTGAATTGCCGGGTTGACCCACAATAATACAATTTTACAAAGTGTACATTTTGTTGACCAACAATTCTTCTGAATTGTTTTTAGTGGAAAATGGATACAAAACCCAAATGGTTGTCACATGTATTTGGTACAACAATTTGAATACTTAGGACCAACCCCAAATTGTCTTTGCCTACATGACTAATTTTTTTGTCTTTCCCTCCTAAATTTTGCTCCCACCAGTGTTTTCGTTCCCTCCACTGATTTTGAATGGCGCGCTCAATTTTCAACACCTCCTCCTAAATACCCACAACTTGACTCTCACCCCTCCCTCATCCCTATGTTCTCCCGCAGATCCACCACCCTCATATTGACATGTGGCTCCATCTCCGGCCAACGCGATGGCCGGGACACTCCGTTGAGAGAAAGTCCGCAAGTCTACGCCGTCTACCCCAAAACTTTATCATACGCAACCAGGTGAGAAGTTCCTCTCTTGCCATCCCAACCCCACAACCCCTATCTATGTCTGTGATAGCCATCTGCATTTATGCATGTGCTTCATTTTGGCCTCTTATGTACTTGCACATTTCGATTCTTGTGGATCAACTCAATTTTGTTGCATGCATGATGGTATGTATTGTGGTTCATTCAATCTAGGATCTAGTTCACTTCGCATGATCTTATTAGGCAGATCCCGATTATTTGTTGATACTTGTGTATTTTAAGATTAATCGCTAATTGAAACACAAGTAATCGCATCAATGATGAGCATGGTCGTGAATAATTTGTCTTTGATTCTTAGATCCTACCAGCAAATCAACAAAAGTATACGAGCAGGTACTGGCAAAAACAGTGAAAGACAATGCTGCTAGAATATCTGCACGCATGAGGAAACACTGTGCTAGTACCATTGGTCCACCAGATTTCGCTTGTATAACACGTTCTTTTGTGAATCCTAGCGTGCATATAGATGATGATTCGAAAAACAATTTAGAGGAGGAAGCTGATGTCTACGATATTGACATGGATGCATATGTACCTTCATCTTCAGTTTCAAAAAAGAATAAATGGACCCCATCTATTTACAAGGTAAACTTCCTTTGCTAATTTGTCATGCATATGTATTGTGCAATTCTTCTATAACACATTCATTAAATCATGCACTGCATAAGTTCCAACTTTCATGGGCACATGGTTTCTTCAGGATAACTTAGAATTGACTTGATGGATGCATTTGCGGAAGAATTTTGCACTGGCATTTTGCAAAAAAGTGCTCAACAGCGTAAATATAACTTCATGGACAAATGTTCTAACAAGGTCAGAAAACCGTGCATAATACTTCGGCTTCCCCTTGAGATTGCAGGCTTCTGCAATCCCTTTCATACTAAGTTTTTGCTTCATGTCGTAGCAATTTTCTGAAAGGGAAAAGCAAACATACATGTTGTGCTGGTAAGCGGTATGGTTGGAAGTTCAAAATATGATACCCCTCATAGCTCTATGGTAAGAATTTAAATAAGTTATTGAAATCCTGTATATTGTTGATTATTACATGATATGTAGTACTAATGCGGGTGTCCTCATTCCATAAGGGCAAAAATAGGAAGAAGAGAGCATCCGGTTCGGAGTTTTCTGGAAATGAAAGATCGAGGATGTCGCCTAGAGGGGGGTGAATAGGCGATTTTAAAAATAATTATGGTTTAGGCTTGAACAAATGCAGAACAAAATTAGCGTTTAATTTGTCAAGCACAAAACCTAAAACAACTAGGCTCACCTATGTGCACCAACAACTTATGCTAAGCAAGAACAACTAAGTGATAGCAAGATATAAGACAAGAAACAATATGGCTATCACAAAGTAAAGCGCATAAGTAAAGGGCTCGGGTAAGATATAACCGAGACACGCGGAGACGATGATGTATCCCAAAGTTCACACCCTTCACTACAAAAAAAATACACTTCCGTGATGATATGTGTTTGTCATAGTAGGTCGCTTTTTTTGTCATGCATGTACATCCATGACAAATTTATGACAGAATCAAGATAGTCATACCTGTGCTGTCGTAGAAGTGTTCCATGACATTACCAAAATTATCATCACGGAAGTGTCCACTTTCATGACGACAAATCGCGCGTCATAGAAGTGCTTTCGTCAAGGGTGACCGACACGTGGCATCCACCGTAACGGAACGCCGTTAAGCTATCGGGTCGGGTTTTGGATCCGATAACCCGTTAACAGCCCCGACCAATGGGGAT
This sequence comes from Triticum urartu, assembly GCF_003073215.2. Classification (NCBI taxonomy): domain Eukaryota; kingdom Viridiplantae; phylum Streptophyta; class Magnoliopsida; order Poales; family Poaceae; genus Triticum; species Triticum urartu. Next base: position 354,547,474 of record NC_053022.1, read on the forward strand.
TTTCCACGTGTAAAATCATCATTGGCTGGAGGAAACACGTGTCGGCTCATCGTTGGGACAGATGTCAACCACTCATTGGACGGAAGGCGCCTATGATACGTCGACACGTGGCATGGCCCAACAGAGGCCCATTCCCGTGAAAAGGCTGGCCCGTTTGACTTGGTCAAAAGCTGGCGGGCCGGCCCATGGAAAGCCTGTTAACGGCATGTTCGAATGTAGCCCATTTACAGCACGCTAACCCAAGGCCCGTTACGCCCTATCCGAATTAGGCCCAGTAGCGTCATCTGGGCCATCCAATATGATTCCAGCCCGTTTTCACTTCTGGCCCATGTATGGCCCATGACGTCTTTCGGCCCATATGAGGCCCTATGTAACTCTTGGCCTACTAACGGCCCGTGGTGAAACTGGCCCGTAATGAACAGTGTATCACTTTACACCCATTAACGGCCCGTGGTAAAACTGGCCCGTAATGAACAGTGTATCACTTTATACCCATTAACGGCCCGTTATTCCATTGGGCCGTTTCCAGCCCATGTTATCTTTCGACCTTCTCAGAGCCCATTTATTCTTGGTCTCATTTCCAGCATTCGTTTACTTACAGCCCGTTACTGTCATTTTCTGCTTGTGGGCCAAATTCAACCAGTGGTTACAGTCGGCCCGTTTATGGTCCGTTAATACGTTGGGCCGATTTCATAGCGTCATCAAATACGGCCTATTAACGATGGCCCGTTATGGTCGGCCCATGAACGGATGATTCCAACTATAGCCCGTTTACGGCCATAATGCGGTCTGTTTGGCCCATTTTTGGCCAATCGATTATACGGCCCGTATAAGGCCCATTGATAATATGGCCCGCAGAAGGCCCATTGTTTCTATGGCCCGTAGAAGGCCCATTGTTTCTACGACCCGTAGAAGGCCCACTGTTTGTACGGCTAGTAGGAGGCCTAGTGTCACTACAGTAAATATTAGCCCATGGTTATTGTGGCCTAGTTTTAAAAAATAGGTTATTGCAGCCACTAGCTAACCGCGGAAAAAGAACTGCAATGACTACAAGCAAACAAATAAACAAGACAACAAGGAAATGAATAAGCAAGCAACTAACGCTAGGCTATCACGGCTATTACACATAATACATCCACTGGGCATCAAAGTTCGCCACCAGTGCAAATATAGGGAACAAATCAGCATATCATATACACTAGTTGTCAAAGTTGGCGACCAGCGCAAATAAACGTCGTAGCAAAACAAATCCAGAACTGAAACCACTTCAAAAGATCTCAAGAAACAATATCCTGGGTACCCATAATGCTGGCAAGATGCTTAGCAAGCTTATTAACTTTCTCTTGTTTGGCGCTTAAATCCTCCAGCGCTTGCTGTTGCACCAGAAAATATGCATCTGAATTCTGCAGGGACTTCCTCAGTCCTCCAGCTTCCTGTCGCAGCACATCTGATCGATGTCTTTGAACTTGAAGTTGAGACTCAAGAAGACGAACTAATTCAGGCAGCGAGTTCAAAGAGCTTGTGCCAGCAGTAGTGGCCAGTAACTTGAACACTACATCAAGACATGACTTTTGGGTTCCCTCATTGTCATCAAGATAGTTTTTATCAGCTTTCTTGGAGACCAATAGGGATGTCTCACTATCTTGAACCTTATCTGCATTACTTCCTTTACCATTGGATAACGCAGTACTGTTCTCCAATATTTTGTCCGCATTCTAAAAGAGAAACAAGCAGACACATCACATGTTTACCATGTTGTATATGAAACTCATTTTGGTAAATGAGTTCAAGTAAAGTGGACAGGATAACAACATGAAACAAACATATATCTATGTACCATGGTCACTTTATGGTTTATATCATTCTAGTTTTTGTTGCCAAATCAAGATAGAGACACAGTTCAAATAATATTTGTTCAAGACAAAGCAGAATAGACAGAATATAAGTGTGGGTAACTATAGAGCAATAACAACACTTGTAATGTGCATGACATGAGAACATAATTGTTTATTCAATTGGAACTGAAATCAACATAGAGTAGGTTACAACAGAAACCAGTTAAAGAAACAGGTTTAAAACATACCTGTTGCGCCATTGGAGTTTCAATTCCATTCTTCAAATTTGAAAATAGTTGGTATGAGTAAATACAGTCATGCAAGAGCAAAGGAGTATGAACCATAGCTACAGAACCTGACCTGAGAACAAATCTTCTTCTCCTTTAAGCGTTGAGTTGGGATTCGGAGTGGTGGTCCTTGTGCTTTGGGCACTGCAGTTCCCTTACTAACTGCTCGTGTTTGGGTGCTCTGTGGTGGAGACGGTGCTGTGTCAACTGGAACTGGGTTACTATCTGCCGGGGTTGGGGTTAGAAGGGGTGTAGCTGGTTCTCTGTCCAACTGGGTAGGGGTACAATCTGCGAGAGTCTGGGTTATGTGTGGTGGATCTGGTCCTTGGGCAAGTACAACTGTGGTTCTATCTGCATCAACTGGTAGCACTATCTTTTCTGAAGACCGTGTTGTTACTCCCTTAGATACTGCCATCACGCTCTCCAATTCAAATGGCTGATAAACAAGAAAAGTAATTGAAAGTATAGACATTGTATGATAGACAGGTGCAATGGATAGTGGGGAATAAAAGAGGGCATGAAATAATTCATATTTATGTTATCTAACCAAATAGGATAGCATGACACAATTTCACATATATGATGGCTAACTAAACAGGATAGCATGACACAACTTCACATTATGATGGCTAACTAAAAAAGATGGAAAGACATAGTTCAAAATATGAGACTATGTAAACAGGATGACATGACATAACTATATAATGTGTTTATTAAATAGGTTGGCATGCCATAATTCACATACATTCACGGATAGAATGCCATAATTCAAAATATGATGACTGTAAACACTAAACAGGATCAGATGATATAACTATATGATGTCTTTATTAAATGGGTTGCCATGCCATAATTCAGATAGATGATGTGTATGTACTATGTAAACATGATGGCATGATATAATTCAAATATATGATTTATATAGTAAGCAAGTAAGCAGATGGCAATCCATATATGATGTAAAAACTAAGCAATGCAAGACAACATGCATGACATGGGTAATATAACCCTGCCAAGTTTGAGCATAGACCTCAGGGGGAAAATAGGACTGGTCATCAGTCTCTGAATCCTCCTCTGAGGAGCTCTCTGTAACCAGCAAGATGTCTGCTTCAGCAGGTAGCATTGTCTGCTCTGAATACCTTGTTTTCACTCCAGATACTTCCATCACCGCTTCAAATGGCTGATGCGCAGGAAGAGTAGTTGAATATACAAACGTTGTCGCCAAATGGAACACGTAATACAAAAAAATGATAGCATGATATAATTCACATACACGATGATTGGCTAAACAACATGGCATTGCATAATTCACATATATAATGCCTTTGCAACAAGATAGCATTGTATAATTCACATATATAATGTCTTGCAACAAGATGGCAATGCATAATTCACATATATGGTAATTAGACACTGAACAGGTGGCATTCACACAAAGCATGTCTAAACTAATTCCTTGAATAATTCCTTTAAACCAACACATGGACTTCAAGAAAAGCCTATGGAAAAATCCTTCAAAATATAACTCAAGGCAACCATTAGTCCATATAGATTGTCATCAATTACCAAAACCAAACATGGGGGCACCGCATGTTCTTTCAATCTCCCCCATTTTGGTAATTGATGACAATCACTTTCAAGAGAGTTTATACAAGGAATTATGCATCAAATAATGCATGCTCATGAGATGCAAATGCTTAGGAACAAAACCAAAGCAAGAAGGAGTAGCTCTCTAAACTTCTCCACAAAACTCCCCGAAACTTCTCCCCCATTGGCACCGATTGCCAAAATGGGCGAAAAGCTTAGAAGGACAATATAAAATGTGTTCCTCCATAAAATATGTATTTCTCAACAAGAGTGGAATGCAATACACATATCCAAAGATACATACTTGGAGGAAGATAAACTATATAGAGGATCCAAAGATTGCTAATGGATGATATGCCACAAAGACATAACAAAGAGAGAAACAAGCAATCAAGTAGTCAATAGATACCAATTGAAACAAGCAATCAAAAGATACCAATTGAACCAACTAAAACAATGATCCTACGAGCGACAAGACTAAAAGATATTATGATGTGAGCATAGGAGTGTTCTAAAGAACATAGAGAAGCTCCCCATGATTTGTGCATTATATAATTTTGTATTTGGATACAACGTGCACAGGATAGGATCATCACTCCCCCAAAATCAATAGAAACACACAACAAGTGCAATTGAGCATGTAGGAAACTAAGCCTAGAACTTGCAACAAACAAATGGTTCAGCAACATATAAAGAGCAACTTAGAAATAAGCTCAACCAAAATGATGTGTATGAGTCATGCCAAAGCACTTGAGAAGACTAATATAAGGATGGGCATTAAACTAACATAGTCTTGAATAAATAAGATACAATGTGAAAGACATGTCCTTCCCACACACATCAAGCAAAGGGGTTCACAAGCACGCTAAAATATGCAAAATGAATAACCAACAATTGTGACAACCCATGGTGAAGATAGAAAATGATAGCTTTGTAAAGAGGAGGGATACCAAAAGACATGGCAGAAGCCTCATCAAGACAATCTTGAGGAAAACAATCTTCACCACAAAAGAGTGCATAAAGATGCAACAATATAAGACCTGTTCTCAAGATAAATCCTTTCACGGAACCACCAAGGAAAAAGGTGGGCGTGGAAGAATAGGGATATCAACTAGAGATGTAACTTCTCTCTAGTGTATAAGATTCTAGGTAGATGAAAATCATGATGATATCAATCCACAAAGAAAGATGTACACACGAAATAGTTTCAAAAAGGAAAGAACAAGATATCCATAAGGAAGTCATAAATACACCAATAAGATATTTGCTTGAAAGCATAGCACATGGCTAGATATGGTCTTATTGTATATAAATGAATTTCTACCACATATCCATCAAAGACATCACAACTATTGAGGGAGTCCTGGATTAGGGGGTGTTCGGGTAGCCGGACTATACCTTCAGCCGGACTCCTGGACTATGAAGATACAAGATTGAAGACTTTGTCCCGTGTCCGGATGGGACTTTCCTTGGCGTGGAAGACAAGCTTGGTGACGCGGATATTCAAGATCTCCTACCATTGTAACCGACTCTATGTAACCCTAACCCTATCCGGTGTCTATATAAACCGGAGGGTTGTAGTCCGTAGGCAATCAACTCCATATACAACAATCATACCATAGGCTAGCTTCTAGGGTTTAGCCTCCTTGATCTCGTGGTAGATCTACTCTTGTACTACCCATATCATCAATATTAATCAAGCAGGACGTAGGGTTTTACCTCCATCAAGAGGGCCCGAACCTGGGTAAAACATCATGTTCCCTGCCTCCTATTACCATCCGGCCTAGACGAACAGTTTGGGACCCACTACCCGAGATCCGCCAGTTTTGACACCGACATTGGTGCTTTCATTGAGAGTTCCTCTGTGTCGTCGCCTTTAGGCCCGATGGCTCCTTTGATCATCAACAACGATGCAGTCCAGGGTGAGACTTTGCTCCCCGGACAGATCTTCGTCTTCGGCGGGTTCGCTCTGCGGGCCAATTCGCTCGGCCACCTGGAGCAGATCGAAAGCTACGCCCCTGGCCATCAGGTCAGGTTTGGAAGCCTAAACTACACGGCTGACATCCACGGGGACTTGATCTTCGACGGATTCGAGCCACAGTCAAGTGCGCCGTACTGTCTTGATGGGCATGATATAGCTCTGCCGCCGAACAGCGCCTTGGAGGCCGCATACGCATCGGTTTCGACCATTGATTCGGAGCCTACTGCGCCGATCGAGGATCAGCGGTTGGACGCTGCCTCAGGGGCTGCAATCTCAGAGGCGATCGAGCCGAACACTAGCCCCGCACTCTGCACTACCCGTGGCTCCGAGGATCCGGACTCCCCCCGGACTCCGAACCCCCCGCGCCCCTGCCAATCGAATCCGATTGGGCACCGATAATGGAGTTCACCGCCGCAGACATCTTTCAGCATTCGCCTTTTGGCGACATCCTGAATTCTCTTAAGTCTCTCTCTTTATCAGGAGAGCCCTGGCCGGACTACGGTTAGCGAGGGTGGAATATGGACGATGAGGAAATTCAAAGCCCACCCACCACCCACTTTGTAGCCACTGTCGACGATCTAACCGACATGCTTGACTTCAGCTCCGAAGACATCGACGGCATGGACGACGATGTAGGAGATGAACAGGAACCAGCACCTGTAGGGCGTTGGAAGGCCACCTCATCATATGACATATATATGGTGGACACTCCAAAAGATGGAGATGGCGATGGAACAGTGGGGGATGACTTCCCCAAGAAACAGCCAAAGCGCCGGCGTCACCGGCGCCGCTCTAAATCCCGCCAAAACAAAAACGGTGATTCCGGCATGGGAGATAATACTACCCCGGATAGCGCCGAAGAACACCCACCTCAGCAAGATTCGGCACAGGAAGATGGAGAAGCCAGCCCTCATGAGAGAGCGGCAGACCGAGAGGTCGAGGATGATAACTATACGCCTCCCTCCGAAGACGAGGCAAGCCTCGATGATGACGAATTCGTCATACCATCGGACCCCGCCGAACAAGAGCGTTTTAAACGCAGGCTTTTAGCCACGGCAAGCAGCCTCAAGAAAAAGCAGCAACAGCTTAAAGCTGCCCAAGATTTGCTAGCTGACAGATGGACTGAAGTCCTTGCGGCCGAAGAGTATGAAATCGAACGCCCCTCCAAGAGTTACCCGAAGCGCAGGCCACTACCCCGATCAGAGGAGGAAGCACCTACATCACCAGCGCATGACATGGCAGACCGGCCACCTCGCGGCTGCGACAGAGAGGCCTCTCGGCCCTCCACCCAAGCCATGCCCCGACGCCGCTCAACTAAGGCACGGGAAAATGCGCCCGACCTGCGAGACATACTGGAGGATAAGGCAAGACAAAGAAGATCGATCTACGGATCGCGCAGGCGCCCTACAGCATGTGATAATGATCTTCACGCCGGATACAACAAATCTGGCCGGGCCGAACACAATAGACATAGCTCTTCCGAGCTGCGTCGTGATATAGCCCAGTACAGAGGCGCCGCACACCCGTTATGCTTCACGAATGAAGTAATGGATCATAAAATCCCAGAGGGTTTCAAACCCGTAAACATCGAATCATACGATGGCACAACAGACCCGGCGGTATGGATCGAGGATTATCTCCTTCACATCCACATGGCACGCGGCGATGATCTACACGCCATCAAATACCTCCCGCTCAAACTTAAAGGACTGGCCCGGCATTGGCTTAACAGCTTGCCAGCAGACTCAATCGGTTCTTGGGAGGACCTGGAAGCTGCATTCCTCGACAACTTCCAGGGCACTTACGTGCGACCGCCGGATGCCGACGACTTAAGCCACATAATTCAGTAGCCAAAAGAATCGGCCAGACAATTCTGGACACGGTTCCTAACAAAGAAAAACTAGATAGTCGACTGTCCGGACGCAGAGGCCCTAGCAGCCTTCAAGCATAACATCCGCGACGAGTGGCTTGCCCGGCACCTGGGATAGGAAAAGCCGAAATCCATGGCAGCCCTCATGACACTCATGACCCGCTTTTTCCCGGGAGAAGACAGCTGGCTAGCTCGCAGTAACAACTTATCAAAGAACCCTGGTAATTCGGATACCAAGGACAAAAGTGGCAGGACACGTCGGAATAAGCAAAAACGCCGCGTTAACAGCGACAACAATGAAGACACGGCAGTCAATGCCGGATTCAAAGGCTATAAATCCGGTCAGCGGAAAAAGCCATTCAAAAAGAATACTCAGGGCCCGTCCAGTTTGGACCGAATACTCGATCTCTTGTGCCAGATACATGGCACCCCCGAAAGGCCAGTCAATCACACTAACAGGGATTGTTGGGTGTTCAAGCAGGCATGCAAGTTAAGGGCCGAAAATAGAGACAAGGGGCTGCACAGCGACGACGAGGAGACCAAGCCGCCGAACAACAATGGACAGAAGGGCTTTCCCCCACAAGTGCAGACGGTGAACATGATATACGCAACCCACATTCGCAAGCGGGAGCGGAAGCGTGCACTACGGGACGTATACGCGATAGAGCCAGTCGCCCCAAAGTTCAACCCATGGTCCTCCTGCCCGATCACTTTTGATCGAAGGGACCATCCCACTAGCATCCGTCATGGCGGCTTCGCCGCATTGGTTCTCGACCCAATCATCGACGGATTTCATCTCACAAGAGTCCTCATGGACGGCGGCAGTAGCCTGAACCTGCTTTATCAGGATATAGTGCGGAAAATGGGCATAAATCCTCAAGGATTAAGCCCACAAGAACGACCTTTAAAGGCATTATACCAGGTGTAGAAGCCAACTATACAGGCTCAGTAACACTTGACGTGGTCTTCGGATCCCCGGACAATTTCCGAAGCGAAGAGTTAATCTTCGATATAGTCCCATTTCGCAGTGGCTATCACGCCCTTCTCGGACGAACCGCATTCGCAAAATTCAATGCGGTGCCGAACTACGCATATCTCAAGCTCAAGATGCCAGGCCCTCGAGGAGTAATTACGGTCAACGGAAACACCGAACGCTCCCTCCGTACGGAGGAGCATACGGCGGCTCTCGCAACGGAGGTGCAAAGTAGCCTTCTCAGGCAATTCTCCAGTCCGGCCATTAAAAAGCCAAACACTGCCAAGCGCGCCCGGAGTAACCCATAGCAGGACCGCCTGGCACACTCTGAGCAAGCGTAGCAATGCGGCCCCAACCCCAGCCTTCGCGACATAGCAAAACCAGTATCTCGCGTACATAACTACGCCCTTGAAATACCATGGGCACAGGGGAAGGGGCACAATAACGACACGCCCAGAATACATCTTAAAACATACTAGGGGCTGCCGGATTCCTTTTTTTAATTTTTTCTTACTTTCAGGACTCCATACTTCGGACGACCTGTTCGGCAATTCGACTGCCGCACAAATGATGCAAGATCCAGGGAGGCAGACAAGCCATGCCGCACTATGGAACTCCCAGGTGGTCTCTGTTACGAGCGGTATACCTGTTTTAAATACAATTCCGCGGCCTGCCCCTGGTCAGGACATACTGAATAGTCCAATATCTTTTGCTTACCGCACTATTTTTATCGTTCGGCTTTGATAAATAGCCTCTCTATAAACAATGCATAGCTTTTGTCTATTTTCTGCATTACTCTTTTTTATATATGTTCATTAATGACATGATTGCACCCGTACACTATGGTATGGCAATTACTCCAGGGGCTTCAGTACCCTTTAATATGGTGTGAGAAGTCCGTACACTTTCACAAGTGCGGCACCCCGAACTTATAACACTATATGCATCGGCTTCGAATCATGATTTGGGTCAATAGTTGGGTTTGCCTGGCTCCTATGTTTTGGTGCCTTATGTTCCGCTATATCGGCTAAGGTAGCACTAGGAGAACCACTGCGATTGTGCCCCGGTTGAGCTGGGTTAAGCACCTCAGTGGAGAAAGCTAAAACTGACTGTCATGATGAGGCAGAGACCGGTCGCTGTTCGAGAGGTTTTTCGAGTCCCTAAAGACTTATGCCGCTTCGAGCGAGGAGCCGGATTTGTCCGGCCAAGGCGTGGATAGCGCCCCGAACTCGGTCTTCCGAACTAGGGGCTTCGCCGAAATTTAAAATTATAAAGTTCTATGGCTAAGTGAGAGTGTTCAAGCATTATAGTCCGATTGCCTGGTTCGTTGTGCTGAGCGCCTCCCTCGAAGGACCCAACTATGGGAAAAAGAGCGCTCAGGTTTATCCCGAACACCCCAGCACTAGTGGCATGGGGGCAGAAGCCGATGACTGGCCATCTCTCAATTTTTTGATAAACGGCCGCACAGAAAATAATATTTTAAATTCAACAAGCATTGCTTAAGCGCCTATGAACAAGTTTTCAGCGCACAGGATAAAAACGAGCGAGTTTATTCAAAAATTACATCCTTGGTACATTCATCCGCCACAAGGCGGGCACCCGCAAGAACATCCTTGTAATAGTTCTCGGGCTTGCGATGCTCCTTCCCCGGCGGCGGCCCGTCCTTCACAAGCTTCTCACCGTCCAGCTTACCCCAGTGCACCTTTGCACGGGCAAGGGCCCGACGGGCACCTTCGATGCAGACGGAGCGCTTGATGACCTCGAGCCTTGGACAGGCCTCCACCAGCCGCCGCACCAGCCCGAAGTAGCTCCCAGGCAGGGCCTCTCCGGGCCACAGCCGAACTACGAAGCCCTTCATGGCCTGTTCGGCCGCCTTGTGGAGCTCGACCAGCTATTTCAGCTGGTCGCTCAAGGGCACAGGGTGTTCAGCCTCAGCATACTGAGACCAGAACACCTTCTCCGTCGAGCTGCCCTCTTCAGCTCGGTAGAATGCGGCGGCATCGGATACGCTGCGGTGAAGATCTGCGAATGCCCCTGGAGAACTCCGGATTCGGGTAAGTAACAAGTAGTTTACTTTTATATTTCTGCTTTGCATAAAGAATGCCTTACCCGCTGCTATCTTCTTCATCTCCTCCAACTCTTGGAGGGCCTTTTGGGCTTCGGCCTTGGCAGACTTGGCAGTCTCAAGGGCCGCCGCGAGCTCGGACGCTTGGGTCTTTGACTCAAGCTCCAAACTCTCATGTTTTTTCATGAGAGCCTGAAGCTCTTGCTGCACCTCGCCGACCTGAGCCCCAAGTTTCTCTCGCTCGGTGCGCTCCGCGGCCGTTTTCTTTTCAGCCTCGGACAACGCCTGCTTGAGGGTCGCCACCTCAGTCGTGGCCCCTATAATAAGCAGTGCAATCCTATTATTTTTTGCAATCAAGCCTCTCTATAGGCACTTTTTCTGTAAGGTATTTCCTACCTTCTTTTTCCTCGAGCTGCCGCTTGGCAAGGCCGAGCTCTTGCTCGGTCCGCTTGAGGTCCTGTTTCAGGACACCCACCTCCACAGTCAGTGCGGCAGTCGATAGCAGCGAAGCCTGCATACGCATATTGACTCTTTTTGTTAGGCTCCTGCAAAATTTAATAGATCCTCTATTCGGCTTTTCTTTCCGAACGCCAAACAGAGCATCAGGGGCTACTGTCTATGCGGTTATATTTTTACATATTTTTACTTACCTCAAAGCCTGTTAGGAGGCTAGTGCAAGCTTCACTCAGTCCGCTCTTGGCGGACTGAACCTTCTGGATCACCGTACTCATAATAGTACGGTGCTCCTCGTCGATGGAGGCGCCGTCAAGCACCTCGAGCAGATTGTCCGGCACCTCCGGTTGGACGGAGGCCGCCGGCTCAGAAGGCTTGCTCCTCTTGGAAGGAGTTCGCCTACCGTGGTCCGGAACTGTTGAAGATTCCGGCGCGGTGTCCGGCACAAAGCCGGACTTGGAGCCCTGCGGGTCTTGTCCACTTTACTCCTGGGGTCCAGGAGGTCGCCTTGCGGCTCCTCCAGGACCACCTCCTCCTGCCCCGGAGCTCGTTGCGACGCCACTTCGGCGTCGTCCGCAGTGCGGGGGGAGACAGCGGGCGGAACTGAGTTCACGTCCGATGAATCCAGGGAGCCGCTCGACGACTCGTTGAGTTCGGCCCGGGGCGGGCTGCATAATTACGTTCGACATTAGGGAAAGCTGTGCAACAAAGGAACATCATGAGTTATTCTGATATCCGAACTTACGATTTCGCCAGACGCTTGGCCCTGTTTGGCCACTCCTCTTTTCCCTCTTCGGCGTTGGGGGCGTAGTCCGGCGGAGGGGTCTTCCTTTTCCTAGACCCGTCGGCCTCCCCTGGTGGGGCGGCCTTCCTCTTCTCTCCTCCCTCCGCCGGGGGGGGGAGAGTTTTCTTCTTCCTCCTCCTCGTTTTCGCCGGAGGAGGGCGTCTCAGACTCGTCAGATGACGAGTCCGACACCACCACATTACGTGCCCTCTTTCGAGTCCCCGTGGCCTTCTTCTTCTTGGCCTTCTTCTCCGGCACCACATAAGGTGCCGGAACCAGCAGCTTCACTAGGAGAGCAGGGGCTGGGTCTTCGGGTAAGGGAGCCGGACAGTTAATCGATCCGGACTTCGCCCGCCAAGCCTGTCAAAGGTAAGGGAGTTTAGATCCCGCATAGAGTCAAACTATGAAAAAACTTAACATCCTATAAAAGGTGAAAATAGCTTACCTCGCTAGCGTGACGCTGCGAGCTGTATCCACGGTCCTCGGAAGCGGATGTGGGAGCCTCGGCGCCTTTGGTTAGCACCTTCCAGATGTCTTCATACGTCATGTCGAAGAGCCTGTTAAGGGTTTGATGCTGCGCCGGGTCGAATTCCCACAGATTAAAGTCCCATTGTTGACACGGGAGGATCCGCGGACGAGCATAACCTGGACTACATTGACGAGCTTGATCGGCTTTCTCACCAGGGACTGGACGCATGTCTGTAGTTCGGTCACCTCTTTTTCGTCGCCCCACGACAGGCCCGTCTCTTTCCAGGACATAAGCTGCGTGGGGGGTCCGGATCGGAACTCGGGGGCTGCGATCCATTTCGGATCACACGGCTCGGTGATGTAAAACCACCACGATTGCCACCCCTTCAGGGTCTCCACGAAGGAGCCCTCGAGCCATAGGACGTTGGCCATCTTGCCCGCCATGGCGCCACCGGGCTGCCGCGCGCCACCTTGGGCTTGACGTTGAAGGTCTTGAGCCAGAGGCCGAAATGGGGGCGGATGCAGAGGAAAGCCTCGCACACGACGATAAACGCCGAGATGTTGAGGACGAAGTTCGGGGCCAGATCGTGGAAATCCAGGCCATAGTAAAACATGAGCCCCCGGACAAATGGGTGGAGTGGAAAACCCAGTCCGCGGAGGAAGTGGGGAAGGAATAGTACCCTCTCATGGGGCCTTGGGGTGGGGAGAAGCTGCCCCTCTTCGGGAAGTCGGTGCGCGATGTCTTTGGACAAGTATCCGGCCTTCCTTGGCTTTTTGACATGGCCCTCCGTGACGGAGGAGACCATCCACTTGCCTCCCGCTCCGGACATTGCTGGAGAAGGTTGAGGTGGGAAGTGAGGGCTTGGGCGCTGGAGCTCGAGTGCACAGGAGATGGATAGGCAAAGGAGGAAGAAGGCATAGGTAAAAAGGTGGATCCTTATCCCCTTATATGGGCGGATGCGGTTGTGTGTCCCCGCCAGCCTAGTAAAACTCGCTTGTCTCCCAAGCGCCGTGATAAATGGCGCGGTTGGGTTACCCACGTCCGTATTGATGAGAATCCCGCAAAGGGGGTACACGATCTCTGCTTTGACAAGACGTGCCAAGGAAACCGCCTCGCAAAACATGCTGAGGTGGAAAAGTAAAAACGATTCGAGTAAAGGACTTGGCCATAGTGTGATGACACACTGCGGAATACGTCAGCAGTTTTGATTTGTGTTAATATTATTCTCTCTATGGCGATATGTGGAAGCTTATTTTGCAGAGCCGGACACTACTCTTGGTGTTTACAATCTTCTATGAAGGACTTGGAGGAGGAACCCGCCTTGCAATGCCGAAGATAATTTGCGTGCCGGACTCGTCGTCATTAAAGCCTGGTTCAGGGGCTACTGAGGGAGTCCTGGATTAGGGGGTGTTCGGGTAGCCGGACTATACCTTCAGCCGGACTCCTAGACTATGAAGATACAAGATTGAAGACTTCGTCCTGTGTCCGGATGGGACTTTCCTTGGCGTGGAAGACAAGCTTGGCGATGCGGATATTCAAGATCTCCTACCATTGTAACCGACTCTATGTAACCCTAACCCTATCCGGTGTCTATATAAACCGGAGGGTTGTAGTCCGTAGGCAATCAACTCCATATACAACAATCATACCATAGGCTAGCTTCTAGGGTTTAGCCTCCTTGATCTCGTGGTAGATCTACTCTTGTACTACCCATATCATCAGTATTAATCAAGCAGGACATAGGGTTTTACCTCCATCAAGAGGGCCCAAACCTGGGTAAAACATCGTGTTCCCTGTCTCCTGTTACCATCCGGCCTAGACGCACAGTTCGGGACCCACTACCCGAGATCCGCCGGTTTTGAAACCGACAACTATCAACAAAGGATGATTGTTGAGATGCTTTGAGAAAGGAACCAAGTATCACAAGATGGAATGAATATAATGCCAAGATGCAACCTACACAAGGTTGAATGCAGGAAAAGAATGCATGAAGAGATACTTGTTACTGAGATAACATTGGAAGGATTTAGAAGATACCAATTGAAGGTAGTAGCTAGTAGTTCATTGAACATCCTAGCTTGACTCCAATAAGCACATGGTGACACCACCTTCCTTGTGAGTGAGCTGAGCATCCAATCCATCTCCAATTGTTCCCAGAACAACCACACAAACAAAATGGTACCCAAACTCATTGGGACCAAGGAGCTAGAGAACCAACAATACATAGGACAAACTCCACATACATATGTGCATATATATATATATGAAAATAAATTTCATGCACATCTCATCCAAATTGAGACTTGGTGGAGTTTCCCCTATATATTGGGTCAAATAAAGAAAGCATGCCAAATAAAATACATGAAGTAAATATGCACGCTCGCAACTTTCAAGGACCGAAACCAAGAAAAATAAATACCACTAAAAAAAGAAGACACGTCCGTGACATTTTGGGACGAACATTTTTTTCTGTCATGCTTATGACACTTCTATGACAATAACTGTGACAAAACCCGGTATCATCATAGATGTGGTGGGCTCCTACTTCTATGACAAAAAATCATGAAAAATGGGCTTTTCATCCTGGGCGGGCCGGAGACACGGCTGCATGACATTCTTTGGGCCGTCCATGACGGAAAAAACCGTGGTAGAAGCGAGGGCGAGGAAAATATCGGGGAGTGCGCGATTACGGTGGGTGGTCGAGGCCGAGCGATTCATGTTTCTCTCATACACGTACGCGCGTGGGTGCGAGGCGTTGGGCTCTAACTGAACCCGAGTGAGGCGCTCACCTACTGAACCCGAGCGATTGCACTGCAGGCTACGCGTTACTGAACCCGAGCGATCGATCGATCTGGCTGTTAATTGAACCCGATCGAGCGATTCCTTCACTACTGCTGCTAACTGAAGCCGATCAAACCTGCTGCCTCTTGATGAACAATGAGCGTTATTGGGGGGTCGGGTGAACAGTTCCTGCTGGGGGTTGGATGAACAGTACCTCGTGGTAGTAGAGGCCGTTGCCGCTGGATGAACAAGACCCTGATTGAGCTGGTTGGGGGTGGATGAACTGGACCCCGTGGAGGGCTGGATGAACAGGACCCCGTCGAGGGCTGGTTCAACAGTAGCCGGTGGAGGGCTAGATGAACAGTAGACCGTGGAGGGGTGGTTGAACAGGACCCCGTGGAGAGGGCTAGTTGAACAGTAGCCGGTGGAGGAGCGGTGGAGGCTGGATGAACAGGAGCCCATGGATGAATAGTAGCTGGTGGAGGCAGGAGGGAGATGTCGTGGATGAACAATCGCAGGTGGAGGTTGGAGGAGGTCGATAGTGGATATGAACAGTAGCCCGTGGAGTCCCGTTTTGCGGTACGCCACACCCCTCCCGATGAACAGGACCCCCGTTTCGACCGTACCGCTCCAACACAAGTCCGTTTCCTCTGTTTTGCAGTACGCCACACCCATCCCGATCAACAGGACCCCGTTTCGACCATCGGAGGTCGAAGAGAATTCCATTTCCTCCGTTTCGCGGTACGCCACACCCCTCCCAGTGAACATGATCTTGTTTCGACCGTAGGCGGTCGAACACAAGGCTGTTTCCTCCGTTCTGTGGTATGACAAGCCTCGTTTCGGCTGTTCTGTCCAAGCCGGTTGGCTCTCGATGAACATGACGCATTTCATTGCCTCCCGATGAGCATGATGCATTTCATTGCCTCCCGATGAACACGACGACGCAGTTTCTCCGTTCTGACCCAGCCGGTTGGCTGCCGATGAACAGGACACCGTTGCTGCCTCACCATGTATACGAGCCCTGGTCGTACATATGCATGAGTAGACGTTCGAGACCCCGCTCGTATGTACGTACATGGCCGTATTTACTTTCTTGCACCCTGGCTGTAGTATGTGTACATACTATGTCCACACCTCTACTACGACATGTGCCCTTCCTTACTCGGCAACGGTTCATCGCTGCAGCGTGCAGAAAGACCAGGTGGGTCCCGACTGTCAGGGAGGATTAGGAGGCACTTCCTTGCGTGCGAAGATGTAGCTGGTGGGTCCCAGCAGTCAAGGGGAGAATCATTTTTTTGCCCGTAATATGGATGCACTTCCTTGCGTGCGAAGATGTATACTACTGCAGGATGCTGCTAACGCGACACTACGATCATAGACCCTTTAACGAAACTATGTGCGGTGCAGTAATCACAAATGAGGATGTAAAAAACCCGTCAAAAAGGTGCAAAACATTTGCGATGGTGGAGCCATCAAACACAGTTGAGATTTTAGTTGCGTGTGCGATTCAGGGCACACGGTTAACCCGTATGAACTGTTTGCAATGAGGCGGAACAACAGAAATGGGCAGCCATATCAATGTGTGTGCGATATACGACATACAGTTTGCTCCGATGAACCATTTTCTATTAGGGAGTGCAACATAAATGGTTAGCCAGATCAAGGTGTGTGTGATATAGGGCATACGGTTCACTCGGACAAACTGTTTTTGATTAGCGAACAAAACAGAAATGGTTCAACTTAACAAGATGTGTGTGATACGTGGCAAACAGCCGATTTGTATGAACTGTTTGCGATGAGAAATTACAACACAGACGGTTAATACATTTAGCTCGTGTGCGATTCTATGTGTACAAAAAACTTCGAAAAATGCAAACTAGTTGCTTGCGGTGGCTAGGAGTATCGCACACGATGCGTCTGCGAGTACTCGTGTGCGGTTATTAGTAAGTTACACATAAGTTTCCTTATGTTAACACTTGTGTGATAAATAACACATGGCACCGGATATGGTATTCGGGTTGTGTGTGCTCCACTTAGTCTTCCCGCGCTCCACATGGGTGAATTGTAAAATCCACGCCTATTCCCTCACCGGTTTCCCACCACTAGCTAATGGCTTGCTTCATATAACCCAGGCGGCAACGCATCGCCGCGACTCACTGCGAAGATCTAGTCCTCACCCATCTACCATTAGTTATTCCAAGCACGCCAAACAACGACCAAAGCTTCGACGTCAATGCCTACCTGTGTTACATCTTCGGTGAGGAGAACGAGCTGGAGCAGGTTGGGGAGCAAGAGCTTCATCGGTCGGTGCAGGCACCATGGCCCATCGGCAGCGATATCGGCGACTTAGTCCTTAGGAGCACAATCGACATATTGTAGAGGAGGTGTGATGAGCAATTTGCCATCCAGCATGCAAAAGATCCAGAGTTGCTTGACAGCATGATCAACAACCCACCCGAAGAGCCACCGTCACCAGTGCTCATGGAGAGCCTGATGCCCCGCAGGGAATGGGCAGAGGACCTCTGCGATTCAGTCAAGACAAAGGCAGCATGCAGCTTCATCATTGCCCATGGCGGCTATGTCAACCTCGATCCCGACGATGTGGTGGCCAGGCTCGAGCGCATACTTGGCGGAGTCGACGTCCTCGACGAAGTAAAACATCGCCAACGTGATATCTTGAGGATACAGGTGATTGACGAAATTTGCTACTAGGCCAGAGACATGGAAATGGAGTGGTTCCACGGAGTTGTCATGCGCGCGATTGCATGCTGTCAAGCTCTTCTCGAAGAGGCCCAGCAGCCCCAAGAGCCTCCCAGCGCCAGCAGCTCCGTAGGCGGAGGCGGGTCGGGACACTTGGAGTGAACGGCCGCAAGGGTGCTATGTTGATCATGGAGTCCGAGAAGACCATCGTCGGAAGGCTGCCAGCTCAGCCTTTTAGCTTATATTTTATTATAATTGTATGCATATGTAGGTCGTGAGTGTTCTGGGCCTTTCCGCATTTGGCTTTTTAAATTATCCTGAATATGTAAGACAATTGTTAAGAATTATTAACCGCTGCCATTGTAACTTTGCCTCAATTGCGAACAGAGCACGTGTAGGGACACCAGAGCGGAGCGCACCGCGGCCGCCTTAACGGCGAGCAACCACGTGGTCAACCTTCTGCCATCAATAAATTTTGACCTTGTTACTCGTCACATTGCTGATTACAACGCAATAAGTAATTGCAAATCTGTTCACACCTATCAAACTAGTATGTGTTCACACTTAATTAGCACCGGGCTATAAAAACTACCCACTCAAAAATTACTTCACAGTTCCTCTCCTCATCACCCACAAAACTGGTTTTTTCTGTCAAGTCGTTCCGCCGTGACAGGTAGGAGGAGTTTAGGGTGGACATATAACCAGACAACAAATACCAAGGCCACGGAAGCACTAGAGAGGTCCCACCGCCAAGCCACAGCCGCAGCAGAGATGTGCCGACGCACCGCGGAGCCCTTGAACAAGCTCTCACGGGCACGCGAGGGCTCTCACACGCGCATTCATGGCGTCGGCCATTGCGACGAGCCGGCGTTCTTGAAGTCCTTGCCGGCGACGACGACATTCTCGCTGGTGTCACTACGCAGCAAGAGTTGGTCGACGGCTTGATGAAGCTGCTCAGGATCAGCGATGCCTCAGTTGACAAGGCGATTGGCCTCGTCGAGCAACTCATGTGTGATAATGCAAAGCTCCTCAAGTTGGTCGCTGAGAAGGAGGAGGAGGCCGCCGGCTGGAAGATGCTGCATGAGCAGAGCAGTGCCTCGGAGATGACGCTGAAAGCGATCATCGAGGAATTGATGGGTGGCTTGTGGAAGCTCCGGATCAAGCGCGAGCAGGAGGTGGAGGAAACTGTGGCTGCTTTCAATCAAAGTCATGAGGAATTGAATAAGGAGCTGGAGGATTTCGCCGCCCGGCAATCCATCGACGAGTAGAGACAGTAGCGACCCAAATCGTTATCTGCAATTTCCTTCTTCTCTTGCCCCCGTGTCTTCCGGGCTTTGCCACATGTGGCATTTTAAATTATCTAGAATATGTAAGACAATTATTATCTGCGCCATTGTAAATTTGTCGTTGTATTATCTGTTGCATTTTATTTGTGGTCGCATTATCCGTTTCCCCATGTGGCAATTTAAATTAGGGTGGAATACGAGTTGAAAACACAAACAAAGCAAATGCTACCATGGGATCACAAGCAAACACCCTCCGTCCAGGTTCTTTAATTAACCCATTAATGGAGAAGTTGTGAGTGAGGGGGCGGCGGCTGGTGCATGGGGGTTAAAGAGCTCGCTTCCCGGTGAGCATGGGTGGCCTTGCTGCTCGCACGTGACCCGTCGAGCCTGCGAGGTGGACAGGATGCACGGGTCCCGTCGAGCCTGCGCGACAGACTGCTCACACGTGTCCCGTAGAGCCTGCACGGCAGACTTTTCGCGCTCGTCCCGTCTAATCAAACAGTTGCACGCACGCCACCGAGTATGGTTAAATTTCGACACGGTTAATATATACAACCGTTTGCGATATTAATGTGTTACTTTTTGTTTCAAAAAGGACTTCGTTGGCTACTAATGTGTGCGCCTCTTCTCAAACTGGACATTTTTTTACCACAACATATATGTGCCATGTCATGAAACCATGCCAAGTTTCATGTTTTTTGGGTGATGTTTTGATTTACTGGGATTTAAAAACCGAGATTCTCAATGTTTCAGGACGACGACAAGTTTGTAATTCATTCCCATTCCTTAAATGAGACCTAAACATGCACCTAATGACACATGTACGATTTCCCACCCATTTTGCTTCACTGGAGCATGTGGTTGTAGTTCAAATTTGAATTATGGACTACATTAAATGCATAGAAAACTTAGTAATTAGTAATATATATACAATGGCCAAACGAACCCTGAATAGTTTCAAATTTCAGCCCGACACTCATGTTATTCTATGTTGCCTATAGAAAACAAAGTTCAATGCGAGAGGAGGCATCGATTATTGTTTCTCCCACAAGAGGGGCATGTTTCCCTACCGGAACCACGAGGGTTGCGACAGGCTCCAGTTTTGTAAAAGGCTTGTAATATAGCTTTGCCCAAATTGGAAAATTATATGTACCATGTAGTGACACCATGCCAAGTTTCATGATTTCCTGGTGAGTTTTGGATTTATAGAGATTTAAAAACCGAGATTCGCAATGTTTTTGGCCAAGCCAGGACGGCGAGACGATTGAATTCGTTCCATTGGACCTAAACATGCACCCCAAGGAAACATGTACATTTTTTCTAGCCATTTTGGTGCACTGGAGCATGTATTTGTAGTTCGGATTTGAATTATGGACATTAAATGCCTAGAAAACTTAATTAATGAATAAAAAAGGTCAAACGAGCCCTGAATAATTTCAAAGTTCAGCGTGAATCTCCAGTTGTTCCGTGTCGCGTGTAGAAGAAAATATGAGGCTAGAAGAGGGAGTGATTATCGTTTGGCCCACAAGGGGACAGATTTCCCTATCGAAACCACAAGGGTTCTTGCGACAGGCTCCAGTTTGTAATAAAGCTTGGCCCAAATTGGCAATGTTTTTACCATGACATATATGTGCCATGACGTGACACCGTGCCACCTTTGATGACTTTCTGGTGAGTTTAGGATTTATGGGGACTTAAAAACCGAGATTCGAAATGTTTGAGGATGAGCCAGGACACCGGTACAGTTGTAATTCGTTCCCATTCCTGGCATGAGACCTAAACATGCACCCAAGGGCACATGTATAATTTTTCTAGCCATTTTGGTGAACTGCAGCATGTATTTGTAGTTTAGATTTGAATTATGGACATTAAATGCCTAGGAAACTCAATTAGTGTATAAAAAGGCCAAACGAACCCTGAATAAGTTTAAATTTCAGCACGGATATCATGTCATTCCATGTTGCCCTTGGAAGAAAATAGAAGGCGAAAAGAGGCAGTGATTACGTTTCGCCCACAAGGGGAACAAGTTTCCCTATCGGAACCACGAGGCTTCTTTGAGAGAAGCTCCGGTTTTTGTAAGAGGTTTGTAATAAAGCTTGGCCCAAATTGGACAATGTTTTTACCATGACATATATGTGCCATGACGTGACACCATGCCACCTTTGATGAATTTCTGGTGAGTTTAGGATTTATGGGGACTTAAAAACCGAGATTCGAAATGTTTGAGGACGAGCCATGACACCGGTACGGTTGTAATTCGTTCCCATTCCTAGCATGGGACCTAAACATGCACCCAAGGACACATGTATAATTTTTCTAGCCATTTTGGTGAACTGGAGCATGTATTTGTAGTTCAGATTTGAATTATGGACATTAAATGCCTAGGAAACTCAATTAGTGTATAAAAAGGCCAAACAAACCCTGAATAAGTTTAAATTTCAGGACAGATATCCTGTCGTTCCATGTTGCCCGTAGAAGAAAATACAAGGCGAAAAGAGGCAGTGATTACATTTCGCCCACAAGGGGGACACGTTTCCCTATCAGAACCACGAGGTTTCTTTGAGAGAAGCTCCGGTTTGTAAGAGGCTTGTAATAAAACTTGCGCCACAATGGATGAAAAAAATTCCTCGACATATAAGTGCCATGTCGTGACACCATGCCAGGTTTCACGATTTTCGGTTTAGTTTTTGATTTACGGGGATTTAAAAACCGAGATTCTTCTCACGAAATGTTTTCAAATAGCACATGGTTCACTCACGAAAGCCGTTATTCGATGAAAACTTCGTGGAAACCATAATTTAAAGTTTCATAAAAATCTGAAAAAATATGGGATGTTAAGAAGGTGATGTTTTATTGCGACACAAAATTTCAAGTTGAAAAACATTATGAGATGTGAGCTATGAAAAAGACAAATTCAACCTTGAATAGTGACATTACTATTTGGCACTATCAACGCTGATTTTCTCTTTTTCATAGCTCACATCTCGTAATGTGTTTCAACTTGAAATTTTGTGTGGCAATAAAACATCATCATCTTAACATCCCACATTTTTTCATTTTTTTGAAACTTCAAAACATCTTTTTCTCGTGGTTTTCACCGGTTTCCTCCGAATGTTGGTTTTCGTATGATATTCTCCCCCCCACTGCGCGCGTGATTCGAGTCGTGCGTTCTGATTGGCCAGAACGCAAACCTCACAAATCATACGTGTGCACCGTTGGATGCTCCCAGATCGAACGGCAACCCTGAGCCCTTTCGACAACACATGCAGTACATGGGTAAGCACTGTGCGCATGCGTCGTGTTGGTTACGCTTCCTTCTCTACTAAGTTTTCATTCAAAACAGCACATGCAGTTCATCTCATCCAAAATCAATTAGTTTGATAAAAATAATCTGTTTTAAGATTCATGGAATTGTGCATTGTAAAGGTAAAAACAAAAAGTGACAATTCATTTAGAAAAAAAATATTGGGTAATTAAGATATGGAAGATTCTAGAGAACGAAGGAGAAGTGCTTGTGTTTTGAGGTTTGTGCATTATGCGTAAGTTCAACCATGGAGTCTTCTAGATTATACATGTGGCAGAATCTGGTGGAACGTAGATGATATCCAATGGCCAGTAGTGCTCGGATTTGCCATCTCTGTACCGTTGGATTGACTTCATCCAACGACCAACTTTCAAAGTTATTCGCACACTATATAGGTGTATAGATGTATATATATATATATATATGTGTGTGTGTGTGTGTGTGTGTGTGTCCCATGCTAGACAAAATAAAGTTTGAGCGCATGCGTGGGACGACCCCCCCCGCCGCTGCCTCGAAGTTGGGAAACTGACATTGTACGTATTGAACCAGGCTTGGAGTCGGGTATGGTGTTCGGTTTGTAATGTAGTTGGTGGCCCATCGAAGTTGTGCATTTGGGATTTAAACACATCATACACCATCATACCCATACATATTTTCGGGCCGCATGTAGTGTATACGGGGTCTTCTGATCGACCATGTCTCACTTGTGCAGTTTATTGTGACGACACACATATATGTGGGCTCCCCAAGTGTATATATATCACCCCTTTGACCGATAATGAGGGGTATGTGTTAGCCATGAATGGATTCCTCCTAGTTCGTGTTAGGGCCGGTCACCGTCAAATGTTGCTCAACCAAAGCTCAAGCTCATGCGTTGTCAAGATTTCCTCCCAGATGCTCGGATTGCTGGGTTCGACCTACATCAAACCCTGCGTATCTCGTCCTTAACTACCTTGCTTTCATGGTTGTTGTTTGTATCGAGAGGTAGGCACCACATCTAAATTGTACATTATTCTATATTGAAAACACACATCACCCCTTCCCAACATACATAATTTTGGGCCGCATGCAAGAGGTGCTGGTTTTGTGGTCCCTCTCATGCGATTTTTATGATGGTTCAATCTATTGGCCCAAGCGGTTTATCGACAACAACAACTGTCATTTGACCAAACGATGGATTCATTGGTTCGTCTTATGGTAGCTCATGGCGACATGCATGTATGACCAAAGTATCAATCATTACGTGCATTCGCCCCGCTGACACGAAGTGGGAGGTGGTGGGCCAAGTATCCTAGCTAGGAACGACATTATGTCATTATATATATCCTAGCTAGGTGGTTGTTAGGGTGTTTTTGGGTTTGCGAGGCAGGTGCCACCAAAGTTATGCATTGCGTATTTAAAGTTTTAAACATCCCCAATATTCTACATATATTTGGCCACTTCCAGGTGGTTCTTGACTCCTGGCCCCTCTCATCGGTCTTCAATGACGCGGCCAACCATGGGCCCGCGTGGTCAAAGTTGTGCATTGGAATTTTGAACATCACAGACCACCCTTTTCACTCATATATATTTGGGACACATGCTGGTGTGGCTGTCTTTTGACCCTCTCTAACGTTATTTTTTGCTGCAAAGACTCTGATAACGCTCAACGGACACATGGAATAATATCTTAACCCTGTGGGATACAAGTGCGATGTGAATCACCATGCCTGCGCAAGCGCGAGCAAATTAAGGTGGAGGTACTGGCTCAATCGTGTGCGATGCAAGTGCCCTAAAATCACCACGACCGCGCAAGAGCGAGCAAATTAATGTGGAGGTATTGGCTCAACCGTATGCGATGCAAGTGCGTTGAAATCACCACGACCGTGCAAGCGTGAGCAAAGGGTGGAGGTACTGGCTTAACCGTGTGCGATGCAAGTGCGTTGTAAAACCACCACCTGTGCAAGCTAAAGGCTGGTAAGTTTATTTGGAAATTAGGATGAACTGTGTGTGATAGACCAACTAGCTAGAAATATAAAAAACAAACTACCCGCCTTGAGCGTTGCAAAAATCGGTGGATCCGCGCCAGTTTTCCTTATTATCATACACACATATTGTTATTGGACTGTGCGCGATCTTGGGCACTCCCGCCCTGCATCAATTCCTTTACCCAAATTTTAGTAGTCACCGTACTTCAACCGTCGCCCACACTCCTCCAGCACCGACCTTATAGTAAAATTGCAGTAACCGAGGCATTTGAACCGTCGCCCTCCCTCTTCCACCACCATCTCCACCACCATTACCAAATTTTTCAGTAGCCGTGGCGTATCCTCAAACACCAACCCCCTCTCCATAGTCCCCCACCCGCCCCCTCCCCCCTCGAACCCTAGCTCGCGGCCCTCGCTGGCACCGCCGCCAACCCCTGCCGGTCTGCCCGTTCCTCCTAGCTTAGATAATAAAGTTCAGGTTACCCAGCGATTCCCATACCGTCGCCCACTCCCCTGAGTTTTTAGATGAGGCCTGCGGTGTCCCTCCCCACCAGATCCACATCCCCTGCTCCAGAATGTCGCAGCCTAAGCTCGACCACGTATCCAGGGGAGCCCGACGAGCGTTCGGCCAAGAAGAGGTTTGTCATGGCCTCTCCGACAGACGTTGGCGAGGTGGCCGCCGTTCGCCCCGACCTGTCGATCCCAGAGCAACACGTCGCTGCGAAAGCCGGCGAAGACGTTGACTACGTTGCCATGCCGAACACTTCATGTCAGCGGGCTAGCGTATTACTGTATCTCAGGAAAGCTGGCTACGACATCAAGCTCGTCCACACCGACGGTTTCATGCGGGCCATGTCACACGTTAAGTGGTCCATCCCCAACCCCTCTGGTTCAAATGCCATTGATCTCGACGGCCCTGCCGCTGATCTCCTCCGCCAAGTGGTCAAGGATTTGCGAGCTTTATTCGCCATCGAGCCCATTTTGTCATTTCGGAAGGACATGTTCTACGACGGCGGCTTGGGATCCTCAATTGCGAAGTCAGATCTCATCGACCATGACCATGACCATGAGGAGGGCACCCACGAAGGTTCTTCCAAGGTGAAACAACCCATTTGTGACATCAGAGAGCGCACCATGGGTATGTGCTCTTCCAACTGGAAAGATCCCGTCCATGAAATGTGAGGCAACATTCTATCAGCAAATCTTACATTTTCTAGCTTGCCAACCCGTACCTTTTTGTTGTAGTAGCATTTGCCGTGCGGTGCTTTAACTGTGCCATGTTTAATTATTTCAGTTATGCAAAAATGTATTGTTCAATAGGTCTATGTGATGTTTAAGTATGAATTGGCCACTTCAGTTTCACGAATGGCTATATTTGGTTGTTTATAGTGAGTAGATGCCTTTTTTATCAGTATTTGGTTGTTAGGTTGGTTGGAGTGAGCATTTTTTCAATTATCGAGCAGATGCCTTGTTTATCTCTATTTGGTTCTTAGTTTGGTTGTAGTGAGCATTTGTCCAGTTGTCAAGCAGATGCCTTGTTTATCTGTATTTGGTTGTTAGGTTATTTTTTAGCATTTGTCCAGTTATCAAGCAGATGCCTTGTTTATCTCTATTTGGTTGTTAGGTTGCTTTTTTTTAGCACTTGTCCAATTATCAAGCAGATGCCTTGTTTATCTTTATCTGCTTGTTAGGTTGGTTGCAGTGAGCATTTGTCCAGTTTTCAAGCATATGCCTTGTTTATCTGTATTTGCTTGTTAGGTTGGTTGCAATGAGACTCTGTCCAGTTTTCAATGGCTATATTTGGTTTTTATACTGGTCATTTATGCCTTGTTTATTTCAGTCATTCACAATGTGTTGTTCATTATGTGCAAGTCGGAACTGTGCCGCTTGACTACATCAATACTAGTTTGAACGGCTATATTTGGTTCCAGTTATTCTTGGTGTAGTTAACACATGCCCTTTATTTCATTTTTACACATTTATCCAGTGTGATGTTTAAGCATTACCTACGTTCTATTCATTTTCTTTATATCTGCTTTAACAGCATGCTGAAACCAACACATTCAAGCTATCATTTGGAGATGATGTTGTTTACCTTTGCTATATTTGTTTGATGTTAAGGTTGCTATACTTATCATGCCTTTCCACTACTTATGCAGGACAACAATGGAGTGGCCACCATTTTCCGCCAAGGTTAGCTTCATCCCTCGGCTTGTACTCCCCCCGTCGTTCCATAATGTAGTGCAGATAGATCCATGCCTGGACACTAGTTAGCTTCTAATATGGACTTGTTGCTTGTAGGTACATATGCCCTTGGCAAGGATCCATGCATCGACCCTTTTTGTGTATGGGGTAATGAGATATTGATGAACAAGCATCAAGTGAGGAAACTGATAAGGATTATTAGCAAAAAGATACGAATGGTGGCAAGCAAATTTTTTGTTTATGCTCTATCCAACACAACAGTGAGCTGTAGGATGGTAACTACAAACTCTATAGCCTTCTCTTTTTATTGCCCATAATGAGTTGTTAGACAACAATATCTGAATCTTTTTACTGAACAGGCAGCAAGCCTGGTAAGCTATCTAAAAAATGTCTGAATCTTTTTCGTTCCCAGTGGTTCCCGAAGCAGTTAACTCAAGATTACCTTGCAAAGTACATGATTGGTGGACACGCAATGAAGGTTAAAGTATTTCATCCACACTACAATGAGCATCGAGAAGTCCTAATGAAGAGAGTGAAGGATGGACGGACAACCATCACAAGGGGTTGGCCTAGAGTCGTGCACACATTACGCATGGAGGAGGGCACAATATGGGCATTCCACTTCACCTTCTCCAGCAACCAGAATGTCTTTCGCCTCTCTCTTTACAGTCTTTAGTACAACTGTGGTTCATCATTCTTTACTTGGTGCTTCTGTAGTTCTTTAGTATATGTACCTGTGCATCGAATTATGCATTCGTGGTTGAACCTATATTTGTAATAAACATGGTTGGATATGAAATAAGTGATTGCCTACTTTCAAATTCAAAACATGTGATTTTTAAATTAGGGATTAATTAGGGATTACACTGCACACGGTTTGTGAAAGCAAAACGTCTGTGATATATGTGGAGATCAGAAACGTTTCTAGGATCCACTACGTGTGCGATCAATCTCCACTGCACACACGACTTTCTCTTGAAAACTGTTTGCGTTAGGCCACCTTGCGCAAATGTTTACCACATAAAACTGTGTGTGATGGACAGCCTTTTGCCACACAATTTCTTCTACGCACCGTGTGTGATGCATTCAATAACACAAACGACAAAATTATTAATATTGTGTGCAATGACAACGCTATCACAAACGTTTTAACGGGAAAAATTATGTGTGATGTACCTGTGAACAGAAATGTTTTCCTTGGAGCGAATGTGTGGGATGTACATACGAACGGAAACGTTTAGCGGGGACTGACTGTGTGGGATGTACTTGTGACTGGAAACAATTTCACGTGTATAATTGTATTTTTTAGCTCTACTGTACGTACTTCCGTATTTGAGCGCTCGCCGGTCGCACATGACCTCATTTTGCCAAGCGTGTGTGCCAGGAGGGCATATCCCCAACGGTTTCTGGGTTGTGTGGGAAGGACCCCCCCTATCGCCCACACTCACTTGGCGACGGTTCCAAATGCCGTCGCGAAAAGGGGTTAAAAACCGTTTGTATAGCATCGAGGTGCACCAGTGGTAGCTGGCGGGTCCCGACAGTCAGGGGGAATGATTTTTTCAGGAAATACGGTGGCCTATCCGGTGGGTCCCTGCTACCAGGTGGAGGAATCATTATTTTGCGTGTAATAAGGTTGCACTTCCTTGTTGCGGCCATGGACCCAGCTGTCAGCCTCTCCACGTACAGTACTCTTCCGATGGAAGTCTGTTCCTTGACCACATTGACCACACCGCACCGAGAGCACCAAGGCGGTGGACGACTGCGAGGCCTAGGAAGGGGAAGACGCGGAGCCGGGGAAGACGCGGCAGTGGATGCCCATGCGGAGAGGAGTACTGATGACCCACAAGTATAGGGGATCAATTGTAGCTCTTTTCCATAAGTAAGAGTGTCGAACCCAACGAGGAGCAGAAGGAAATGACAAGTGGTTTTCAGCAAGGTGATGTCTGCAAGTGCTGAAATTGTAAGTAATAGAGTAGTTTGGTAGCAAGATATTTTGTAATGAGCAAGTAATGATAATAGTAATAAAACTGCAACAAGGTAGCCCAATCCTTTTGAGGCAAAGGACATGCCAATACGGTTTCTTATGATAAGCAAAGCGTTCTTGAGGGTACACGGGAATTTCATCTAGTCACTTCCACCATGTTGGTTCGATTTGTGTTCGCTACTTTGATAATTTGATATGTGGGTGGACCGATGCTTAGGTGATGTTCTTACTTGAACAAACCTCCTACTTATGATTAACCCTCCCGCAAGCATCCGCAACTACGAGAAAAGTATTCAGAATAAACTCTAACCATAGCATTAAACTTTTGGATCCAATCGGCCCCTTATGGAATAGCGCATAAACTGGGGTTTAAGATTCTGTCACTCTCACAACCCATCATCTAATTGCTACTCCACAATGCATACCCTTAGGCCCAAATATGGTGAAGTGTCATGTAGTCGATGTTCATATGACACCACTAAGGGAATCACAACATACATACTATCAAAATATCGAACACATACCAAGTTCACATGATTACTTGCAACATGATTTCTCCCATGACCTCAAGAACAAAACTAACTACTCACAAATAATAATCATGCTCAAGATCAGAGGGGTATTAAATAGCATATTGGATCTGAACATATAATCTTCCACCAAATAAACCATATAGTAATCAACTACAAGATGTAATCGACACTACTAGTCACCCACAAGCACCAATCTATAGTTCCGGTAACAAGATTGAACACAAGAGATGAACTAGGGTTTGAGATGAGATGATGCTGTTGAATATGTTGATGGAGATTTCCCTCCCCAAGATGGGAGAGCTATTGGTGATGATGATGACGATGATTTCCCCCTCCGGGAGGGAAGTTCCCCCGGCGGAATCGCTTCGCCAGAGGGCAAATGTGCTCCTGCCCAAGTTCCGCCTCGAGACGGTGGCGATCCGTCCCGAAAGTCCTCCCTTTATTTTTGTAGGTCAAAATGACTTATATACCAGAAGATGGGAACCGGAGGTGGGCCTGAGTGAGAACAACCCACCAGGGCGCGCCTGGGCTCCCTGGCGCGCCCAGGTGGGTTGTGCGCATCTGGTGGCCCCCCTCTGGTAGTTATTTGCTCCAATATTCTTCAAATATTTGATAAAAAATCTCTGTGAAGTTTCCGCTTATTTGGAGTTGTGTAGAATAGGTGGCCTAACGTAGCTTTTCCAGGTCCAGATTTCCAGCTGCCGGAATTCTCTCTCTTTGTTTATACCTTGCATATTATGAGAGAAAAGGCATTAGAATTACTCCAAAAAGCATTATTATGGATAAAAACATCATAAATAACAGTAAGAAAACATGATGCAAAATGGACGTTGATGCGTCTCCAACGTATCTATAATTTTTGATTGTTCCATGCTGTTATATTATCAATCTTGGATGTTTTATAATCATTTTATAGCCATTTTATATCATTTTTTGGTACTAACCTATTGACATAGTGCCAAGTGCCAGTTGTTGTTTTTTGCATGTTTTTTACATGGCAGAAAATCAATACCAAACGGAGTCCAAATGCCACGAAACTTTACAGAGATTTTTTATGGACCAGAAGACACCTAATGGGCCCTGGCTGCGCCTGGGGGTGCTCCGAAGAGAGCACAACCCACCAGGGCACGCTAGGAGGCCCACGCGCGCCCTGGTGGGTTGTGCCCACCTCGGGTGCCCCCCAGACCGCCTCTTTGCTCTATAAATACCCAAATATTCCCAAAACCCTAGGGGAGTCGACGAAATATTCATCCAGCCGCCGCAGAGTCCAGAACCACCAGATCCAATCTAGACACCATCTCAGATGGGGTTCACCACCTCCATTGGTGCCTCTCCGATGATGCGTGAGTAGTTCTTTGTGGTGTGTTTGTTAGTAGCCACCATCTCGGGTCCGTAGTTAGTAGCCAGATGGCTTCCTCTCTCTCTCTCTGAATTCTCAATACAATGGTCTCTTGGAGATGCATATGATGTAACTCTTTTGTGGTGTGTTTGTTGGGATCGATGAACTTTGAGTTTTTTATCAGATCTATCTTTTTATATCCATGAAAGTATTTGAGTTTGTTTGATCTCTTTTATGCATGATTACTTATAGCCTCGTATTTCTTCTTCGATATTTGGGTTTTGTTTGGCCAACTTGATTTATTTATCTTGCAATGGGAAGAGGTGCTTTGTAGTGGGTTCGATATTATGGTGCTTGATCCCAGTGACAGAAAGGGAATCGACACGTTTGTATCATTGCTACTAAGGATAAAATGTTGGGGCCTATCTCTACATAGATAGATCTTGTCTACATCATGCCATTGTTCTTATTGCATTACTCCGTTTCTCCACGAACTTAATACACTAGATGCATGCTAGATAGTGGTCGATGTGTGGAGTAATAGTAGTAGATGCAGGCAGTAGTTGGTCTACTAATCTTGGACGTGATGCCTATGTAATGATCATTGCCTGGATATCGTCATGATTATTTTAAGTTCTATCAATTTCCCAACAATAATTTGTTCACCCACCGTTTGCTATTTGATAACCCACAAGTATAGGGGATCGCAACAGTTTTCGAGGGTAGAGTATTCAACCCAAATTTATTGATTCGACACAAGGGGAGCCAAAGAATATTCTCAAGTATTAGCAGCTGAGTTGTCAATTCAACCACACCTGGAAACTTAATATCTACAGCAAAGTGTTTAGTAGCAAAGTAATATGATAGTAGTGGTAACGGTAGCAAAAGGTAACGACAGTAAAAGTAATGTTTTTGGTATTTTGTAGTGATGATAGCAATATCAACGGAAAAGTAAATAAGCGAAGAACAATATATGGAAAGCTTGTAGGCAATGGATCGGTGATGGAGAATTATGCTGGATGCGGTTCATCATATAACAGTCATAACCTAGGGTGACACAGAACTAGCTCCAGTTTGTCAATGTAATGTAGGCATGTATTCCGAATATAGTCATACATGCTTATGGAAAAGAACTTGCATGCCATCTTTTGTCCTACCCTCCCATGGCAGCGGGGTCCTTACAGAAACTAAGGGATATTAAGGCCTCCTTTTAATAGATAACCGAAACAAAGCATTAACACATAGTGAATACATGAACTCCTGAAACTACGGTCATCACCGGTAAGTATCCCGATTATTGTCACTTCAGGGTTAACGGATCATAACACATAATAGGTGACTATAGACTTGCAAGATAGGATCAAGAACACTCATATATTGATGAAAACATAATAGGTTCAAATCTGAAATCATGGCACTCGGGCCCTAGTGACAAGCATTAAGCATAGCAAAGTCATAGCAGCATCAACCTCAGAACATAATGGACACTAGGGATCAAACCCTAACAAAACTAACTCGATTACATGATAGATCCCATCCAACCCATCACCGTCCAGCAAGCCTATGATGGAATTACTCACGCACGATGGTGAGCATCATGATATTGGTGATGGAGGATGGTTGATGATGACGATGGAGACGGATTCCCCTCTTCGGAGCCCCGAACGGACTCCAGATCAGCCCTCCCGAGAGGTTTTAGGGCTTGGCAGCGGCTCCGTATCGTAAAACGCGATGATTTCTTCTCCCTGATTTTTTTCTTGTCGAAACTCAATATATGGAGGTGGAGTTGGAATCGGAGAGGCAACAGGGGGCCCACGAGGTAGGGGGCGCGCCCTAGGGGGGCAGGCATGCCCCCACCCTCGTGGCAAGGTGGTGGCCCCCCTGGCCTTCATCTTTGGCAGGTATTTTTCTTATTTTCTGAAAAGTGTCTCCGTGAAGTTTCAGGTCATTTCGAGAACGTTTGCTCCTGCACATAAATAACACCATGGTAATTCTGTTGAAAACAGCGTCAATCCGGGTTAGTTCCATTCAAATCATGCAAGTTAGAGTCCAAAACAAGGGCAAAAGTGTTTGGAAAAGTAGATATGTTGGAGACGTATCAACTCCCCCAAGCTTAAATCTTTGCTTGTCCTCAAGCAATTCAGTTGACAAACTGAAAGTGATAAAGGAAAACTTTTACAAACTTTGTTTGCTCTTGTTGTTATAAATATGTAAAGCCAGCATTCAAGTTTTCAGCAAAGATTATAACTAACCACATTCACAGTAACGCATAGGTCTCAAGTTTACTCATATCAATAACATAATCAACTAGCGAGCCATAATAATAAAACTCGGATGACAACACTTTCTCAAAACAATCATAATATGATATAATAGGATGGTATCTCGCTAGCCCTTTCTGAGACCGCAAAACATAAATGCAGAGCACCTTTAAAGACCAAGGACTGACTGGACATTGTAATTCATGGTAAAAGAGATCCAGTCAAGTCATACTCAATGTAAACTAATAGTAATGAATGCAAATGACAACGGTGCTCTCCAACTGGTGCTTTTTAATAGAGGATGATGACTCAGCATAAAAGTAAATAGATAGGCCCTTCGCAGAGGGAAGCAGGGATTTGTAGAGGTGCCAGAGCTCAGTTTTGAAATAGAGGAGAATAATATTTTGAGCGGTATACTTTCATTGTCAATATAACAACCAAGAGATGGCGATATCTTCCATGCTACACACATTATAGGCGGTTCCCAAACAGAATGGTAAAGTTTATACTCCCCCTTCCACCACAAGCATCAATCCATGGCTTGCTCGAAACAACGAGTGCCTCCAACTAACAAGAGTCCCTGGGGGGGTTTTGTTTGCAATTATTTTGATTTAGTTTGCATAAAGCATGGGACTGGGCATCCCGGTGACCAGCCATTTATCTCGTGAGTGAGGAGCGGAGTCCACTCCTCTTGAGAATAACCCGCCTAACATGGAAGATATAGACATCCCTAGTTGATACATGAGCTATTCGAGCATACAAAACAGGATATTTATTTGAAGGTTTAGAGTTTGGCACATACAAATTTACTTGGAACGGCAGGTAGATACCGTATATAGGTAGGTATAGTGGACTCATGTGGAATAACTTTGGGGTTTAAGGGATTGGATGCACAAGCAGTATTCCCGCTTAGTACAGGTGAAGGCTAGCAAAAGACTGGGAAGCGACCAGCTAGAGAGCGACAACGGTCATGAACATGCATTAAAATTAATCAACACTGAATGCAAGCATGAGTAGGATACAATCCACCATGAACATAAATATCTTGAAGGCTATGTTGATTTTGTTTCAACTACATGCATGAACATGCGCCAAGTCAAGTCACTTAAATCATTCAGAGGAGGTACCACCTATCATACCACATCATAACCATTTTAATAGCATGTTGGCACGCAAGGTAAACCATTATAACTCATAGCTAATCAAGCATGGCAGAAGAAACTATAATCTCTAATTGTCATTGCAAACATGTTTATTCATAATAGGCTGAATCAGGAACGATGAACTAATCATATTTACAAAAACAAAATAGGTCGAGTTCATACCAGCTTTTCTCATCTCAGTCAGTCCATCATATATCGTCATAATTGCCTTTCACTTGCACGACCGAACGATGTGAATAATAATAATAGTGCACGTGCATCGGACTAAGATGGAATCTGCAGACATTCAATAAACAGGAGAAGACAAGGCTGTCGGCGTTCTGGGAATGGGGGTCCCCAGACTTGCCTGCCTGCGGCCTGCGGCGTGGCTCAAAGGGGGCCCAGCACGGCCCTTCTTCATCGATGCAGACCCAAGACCCTCGCGAGGGGCCAAGCCTCGCGGGGCGGATGACACGGAGCTTCCTCAGGCACGGCCACATCAGGCTGGCTCGCGAGGAGGCGGAGAGATCAAGGCGGGGTACCTCACGAGGTGCCCGTGACGCAAGCCATGACGACCAAGGGCGCCAGGCGGGCGCCAGCCCGCGCAGTGTCCTCCTTTCCTCTTTGGTGCAAAGGGAGCAAGCGCAGGCGAGAGCATCAAGCAAAGGCACCCGTTTCGGTGCAACGAGACCAAGACCAGTCCAACGGCAGGGAGGAAGTCATTGTGGAGACCAAGCCAGCGTCACCACCAGAGTCTTTGGCAGGCAAGGACTAACTTTAGTTAGGATAAGTGTACCAGATGTTCCCCTTCAAAATGGCCAATTGTTGGCGCCCTTCCCGCTCAATATTTGGGAAGAGGCCCAGGGCCTTTGCCTATAAATAGGACTAGCCACCCACAGGGTAGAGGAGAGAAAAATCGGACCGAGTAACATCACACACACAGAGAGAGAAGGGTGACTGAACTCCTCCTAGCAGTTCATCCCCACAGCCAAGAACAGACCCTCGCAAGGCTGTTCTTCCTTGTATTGCTCATGATCATCAGCCCAAGAGGCAATCCACCACACCACACACTGGAGTAGGGTATTACACCACAACGGTGGCCCGAACCAGTATAAACCCTTGTGTCTCTTGTGCTGTTCTTTCCCATAGCTTAGATCTCAGTGAGGCGGAGGGGTGCAGGTAGGTAGAAGGAAATCTCGCGCGCACCCCAGTGTTCGAACCTCAAGGGTCTGCCGGAACTCCCGAAATCCGACATTTGGCGCCCAGCGTACGGGGGTTGCCAGAGGAACCGGCAGTTTCCTTCGCCACCACTCAGGGGTATTCTCGCTCCATGCCATTCGTGCATGACCCGCCGTCGCGATGAAAGCGCATCGCCCCTCGGCCGGCGCCGCCAGCCTACGGGGGGCCAGGGGGCTCCGAAGGCCCCTGGCCTCTAGCCTGCAAAACGGGTAACGAATGAGTCCTGCTATTACACTAGGTTCCAAGCACAAGAACTCGCACCTTCCATGATCTGGGGCCGACTTCATCTGCAACGAGTACGGTGGCCGGACGTTCAGCCAAGTCGACGGCCGCCGCGCTACGGCGGCGCGACTGATCCGCTGGCCTTCTTGCTGGCGCGAGGAGGCCATCCTCGAAGCTGGAGGTGACGATAGGGTCATGGCCAACTGGCTCCCCATGGCCCTCACCGGCGCTCCGCGCGCATGGCTGCTCCACCTGCCGGCAGCCTCCGTGGCCTCTTGGGAAGAGCTCCGGCCTCTTCCCCGCCCACCGCTACACCAACACCCCCGGTCGTCGCGGCCCTCCTGGGCGGCTCGCAGGCGCCGCCTACAAGTCACCACGTCAAGCCGTTCATCCGCCGGGTCAGCGCCGCTTCCACGCGGCAGGGGGCTCTCCCGGACCGGGCGGCGCCCAAGGCCGGCCTGACCTTCAGCTCGGAGGACCACCCCTCCAACTCGGCCTGCTCGGGTGCGCTCCTCCATGCTGTGCACCCCCACCATCTGCCAGGTGGCCAGTCACCAGAACTCTCATCGATGGCGGTGCGGGCCTCAGCGTGCTCTCGGTTGAGGCCTTCAACCTCCTCTGCATACCCCTGGAACGGCTGCAACCCAGCCGGCCCTTCTCAGGCGTTGGGGGGGCATCAGCTCCTTGGGACAGATCCGGCTCCCAGTAACCTTCGGCACCTCAACGAACTTCCGCACGGAGCTGGTCGACTTCGACATCGCCCCCATCGGCCTCCCCTACAACGCCATCCTCGGCTACCCGCTGGCCCAGTTCATGGCCGCGACGCACCCGGCGTACAACCTCATGAAGATGCCCGAGAGAGCAGCGGTGTCCTCACCGTGCACGGGGACACCGGAGACGCGCTGCGAGTGCTCAAGCTCGCCTTCAAGGCGGCGTCGGCACAGCCCGCCGACTCGGAGACCCCCGAGCCCAAGGGGGCTGCACCCGCCAAGAAGAAACAGTTGTTCACCCAAGACAAGGCAGAAACCAAGCAGATACCCGTCGATGAGGACGGGTCCACCAATGCCACTTTCACCATAGGCGCCAACCTCGACCCCGAGCAGGAGGAGGCCCTGGTCAGGTCGTTCCTGCGCGCAAACAAGAAGGTATTCGCTTGGGAGCCTGACCAGTTGGCAGGGATCCCTAGGAGCGTAATCGAGCATCACCTCAACGTGTGCCCCAACGTGCGCCCTGTGAAGCAGAAGGCCAGGCGGCAGTCCACAGAAAAGCAGGCCTTCATCGTCCAAGAGACCCGCAAACTTAGAAGCCGCTGGGGTCATTCGCGAGGTCCGATACCCGGATTGGTTGGCCAACCCTGTCGTTGTGCCAAAGAAGGGAGGGAAGGAGCGCATGTGTGTCGACTTCACCAACCTCAACAAGGCATGCCCGCAAGATCCGTTCCCGCTGCTCCCCGCATCGACCAGATCGTCGATTCCACACGGAATGGCTGACCTGCTCTTCTTGGATACGCCTCTCCCACTAGCTGGGGCTTCTCAACCATTTTCTAAATCGCCGAGGAAAACGTCGAAAGACACCTCACTCCAATCGATTGAAGCGAACTTGTAACACCCTCGATGCGACTATAGCTCCCACGTGTCGAGGCACGACTTAGAGACATAATCGCATTGAAGGCATATGTCGCAAGTTAGGCAATCTTCACAACATCCCATGTAATATGAATAATAAAGGGGAGATAACATAGTTGGCTTACACTCGCCACGTCAATCAAGTACATAAATAACATTACATCATCCAAACACTCATGGCCCGACTACGGCGCCAAAATAAAAGAGAACCCAACATGCGACACGGTCCCAATCACCCCCAACTGGGCACCACTACTGATCATCGGGAAAGGAAACATAGTAAATCGCTGAGAGTCCTCGTCGAACTCCCACTTGAGCTCGTACTCGTCACCTGGAGCGGAATCACCTGGACCTGCATCTGGAGTTATAGTATCTGTGAGCCACAGGGACTCAGCAATCTCGCACCCTCGCGATCAAGACTATTTAAGCTTATAGGAAGGGTAAGGCAAAATATATGTGGAGCTGCAGCAAGCGACTAGCATATATGGTGGCTAACTTATACGCAAAAGAGAGCGAGAAGAGGAGGCAAAGCGCG
Organism: Triticum urartu; assembly: GCF_003073215.2. Lineage (NCBI taxonomy): Eukaryota > Viridiplantae > Streptophyta > Magnoliopsida > Poales > Poaceae > Triticum > Triticum urartu. The sequence goes on from NC_053022.1 coordinate 354,584,901, forward strand.
AGCGAGAATCTAGAGGAACAACCTGCGCAAGCATTACTCCAACACCGTGTCCACTTCCCGGACTCCGCCGAGAAGAGGCCATCACGGTAACACACACGGTTGATTCATTTTAATTAAGTTAAGGTTCAAGTTATCTACAACCGGACATTAACAAATTCCCATCTGCCCATAACCGCGGGCACGGCTTTCGAAAGTTCAAATCCCTGCAGGGGAGTCCCAACTTAGCCCATAACAAGCTCTCACGGTCAACGAAGGAATAGACCTCCTCCCAAGACGTTCGATCAGACTCGGTATCTCCGGTATCAAGACACTTCGACAGGTTAAAACAAACAGACCAGCACACCGCCCGAATGTGCCGACAAATCCCGATAGGAGCTGCACATATCTCGTTCTCAGGGCACACTCAGATAGGTCAAGCTACGAGTAAAACCAACCCTCAAGTTTCCCCGAGGTGGCCCCGCAGGCTGCCCGGTTCGGACCAACACTTAGAGGAGCACTGGCCCGGGGGGGGGGTTTAAAATAAGATGACCCTGTGGTCAGAACCCAAGGGAAAAAGAGGCTAGGTGGCGAATGGTAAAACCAAGGTTGGGCATTGCTGGAAAAGCTTTAATCAAGGCGAACTATCAAGGGGTTCCCATTATAACCCAACCGCGTAAGGAACGCAAAATCCGGGAACATAACACCGATATGACGGAAACTAGGGCGGCAAGAGTGGAACAAAACACTAGGCGAGAGGCCGAGCCTTCAACCCTTTACCAAGTATATAGATGCATTAAGATAACATGGCAATATAATGATATCCCAACAAGTAAATAAAAGATGTTCCAACAAGGAACGGCCTCCGATCTTCACCTGCAACTAGCAACGCTATAAGAGGGGCTGAGCAAAGCGGTAACATAGCCAATCAACGGTTTGCTAGGACAATGGTGGGTTAGAGGTTTGACATGGCAATTTGGGAGGCTGACAAGCAAAAGGTAGGCATCGTAGCATTGGCATAGCAAGAGCGAGCAAATTAGCATAGCAAAGATAGTAGTGATTTCGAGGGTATGATCATCTTGCCTGCACAGTTGTCAGAGTTGACTGGATCCTCACAAGCAAACTCAACGGGCTCCTCGCTAGCGAACTCATCTCCCGGCTCTACCCAAACAAGACAAACAAGCAACAAGGATACAATCAACCACGTGCAAAACTCAAACAAAAGATGCAATGACGACATGCTACGCGGGATGCGATGCGGGATGCAAAATGCAAGATATGATAGGAAATGTATGAACCTGGCCTCAACTTGGAATTCCAAGGGTGCCACTGGAAAGACGAGATGAAATCGCTTGAAAACGATATAAAGAACGCCGGAATCGGAGTTACGTTTTGGAAATGGCAAGCGATTCAAAATTGACTCCGGTCTGCGATTTACAGCAAGTAGGCATCTAAATGCAATGAGATGAACATGCTACAGCCACCAAACATGACAACAAAATACATGGCAGGGATGCACACAAGATTCTTAACAAAAGTCTAGCACTGAGCTACGGCCAAATCATCCATTATGAGGTTCAAACAAGCATGGCAAAAACGCAAATGCAAAACAGATCTCAGACTTAGTGAAATTAACACTTGTCTGAAATTTCAGATCACGAAACCCTCTTCGGAGCAGCAAAACAACATGATACATGACCTGATTAAGACAAGTAAGAACATGGCATGGAGCTACTCAACAAGCTTAACAAAAGACCCAAAGTGACCTGGGGCCAAAAGGGTTAACAAAATATACTAACGGGCACACGAACATAGCTAAAACACAATCAGTTTTCAGACTTAGTGAAAACTGAGACATGCTGAAATATAACTCACGAGGGCATGTAAACGAGCTCGATGCACTCACTACGGAGCAAGTCATGGCAAGGCAAGCATACATCCATGAAGAAGGCACAAAATTCTAGCTAGACATGGCAATAACAATGACATAGCATGCACGGATCAACTACAACAACGCCGGCAAAATCGCAAACGAGTTGACGATCTGCCCAGATTCACCTTGAAGCAAAAGTAGAGCTCGATTGACTCAAGCTAGGGTGCTCCATAATTGCAAGTAAAGATATGGATGGATAGAGCATTACACGATTAAAAAAAACTCCTTTACTGATCATCCTCAAAAGAGGCATGGATCACTAGGAAACAGCAAGAACATATGGCATCATGAACTAAATAATCCCAGACTTGGTGAAAACTACTAAGTCCCTGAAAACAGATTTACCGGGTGCCTCACTTTGCAAGCTTGCACAAGTCACCACATAAATCCTAAAAATGCATGGGTTGCACCTCTGGATAGATGAAAAAATCCTTAACAAAACATATGAAGGACTCACAGGCATAGCATGCACACAATAATCATGGCAAAAATGACAAAAGTCTAAGATGAACTAGCAGATCTGACAATTAACTCACGAAGCCTCCTTCTAACAGAATTTCGGGCATCAAGATTCACTCAAATGAAAATGATGCAATGGAATGAAATTATGTACTCGTCGAGGCGAACATTTTGATATGCTATATGCCCAAATCGGAGCTACGGATGCGAAGATACGACCGGTCAAAGTTAGCATAAAAAATTAGGGGGAGAGGGGAAAAGTCAACCGTTAGGGTTTTCCAGATCTCAGATCTGAGATGCCCGCGGAACGGGGTTCGCCGGAACAGTAGCTCGTCGGAGATCCGTCGCCGGACTTGGCGCGGAGGGAGGAGGAGGTCGCGGCACCGGCCGAGGGCGTGGAGGGGCGGCGAGGCCGAGGCGGTGGCGGTCGACGCTGGCGATGGCCGAGGCGGCGGACGCGGCACCGACCGGGAGAAGGCGCCGGGGAGCTCCGGCAGTGAGCAGCCGGAGATGGCGGCGCGGTGGCACCGGCCACCGGCGTGGGAAGAAGCGGCGGCGAGAGGAGGGGCCGGGAGGCGCTGCGGCGGCTCGGGCGATGGGCCTCGGGGGCCGTCCCCGGGCCTGGCGGGCTCGCGGCGGCGGAGGCGGTGACTCACCACGTGGCGGCGCGTGTGTGGCTGCGGGCGGCGGCGGCGGACGCGTCCGGCCGGGTCGGACGTGTCCGGCGCGGCGCGGAGATCTTTTTTTTAGCTAGGGTTTCATGGGAGGGAGAGATCCGAAATGGAGGGGGGGGTGTATTTATAGGCATAAGTGGAGCTAGGAGAGTCCAAATGAGGTGCGGTTTTCGGCCACGCGATCGTGATCGAACGCTCTAGGACATGGAGCAGAGTTTGGTGGGTTTTGGGCCAAATTGGAGGGGTGTTGGGCTGCAACACACACGAGGCCTTTTCGGTCCCTCGGTTAATCGTTGGAGTACCAAACGAAGTCCAAATGGTACGAAACTTGACAGGCGGTCTACCGGTAGTAAACCAAGGCCGCATGGCAAGTCTCGGCCCAATCCGGAAATATTTAATCCCCACACACGAAAGAAAGCTAGAAATGACCACCGGAGGAGAACGAAGCACCGGAATGCAAAACGGACAACGGGGAAAAAGCTTGAATGCATGAGACGAACACGTATGCAAATGCAAAACACATGATGACATGATATGAGATGCATGACAACGAAAAACAACACATGGAGACAAAGACCCGAACCCGAGAAATAAATATAACTTAACGCCGGAAACGGCAAGAGTTGGAGTACAAATTGGGAAAGTTATATCCGGGGCGTTACAACACTCCACCACTACGAAAGGATCTCGTCCCGAGATCTAGGACTAAAAGAACTCCGGGTACTCAGAACGGAGGTGATCCTCGCGTTCCCAGGTAGCTTCACGGTCGGAATGGTGTGACCACTTGACTTTGAGAAATTTGATTGACTTGTTGCGAGTCTTGCGTTCAGTCTCTTCAAGAATAGCAACTTGGTGCTCACGATAAGAGAGATCTTCTTGGAGCTTAGTGTCCTCGAAATTGATGGTGCGGTCAGGAGTCTTGAAGCACTTTCGAAGCTAAGAGACATGGAACACGTCATGTACATTTGCAAAGTTTGAAGGAAGCTCGAGTTGATAGGCGAGGTCGCCTCTCTTGCTGACAATCTTGAAAGGTCCACGTATCTAGGGGCAAGCTTCCCTTTGATACCGAAGCGACGAGTACCTTTCATAGGAGAGACACGGAGGTAAACATGATCTCCAATCTCGAAAGCCAAATCACGGTGCTTACTATCATAGTAGCTCTTCTGACAGGATTGGGCTGCTTTGAGGTTATCACGAATGACTTTGCACATTTCTTCTGCTTCTGTGATTAAGTCATTACCCAAAAGCTGACGTTCACCGGTTTCAGACCAGTTGAGAGGGATACGGCACTTCCTGCCATACAGAATTTCAAAAGGGGCCTTGCCCGAACTTGCTTGAAAACTGTTATTGTAGGAGAATTCAGCATAAGGAAGACAATCCTCCCACTTCATGCTGAAGGAGATCACACAAGCCCTGAGCATATCTTCAAGAATCTGGTTGACACGCTCGACTTGACCGCTTGTTTGAGGATGGAAAGCAGTGCTGAAGCGGATGTTAGTGCCCATGGCCTTCTGGAAAGAATCCCAAAACTTCGAGGTAAAGATGCTGCCACGGTCTGAAGAGATCACTTGAGGAATACCGTGCAGAGAGACAATACGAGAGGTATAGAGTTCCGCCAATTGAGCTGCAGTGATCGACTCTTTGATAGGCAGAAAGTGAGCCACTTTGGTGAGCTTGTCGATGAGAACGAATATAGCATCATTGCCACGCTTGGACTTTGGAAACCCAGTCACGAAGTCCATCTCAATGTGGTCAAACTTCCATTCCGGAATGGCAAGAGGTTGGAGGAGACCTGCTGGCCTTTGATGTTCTGCCTTCACTCTTCTGCAGACATCACATTCATTCACGAATTGAGCGATCTCGCGCTTCATTCGAGTCCACCAATAAGCTTGCTTAAGGTCCTGATACATCTTCATGCTCCCAGGGTGGATGGAGAGGAGAGAATTGTGAGCCTCGTTCATAATCACTTTACGGAGGTCACCTTTGGGCACAACAATACGATCCTCGAAGAAGAGAGTGTCCTTGTCATCAAGGCGGTAGCACTTGTACTTGGACTGACTCTTGGCAATCCCAATCTTCACCTTTTTCACCATAGCATCAAGAAGATGGGCTTGGCGAATCTGGTCTTCTAAGGTAGGAGAGACTTGAAGGTTGGCGAGGAAACCTTGAGGAACAACTTGCAGATTAAGTTTGCGGAAAGCTTCACAAAGCTCGGGTTGATAAGTCTTAAGAATCAAACTGTTGCAGTAAGCCTTCCTGCTCAAAGCGTCAGCAATCACATTGGCCTTGCCTGGAGTGTACTCAATACTCGGATTATACTCTTGAATCATTTCGACCCATCGAGTTTGCCTGAGGTTGAGATTAGGCTGAGTGAAGATGTACTTGAGACTCTTGTGATCAGTGAAAATGTTCACTTTTCTTCCCAATAGAAGATGTCTCCAAGTCAAAAGAGCATCCACAACTGCCGCCAACTCGAGATCATGGGTGGGGTAGTTCTTCTCATTAGGCTTCAACTGGCGAGATGTATAAGCAACAACTTTCTTCTCTTGCATCAATACTGCGCCAAGACCTTGGAGAGAGGCATCACAAAAGACCTCGTACGGCTTGGATTCATCAGGCGGAGTCAGAACTGGAGCAGTGATCAATTTCTCTTTCAAAGTGTTGAAAGCAATATCACACTCCGGAGACCAAACGTACTTGAAGTGCTTCTGAAGAAGATTTGAGAGAGGCTTCGCGATCTTGGAAAAGTTTTCAACGAATCTTCGGCAATAGCTTGCTAGACCGAGAAAACTGCGGAGTTGCTTCACATTCTGAGGAGGTTCCCAATTCACAATAGCAGACACCTTCTCAGGATTCACGGCAATGCCCTTGGCAGAGATGATATGACCCAGATAAAGAACCTCATAGAGCCAAAATTCACACTTGGAGAACTTGGCGTAGAACTGATGTTCCCTGAGCTTATCAAGCACCAAACGCAAGTGTTTGGCATGATCTTCCTTGTTCTTGGAGAAAACCAGAACGTCGTCGAGATAGACCAAAACGAAGTCATTGGTGTAGGCGTTGAAGATGAAGTTCATCATGCGAGAGAACGTCAGAGGAGCGTTGGCGAGGCCAAAAGACATGACAGTGTATTCATATGAACCAAAGCTTATTCTGAATGCTGTCTTGGGAATATCTTCTTCAGGATTCGGAGTCGTGCGCGTTGGAGGAGCCATCCTGAAGAGGTTGACCACCATTAGCACATTGATAGATAAATATTGAAGCTGAATCCAACGGAATGAAAATTGCAACATATAGTCTTCACATCCGAACAAAATGAACGAATGCATTCCTCTTGAAATGGTCACATGTCCATAAATTGAGAAGCCACGTAGAATTAAGGTAGAGAAATAAATCAACAAGGTACGGCTCAAGAACGAATAATCGGTAAGAAATCCCAATCTCAAACCAATATCCGTGGAAGAAGAACTAGAGCTACTAGAATTCCCACCTATGAAACTCCCGAACCTTTCCGGTTATGCAATCAGGTGTTGGGGATATAGGGGAAGCATAATATCTCACCCAAACTAGCAAATCCTACATCCAGCTGTATCCATCCTTCAACACATAACCAAGAAAACTTCGGAAACCATCTACCTCAACCTTCGAAAAGCATCCGTTATACAAGTTATGGCGATACTCCCGAACTCCCACCCCAGTACTGGGTGGCGTCGAGGTTATCTCACCAACGAACTGCATAAAAGAGATTTTCGATGTCGGCGAACATATCTCAAGTATTCCAGAATTGCAACGATAAAATTATGATGACAACACCTCAGAGCTCAACTCCCCGGGACACTTCCACTAAACCCCTGACAGGAGGCACCAAGACAATGTTCTCATCATAAGCCATCGGAACGATTCCAAGATACTCGCGTGATCCTAAATTTTTTTAGTGAAATTTGAGAAGAGAAGAGTCAAAACTCTACGTCAGGATGCCTTACTAGAGCGATGAGGAGACTGGGAAGTAAAAAGAATTCCAAAACTCTCCGATATATAATTCCTAAAGACTCAAAACATTTTTCTAGACACAACTCGGCCACTAAAAACGATCAAGCAATGGGGCTCCTAAGGTCGGGGAAGGCTCTAATACCAACTTGTAACACCCTCGATGCGACTATATCTCCCACGTGTCGAGGCACGACTTATAGGCATAATCGCATTGAAGGCATATGTCGCAAGTTAGGCAATCTTCACACATCCCATGTAATATGAATAATAAAGGGGAGAACATAGTTGGCTTACACTCGCCACGTCAATCAAGAACATAAATAACATTACATCATCCAAACACTCATGGCCCGACTACGGCGCCAAAATAAAAGAGAACCCAACATGCGACACGGTCCCAATCACCCCCAACTGGGCACCACTACTGATCATCGGGAAAGGAAACATAATAACGCTGAGAGTCCTCGTCGAACTCCCACTTGAGCTCGTACTCGTCACCTGGAGCGGAATCACCTGGACCTGCATCTGGATTTATAGTATATGTGAGCCACAGGGACTCAGCAATCTCGCACCCTCGCGATCAAGACTATTTAAGCTTATAGGAAGGAGAAGGCAAATATATGTGGAGCTGCAGCAAGCGACTAGCATATATGGTGGCTAACTTAATCGCAAAAGAGAGCGAGAAGAGGAGGCAAAGCGTGAGCGAGAATCTAGAGGTACAACCTGCGCAAGCATTACTCCAACACCGTGTCCACTTCCCAGACTCCGCCGAGAAGAGGCCATCACGGTAACACACTCAGTTGAATCATTTTAATTAATTAAGGTTCAAGTTATCTACAACCGGACATTAACAAATTCCCATCTGCCCATAACCGCGGGCACGGCTTTCGAAAGTTCAATCCCTGCAGGGGAGTCCCAACTTAGCCCATGACAAGCTCTCACGGTCAACGAAGGAATAGACCTCCTCCCAAGACGTTCCGATCAGACTCGGTATCTCGGTAACTCAAGACACTTCGACAGGTTAAAACAAGACCAGCAACACCGCCCGAATGTGCCGACAAATCCCGATAGGAGCTGCACATATCTCGTTCTCAGGGCACACTCAGATAGGTCAAGCTACGAGTAAAACCAACCCTCAAGTTTCCCCGAGGTGGCCCCGCAGGCTGCCCGGTTCGGACCAACACTTAGAGGGAGCACTGGCCCGGGGGGGTTTAAAATAAGATGACCCTTGGGCTCCGGTAACCCAAGGGAAAAACAGGCTAGGTGGCGAATGGTAAAACCAAGGTTGGGCATTGCTGGAAAAGCTTTAAACAAGGCGAACTATCAAGGGGTTCCCATTATAACCCAACCGCGTAAGGAACGCAAAATCCGGGAACATAACACCGATATGACGGAAACTAGGGCGGCAAGAGTGGAACAGAACACTGGGCGAGAGGCCGAGCCTTCCACCCTTTACCAAGTATATAGATGCATTAAGATAGCAAGATAATATAATGATATCCCAACAAGTAAATAAAAGATGTTCCAACAAGGAACGGCCTCCGATCTTCACCTGCAACTAGCAACGCTATAAGAGGGGCTGAGCAAACGGTAACATAGCCAATCAACGGTTTGCTAGGACAATGGTGGGTTAGAGGTTTGACATGGCAATTTGGGAGGCTGACAAGCAAAAGGTAGGCATCGTAGCATTGGCATAGGAAGAGCGAGCAAACTAGCATAGCAAAGATAGTAGTGATTTCGAGGGTATGATCATCTTGCCTGCACAGTTGTCAGAGTTGACTGGATCCTCACAAGCAAACTCAACGGGCTCCTCGCTAGCGAACTCGTCTCCCGGATCTACCCAAACAAGACAAACAAGCAACAAGGATACAATCAACCACGTGCAAAACTCAAACAAAAGATGCAATGACGACATGCTACGTGGGATGCGATGCGGGATGCAAAATGCAAGATATGACAGGAAATGTATGAACCTGGCCTCAACTTGGAATTCCAAGGGTGCCACTGGAAAGATGATATGAAATTGCTTGAAAACGATATAAAGAACGCCGGAATCGGAGTTACGGTTTGGAAATGGCAAGCGATTCAAAATTGACTCCGGTCTGCGATTTACAGCAAGTAGGCATCTAAATGCAATGAGATGAACATGCTACAGCCACCAAACATGACAACAAAATACATGGCAGGGATGCACACAAGATTCTTAACAAAAGTCTAGCACTGAGCTATGGCCAAATCATCCATTATGAGGTTCAAACAAGCATGGCAAAAACGGAAATGCAAAACAACATGACTTAGTGAAATTAACACTTGTCTGAAATTTCAGATCATGAAGCCCTCTTCGGAGCAGCAAAACAACATGATACATGACCTGATTAAGACAGGTAAGAACATGGCATGGAGCTACTCAACAAGCTTAACAAAAGACCCAAAGTGACCTGGGGCCAAAAGGGTTAACAAAATATACTAACGGGCACACGAACATAGCTAAAACACAATCAGTTTTCAGACTTAGTGAAAACTGAGACATGCTGAAATATAACTCACGAGGGCATGTAAACGAGCTCGATGCACTCACTACGGAGCAAGTCATGGCAAGGCAAGCATACATCCATGAAGAAGGCACAAAATGCTAGCTAGACATGGTAAGAACAATGGCATATCATGCACGGATCAACTACAACAACGCCGGCAAAATCGCAAACGAGTTGACGATCTGCCCAGATTCACCACGAAGCAAAAGTAGAGCTCGATTTACTCAAGCTAGGGTGCTCCATAATTGCAAGTAAAGACATGGATGGATAGATCATAACACGATTAACAAAACTCCTTTACTGATCATCCTCAAAAGAGGCACAGATCACTAGGAAACAGCAAGAACATATGGCATCATGAACTAAATAATCCAGACTTAGTGAAAACTACTAAGTCCCTGAAAACAGATTTACCGGGTGCCTCACTTTGCAAGCTTGCACAAGTCACCACACACATCCTAAAAATTCATGGGTTGCACCTATGGATAGATGACAAAATCCTTAACAAAACATATGAAGGACTCACAGGCATAGCATGCACACAATAATCATGGCAAAAATGACAAAGTCTAAGATGAACTAGCAGATCTGACAATTAACTCACGAAGCCTCCTTCTAACAGAATTTCGGGCATCAAGATGCACTCAAATGAAAATGATGCAATTGAATGAAATGATTTACTCGTCGAGACGAACATTTTGATATGCTATATGCCCAAATCGGAGCTACGGATGCGGAGATACGACCGGTCAAAGTTAGCATAAAAAATTAGGGGGAGAGGGGAAAAGTCAACCGTTAGGGTTTTCCAGATCTCAGATCTGAGATGCACGCGGAACGAGGTTCGCCGGAACAGTAGCTCGCCGAAGATCCGTCGCCGGACTTGGCGCGGAGGGAGGAGGAGGCCGCGGCACCGGCCGAGGGCGTGGAGGGGCGGCGAGGCCGAGGCGGTGGCGGTCGACGCCGATGATGGCCGAGGCGGCGGACGCAGCACCGACCGGGAGAAGGCGCCGGGGAGCTCCGGCGGTGAGCGGCTGGAGATGGCGGCGCGGTGGCGCCGGCCACCGGCGTGGGAAGAGGCGGCAGCGAGAGGAGGGGCCGGGAGGCGCTGCGGCGGCTCGGGCGATGGGCCTCAGGGGCCGTCCCCAGGCCTGGCGGGTTCGCGGCGGCGGAGGCGGTGACTCGCCACGTGGCGGCGTGCGTGTGGCTGCGGGCGGCGGCGGCGGACGCGTCCGGCCGGGTCGGACGTGTCCTACACGGCGCGGAGATCTTTTTTTAGCTAGGGTTTCGTGGGAGGGAGAGATCCGAAATGGAGGGGGGGTGTATTTATAGGCATAAATGGAGCTAGGAGAGTCCAAATGAGGTGCGGTTTTCGGCCACGCGATCATGATCGAACGCTCTAGGACATGGAGCAGAGTTTGGTGGGTTTTGGGCCAAATTGGAGGGGTGTTGGGCTGCAACACACACGAGGCCTTTTCGGTCCCTCGGTTAACCATTGGAGTACCAAACGAAGTCCAAATGGTACGAAACTTGACAGGCGGTCTACCGGTAGTAAACCAAGGCCGCATGGCAAGTCTCGGCCCAATCCGAAATTTTTTAATCCCCACACACGAAAGAAAGCTAGAAATGACCATCGGAGGAGAATGAAGCGCCGGAATGCAAAACGGACAACGGGGAAAAATCTCGAATGCATGAGATGAACACGTATGCAAATGCAAAACACATGATGACATGATATGAGATGCATGACAACGAAAAACAACACACGGAGACAAAGACCCGAACCCAAGAAATAAATATAACTTAACGCTGGAAACGGCAAGAGTTGGAGTACAAATTGGGAAAGTTATATCCGGGGCATTACAGTACTGCCACACATGCATGCCCTTCGGGCTGCGTAACGCAGGGGCGAACTTTCAGCGGCTGATGCACATCACCTTAGGCCCGCAGTTCGGGAAGAATGTTGAGGCTTTCGTCGATGACATTGTGGTGAAGTCTCGGGAGGCCAGGACCCTAATACAAGACCTGGAGGAAACCTTCGCGAGCCTCAACGCAGTGAACCTGCGGCTCAACCCAGAGAAGTGTGTGTTCGGAGTCCCCTCGGGTAAGCTCTTGGGTTTCCTCGTGTCCCACCGAGGCATCGAGGCTAACCCGGAAAAGGTCAAGGTGGTCGAGGACATGAGCCCGCCAAAGACCCTCAGAGAAATGCAGAAGCTCACTGGGGCGTGACCGCGCTAGGGCGCTTCATCTCCAAGTTGGGGGAGCGAGCGCTGCCCTTCTTCCAGCTAATGAAGAAAAAGGGGCCCTTTGAGTGGACCGAAGAGGCCGATAAGGCGTTCCAGGATCTCAAGAGATACCTGACCAGCCCTCCGGTCATGGTGGCTCCGCGCCCTCAAGAGCCCCTGGTGCTTTACCTCGCCGCCACTCCCTACTCCGCCAGTGCAGCCCTGGTGGCGGTTAGAGAGGAGCGTCGAATCAAAACCACAGCAGCTGCCCGGGACAAGGCAAAACAAGAACAAGGAAGGCCCATAGAAACCGCCACCGCGGCAGAGGAGGATCAGCCGCCGCTGAGGAGTGCACCGGAGGCGGAAGAGGCCCCTCTCCCGGATGGCCAGCCTCAGGAGGCGCCATGGTCTCCGAAGGGCGCCACCAGCACTGACGCACCCAACCTCATTGAGCACCCAATGTACTTCGTTAGTACGGTGTTGCGGGACGCGAGGGCATGGTATCCCATGCCTCAGAAGCTCCTCCTCGCGCTACTGGTGGCCTCGCGCAAGCTGCGACACTATTTTCAGGGTCACCCCATCAAGGTCGTCTCGTCATACCCCCTGGAGAGAGTGCTCAGGAGCCCTAACTCAGCTGGAAGGGTCGCTGAGTGGAACATAGAACTACAAGCGTTTCAGCTCGAATTCAACACGACCAGAGTCATCAAGGGAGCAACATTGGCGGATTTTGTGGCAGAATGGACGGAGGCACCAGGCCTCAAGGCCGACGAGGATCGGTCCCTCTCCCCGGGAAGCGAGGCGCCAGAAGGCTGGGTCATGTACTTCGATGGGGCGTTCTCCAGGCATGGCGCTGGGGCTGGGGCGGTGCTTATATCGCCCACTCAGGACAAGCTCTACTACGCTGTACAGCTCTGTTTCCAGCAAGGTGAAAAGGTCTCCAACAACATAGCGGAGTATGAAGGTTTAATAGCGGGCTTGAAGGCCGCAGCTGCCCTGGGGGTGAAACGCCTCACCATCAAGGGCGATTCGCAGCTCCTTGTCAATTTCTCCAACAAGGTGTACGAGCCGAAAGATGAGCACATGGAAGCCTACCTTGCGGAGGTCCGCAGGATGGAGAAGCAGTTCTGGGGGTTGGAGTTGCAGCATGTGCCCCGTGGCACCAATCAGGAGGCCGACGACATCGCCAAACGGGCGTCCAGGCGGTTACCTCAGGAGCCTGGCGTCTTCGAGGAGCGGCTCTTCAAGCCCTCAGCCCTGCCGTCATTGTCAAACACGGCTCAGCCTCGGGAGGAGCTCCCCCAGCCACCTGCCTCAGGAGCCCCGGTCTGTGGCCCGGCCTCAGGAGCACGCCTGCTCCTGACGATGGAACCTCAGGAGGGGTGCTGGATCACGGAGCTCCGGAGTTACTTAACACGAGGGACCCTGCCGGAGAAGGAGGAGGAAGAAGAGCGTGTGGCACGGTAGGCCACGGCATACTGCATCAAGGATGGAGAGCTCTACCGAAAGCGACCAAAGGATGTGTCCCTGCGCTGCATCTCCAGGGAGCAAGGAAAGGAACTGCTGGAAGATATACACGGCGGAGACTGTGGACATCATTCATCATCGCGGACCCTCATCGGCAAGGCGTTCCGTAGTGGGTTTTATTGGCCCACCGCACTCAATGATGTCGTCGAACTAGTGAAAGCTTGTGAGGCCTGCCAGTTCCACGCCAAGCAGATCCATCAGTCGGCAGGAGGCCTGCAGACTACACCCCTTTCGTGGCCATTCGCAGTCTGGGGGCTGGACATCCTGGGCCCGTTTCCTCGGGCGCCAGGGGGCTACCGCTACCTCTACGTCGCCGTGGACAAGTTCACCAAGTGGGCTGAAGTAGAGGCCGTCCGCACCATCCCCGCGGGTTCCGTGGTCAAGTTCATCAGGGGCATCGTGAGCCGGTTCGGGGTGCCAAACCGCATCATCACGGACAACGGTTCGTAGTTCACCACTAACCTCTTCAAAACATACTGTGCTAACCTTGGAACGCAGATATGCTACGCTTCGGTGGCGCACCCCCGAAGCAACGGCCAGGCCGAGTGAGCCAACGCAGAGGTCCTAAGGGGCCTCAAGACTAGGACGTTCAAGAAGAAGCTGGAGGCCTGCGGCAGAGGTTGGTACGACGAGCTTCAGTCCGTGTTGTGGTCCATCCGCACAACCGCGACCAAGCCAACTGGAGAGACCCTGTTCTTCCTGGTCTATGGAGCCAAAGCGGTCCTCCCTCACGAGGTCAGACGTCGCTCCGCGTGGGTCCTGGCGTTCGACGAGGCGCAGCAGGACGCCATGCGGGGGATGGACCTCGTGCCGGGGGAGGAATGTCGCCGAGAAGCCGCGCTGCGAGCGGCGGGGTACCAACAAGCACTGCGACGATATCACTGCCGCAACATCCGCCCCAGAACTCTTGAGGTAGGAGACCTCGTGCTCAGGCGGGTTCTCTCCAGGGAGGGACTGCACAAGCTCTCTCCCATGTGGGAGGGCCCGTTCAAGGTTGTTCATGTTTCCAGGCCCGGCTCCGCGCGCTTGGAGACTCAGGAGGGGGTGCCGGTCCAGAACGCATGGAACATCCAGCACCTCCGGAGGTTCTACCCCTAAAAAGGCCCGGAGCCTGTGAAGAAGGCGAATGCCTGTGAAGCTGTCGCGTTTTGGAAAAGGCCCGGAGCCTGTGAAGAAGGCGAATGCCTGTGAAGCTGTCGCGTTTTGGAAAAGGCCCGGAGCCTGTGAAGAAGGCGAATGCCTGTGAAGCTGTCGCGTTTTGGAAAAGGCCCGGAGCCTGTGAAGAAGGCGAATGCCTGTGAAGCTGTTGCGTTTTGGAAAAGGCCCGGAGCCTATGAAGAAGGCGAATGCCTGTGAAGCTGTCGCGTTTTGGAAAAGGCTCGGAGCCTGTGAAGAAGGCCAACGCCTGTGAAGCTCGCCGCCCGTGACACTCTCACGTAATAATGAGTTGGGGTTGTACACGCCCCGGAGTCTCAGGAGCGCCGGCCTCAGGCCTTGGGGCTCCCTCCCACGCCCAGTGGTAGCACTTAGCTCCGCGCTGGTGAGAAGACGTTAAAGAATAGATTAGGTGCCGGACGCGGCTTTTTCATTTGCTTTTCGCAGTTGGCTTGTTCGTTCTCATTCGAAGTTTTATTGAAGTTGTTGCCCTCTTTGGCTTATGGTTCCTCGACTTTTCACTCTCCTGCCTCGATTTCTCTTATGCAAGGCCTTGCGAGGGGGGGCAGCCGAGCGCCCTCGCGAGAGTTCCTGTCCTAGTCATTCAAAGGTTTCGCGACCTGGGTCCATTACAGGAACACCCCTCCAGTCCGTGCCCCACGGGCACCGCGACACAAACACAGGGCCTGGGTCGGTCGCCCCCCACGGCTGGGGCCGGGAACTACCCATGCGCGGGCACATAGCCGGAAGGCACGATAACGGAAGCAAAGCGACGATTAACAGTAATAACCCAAACACGCCCCCGCGGGGCTCCACACTACTGTCTTTTTACGCAGGAAAAAGGAAAAGGAAGAACAAATCAGGCGTAGCTCGCCTCACACCGGCCTGCAGGGAAGACCCGAGCTGCCTTCGGCGCTCAGGCAGACTCCCTCTCGCGCTTCACCGATGCGCGACGGCGGGCAGACACGCTGCCACCTCCCAAGCAGATACGATGGCGTGGAGGCTGACCGCGGCCACCGCTAGAAGAGCCACCGCCTGAAGAAGAACTGGTGAAGCTTGGGGAACCCTGAGCGCCGCCAATCACGCGAGCGCTGTCCTCTCCATCATCGCCGGGGCTGGGTTCCCGGCCGCGGTCGTCGTCCTCAGGGTAGCACCCTGCGCGGCGGCCATCTTCCCCAAACACCCTCACATAGAGGGTGGCGTCGCCGTCAAACTTGAAGTGCAGGGTGCACCAACGGCTCAGGCCACGCGCGCGGGCGAACGTCTGCCAACCGCGGGCCAAGGCCAGGCTCCCGGCTGCGGAGACCTCTAGTGAAGCCCATGAGGCCCGGCTGCAGCAGCCGTCTGCCTGGAGCCAGAGGCCGCCCTGGGCGCTGGCCGAGGGCTCGCCGAGGAGGAAGCGAGGAAGCGGAAGGCGGGTGCTAGTCGGCTCCGCCGACCACACAACGAACTCCGACGGCACCTCTGCCGCGCGAAAGCGCGACCTAGGGGGACGCGCGACCGAAACGCGTCCCCCGGCCGCAGCAGTCCGCCCGTCACCATGCTGGAAATCGTCTACGCGGCCGCGGGGAGCTGCCGTGGTGGCCACAGGATGTTTGCAAGGGCGCCCTTGGCCGCGCTTGGGCGGGGGAGAGGCAGGCTCAACCTGGCAAGCCTTCCCCTTCTCTGCGGCCGAGAACCTACTCGACGGGGCCATGAAGAAGAAGGAGAAGCAAGAAGGGATGGACTGGAAGGGCGCGCATTGTTCCGTACTTATGGCCGGCGAAGGCCAACCGCCGACCTCCACGATCGCAGGTAATCATGACCCGCTTTGCATGCAGGGACTTGTCCGATCCGTGCAGTTGCCAAGGCGCCATGGGGAAGTGGAGACACCCACGTCCAATCAACCGCCACGCGGCGCCCAAGGCCGCAGGCTGTTAGGGCCCGCGGCGCTTCGCCCTTGCCCTTTAGCCTCCCTGCACGGCCAAGTCCGGGCGTGCCTTGGGCCTGGGGGCTACTGTCGGTGTTCTGGGAACGGGGGTCCCCAGACTTGCCTGCCTGCGGCCTGCGGCGTGGCTCAAAGGGGGCCCAGCATGGCCCGTCTTCATCGACGCAGACCCAAGACCCTCGCGAGGGGCCAAGCCTCGCGGGGCGGACGACACGGAGCTTCCTCAGGCACGGCCACATTAGGCTGGCTCGCGAGGAGGCGGAGAGATCAAGGCGGGGTACCTCACGAGGTGCCCGTGACGCAAGCCATGACGACCAAGGGCGCCAGGCGGGTGCCAGCCCGTGCAGTGTCCTCCTTTCCTCTTTGGTGCAAAGGGAGCAAGCGCAGGCGAGAGCATCAAGCAAAGGCACCCGTTTCAGTGCAACGAGACCAAGACCAGTCCAACGGCAGGGAGGAAGTAATTGTGGAGCCCAAGCCAGCGTCACCACCAGAGTCTTTGGCAGGCGAGGACTAACTTTAGTCAGGATAAGTGTACCAGATGTTCCCCTTTAAAATGGCCAATTGTTGGCGCCCTTCCTGCTCAATATTTGGGAAGAGGCCCAGGGCCTTTGCCTATAAATAGGACTAGCCACCCACAGGGTAGAGGAGAGAAAAATCGGATCGAGTAACATCACACACACACAGAGAGAGAAGGGTGACTGAACTCCTCCTAGCAGTTCATCCCCACAGCCAAGAACAGACCCTCGCGAGGCTGTTCTTCCTTGTATTGCTCATCATCATCAGCCCAAGAGGCAATCCACCACACCACACACTGGAGTAGGGTATTACACCACAACGGTGGCCCGAACCAGTATAAACACTGTGTCTCTTGTGCTGTTCTTCCCATAGCTTAGATCTCAGCGAGGCGGAGGGGTGCAGGTAGGCAGAAGGCGAAATCTCCGCGCGCACCCCAGTGTTCGAACCTCAAGGGTTTGCCGGAACCCGAAATCCGACAAAGGCAATATGGGCTCTTTTGTTAGATCAACAATAATGCATATAAGAGGCACTTCGACAATTTAATCATGGTCTTCACCTATCGACCCCCAAAGAAAAGAAATAAAACTATTTACACGGGAAAGCTCCCAACAAGCAAAAGAAGAACATGAAATCTTTTTGGGTTTTCTTTTTAATTACTACTACAAGCATGGAAAGTGAACTAATTAAAAGCTACAACTAATTTTTTTGGTTTTTCTTAAGGTTTATTAAACACACAAGAAGAAAGCATAAAAAGGAAAATAAACTAGCATGGATGATACAATGAAAAAGTATGAGCACCGACATCTAGCAATGAGTGTGTGAGCATAAATGTAATGTCGGTGAGAAATACGTACTCCCCCAAGCTTAGGATTTTGGCCTAAGTTGGTCTATGGCCATGGCTAACCTGGCGGATATCCATAATAATAGTTGGGGTCGCATTGAGAAGAAGAGGAGGAAGGCTCCGATTGCCACTGGCTGACAATCATCTACGGATCCCACTGGTAATTAGACTGTCGTGAAGGATCAAATTGTGGTTCCGGCTTTGGGTCCTCGGTGGTGCAGGGTTCAGGTAGGCGTGGATAGCCGTCAACGGAACAAGGTACGTGCCTACAGTCAAATCAAACAAAGAAGGACCAGGCAAGGTAATAGTCTCAGGATGATGTTTATTAAAGAACAATTGATATTTAAGCTCTCCTTCCATATTCTTAACAATAAAATCATGTGCCACCATACTTTTATAATCTAGATAAACACGAGGCAGCACTTTTTCTTCCTTCTTAGTATGCCTAATAGGTATGTTAAAATGTGCAGCTAGGTGTGTGGCATAGATGCCTCCAAAGATGGGGCCCTTGGTACGGTTCAGACTCAACCGTTTGGCAATAATGCCGCCCATACTAAAAGAGTTATCATTGTATAAACCGTGGTGCAAAATAATAATATCAGGGATACTCAGGTTTCCATAGTTTACGCGACCAATTAAGCAACAACTAGCAAATAATGCAAAGTAGCGTAAAATAGGAAAATGTTTGCTAGTGATTTGTGCATTGGAAACCTTCCTTGTTTCCCCTATAGTGATAGTGTCGATAAATCCCTCCACATCATCACGATGTGGTTCTTCTGTATTGCCCTCAAAAGGGACTAAACAAATCCGAAAAAATCATAAAGTGACATCTCCTTATGCTCATCATATAAATGAAACTCCACCATAGGTGGTGAGTTCCTAGAAAGAAAATGAAAGTTTTGCACAAAGGTATTTGTGAGCAAGAGATACTGATCGCATTGGTCGTGGAGGAAAGCGGTAAGTCCTGCAGTCTGAGCCAATTCATGAAAATCTTCATAAATCCTGGCTGCTCTTAAGAAATCATCAGAAGGCCATTCACACGCCCGAACCTCCGCGGTGCGAGGCAGATTATACTTAGGCTTCGGTGCCTTTTCCTTCGAGCTTTGGCTCGATGAGCCCCTCAAGAGTCTCCTCATCATTTTCTGAAAAATTCTTATTTTTTTTAGTAACTTCAACATAAAAGTAAACCGAACTCAATAATATTGATAGTAACTACTCCCACAAGTGCCTAGGGCCTATATCATGCATCAAAACTACTTTTGACCTTATAAATGTGACATGCAAGCTCAAGAACAGGGTCACCTAAGCAGCAAAAAATTGTAATGAATAAAGCACTAGAACAAAAACTAATTGGACCAATGGAGGAGTCACATACTAAGGAACAATCTCCCCAAGCAGTTTTGTGAGAGGTGCTTTGAGCAAGGAGATCGAAAATGGCAGCAAGATGAGCTAGAACTCGTGCTTGAGCTGGATATTCGTGTTTGTGGGAGGAAGATGAAGTGTGCGGGTGCAGGAATAAGTGGAGGAGGGCCACCGTGGGCCCACGAGGCAGGGGGCACGCCCTCCACCCTCGTGGCAAGGTGGTTGCCCCCCTGGTGTGTTCTTTGTTCCATAAATCCTCAAATATTCTAAAAAAATCATATTTAATTTTTAGGGCATTTGGAGAACTTTTATTTTCAAGGTATTTTTATATTGCACGGATAATCAGATAACAGACAGAAAAATATTTATTTTTATTTTATTTAATATAAATAACAGAAAGTAAAAGTGGGGTACAGAAGGTTGTGCCTTCTAGTTTCATCCATATCATGGTCATCAAAAGGAATCCACTAACAAAGTTGATCAAGTCTTGTTAACGAACTCATTCCGAATAACATGGAACCGGAGAAATTTCGAAAAACACTATGTTACCTCAACGGGGATATGCACATCCCCAATAATAAGAATATCATATTTCTTCTTGACAGTAGGAAGAGGAAATTCAAAACCTCCAAATATAGTCGATGGAATTTTTCCAATAGAGTTGATACTATGAACTTGAGGTTGTTTCTTCGGAAAGTGTACCGTATGCTCATTACCATTAACATGAAAAGTGACATTTCCTTTAGTGCAATCAATAACAGCCCCTGCAGTATTCAAAAAGGGTCTTCCAAGAATAATAGACATACTATCGTCCTCGGGAATATCAAGAATAACAAAGTCCGTTAAAATAGTAACATTTGCAACTACAACAGGCACATCCTCACAAATACCGACAGGTATAGCAGTTGATTTATCAGCCATTTGCAAAGATATTTCAGTAGGTGTCAACTTATTCAAATCAAGTCTACGATATAAAGAGAGAGGCATAACACTAATATCGGCTCCAAGATCACATAAAGCAGTTTTAACATAGTTTCTTTTAATAGAGCATGGTATAGTGGGTACTCCTGGATCTCCAAGTTTCTTCGGTATTCCACCCTTAAAAGTGTAATTAGCAAGAATGGTGAAAATTTCAGCTTCCGGTATCTTTCTTTTATTTGTAATAATATCTTTCATGTACTTAGCATAAGGATTAGTTTTAAGCATATCAGTTAATCGCATACACAAAAAGATAGGTCTAATCATTTTAGCAAAGCGCTCAAAATCCTCATCATCCTTTTTCTTGGATGGTTTGGGAGGAAAAGGCATGGGTTTCTAAACCCAGGGCTCTCTTTCTTTACCATGTTTCCTAGCAACGAAGTCTTTCTTATCATAACATTGATTCTTTGATTGTGGGTTATCAAGATCAACAGCAGGTTCAATTTCTATATCATTATCATTACTAGGTTGAGCATCATTATGAACATTATCATTAACATTACCACTAGTTTCACGTTCATTACCAGATTGTGTTTTAGCATCAGAAATAGAAATATCATTTGGATTCTCAGGTGTTTCAACAATAGGATCACTAGAAGCATGCAAAGTCTTATCATTTTTCTTTTTCTTCTTTTTAGAAGAACTAGGTGCATCTATATTATTTCTCTGAGAATCTTGCTCAATTCTCTTAGGATGGCCTTCAGGATACAAAGGTTCCTGAGTCATTCTACCAGTTCCAGTAGCCACTCTAACAACATAATCATTATCTTTATTATTCAATTCATTGAGCAAATCATTTTGAGCTTTAAGTACTTGTTCTACTTGAGTGGTAACCATAGAAGCATGTTTACTAATAAGTTTAAGTTTAACTTTGACATTAGCCATATAATCACCCAAGTGTCCAAGCATATTTGAATTATATTTCAGTTGTCTACCAAAATAAGCATTAAAGTCTTCTTACTTAGCCATAAATTTATCAAACTCATCTAAGCATGGGCTAGCAATTTTAGTAAATGGGATTACAGCTTTATCATATCTATAGAGATAATTTACCTTTACTACCTGTGTCGGGTTATCAAGACCATGAGTTTCTTTAATAGTTGGTAAATTCTTAATATCCTCAGCTTTAATACCCTTTTATTTCATAGATTTCTTTGCCTCTTGCATATCTTCAGGACTGAGAAATAGAATACCCCTCTTCTTCGGAGTTGGTTTAGGAATAGGCTCAGGAATTGGAACCGGAGGTGTCCAATTATTTTCATTTGTCAACATATTATTCAATAGAATTTCAGCTTCATCTGGTGTTCTTTCCCTGAAAACAGAACCAGCACAACTATCCAGGTAATCTCTGGAGGCATCGGTTAGTCCATTATAAAAGATATCAAGTATTTTTTTCTTAAGAGGATGATCAGGCAAAGCATTAAGTAATTGGAGAAGCCTCCCCCAAGCTTGTGGGAAACTCTCTTCTTTAATTTGCACAAAATTATATATATCCCTTAAAGCACCTTGTTTCTTATGAGCAGGGAAATATTTAGCAGAGAAGTAATAAATCATATCCTGGGGACTACACACACAACCAGGATCAAGAGAATTAAACCATATCTTAGCATCACCCTTTAATGAGAACGGAAATATTTTAATGATGTAAAAGTAACGAGTTCTCTCATCTTTAGTGAACAGGTGGCTATATCATTCAATTTAGTAAGATGTGCCACAACAGTTTCAGATTCATAACCATGAAAAGGATCAGATTCAACCAAAGTAATTATATCAGGATCAACAGAGAATTCATAATCCTTATCAGTAACAAAGATAGGTGAAGTAGCAAAAGCAGGGTCAAGTTTCATTCTATCATTTAGGGATTGCTTACTCCATTTAGCTAATAATTTTTTAAGTTCAGTTCTATTTCTGCAAGCTAAAATAGCTAAAGAAGCATCTTGATCAAAAACATAACCCTTAAGAATGGCAAGTGGTTCTTCATCATCACTTTCATCAGTATCATTAGATTCAATATTTTCAATCTCTCTAGCCCTAGCAAGTTGTTCATCGAAAAATAACTAAGTGGCATAGTAGTATCAGGTATAGAGGTAGTTTCATCATAAGTATCACGCATAGCAGAAGTGGCATGATCAATAACATGCGACATATCAGAACGAATAGCAGAAGCAGGTGTAGGTGTCGCAAGCTTACTCAAAACAGAAGGTGAATAAAGTTCAGAGCTAGATGGCAGTTCCTTACCTCCCCTCGTAGTTGAGGGATAGATCTTGGTTTTTGGATCTCTCAAGTTCTTCATAATGATAAGCAGATATATATCCCAAGTGACTCAAAGAATAGAGCTATGCTCCCCGGCAACGGCGCCAGAAAATAGTCTTGATAACCCACAAGTATAGGGGATCGCAATAGTTTTCGAGGGTAGAGTATTCAACCCAAATTTATTGATTCGACACAAGGGGAGCCAAAGAATATTCTCAAGTATTAGCAGCTGAGTTGTCAATTCAACCACACCTGGAAACTTAATATCTGCAGCAAAGTGTTTAATAGCAAAGTAATATGATAGTAGTGGTAATGGTAGCAAAAGGTAACGACAGTAAAAGTAATGTTTTTGGTATTTTGTAGTGATGGTAGCAATAGCAATGGAAAAGTAAATAAGCGAAGAACAATATATGGAAAGCTCGTAGGCAATGGATCGGTGAAGGAGAATTATGCCGGATGCGGTTCATCATGTAACAATCATAACCTAGGGTGACACAGAACTAGCTCCAGTTCGTCAATGTAATGTAGGCATGTATTCCAAATATAGTCATACGTGCTTGTGGAAAAGAACTTGCATGACATCTTTTGTCCTACCCTCCCGTGGCAGCGGGGTCCTTATGGAAACTAAGGGATATTAAGGCCTCCTTTTAATAGAGAACCGGAACAAAGCATTAACACATAGTGAATACATGAACTCCTCAAACTACGGTCATCACCGGTAAGTATCCCGATTATTGTCACTTCGGGGTTAACGGATCATAACACATAATAGGTGACTATAGACTTGCAAGATAGGATCAAGAACACTCATATATCGATGAAAACATAATAGGTTCAGATCTGAAATCATGGCACTCGGGCCCTAGTGACAAGCATTAAGCATAGCAAAGTCATAGCAACATCAATCTCAGAACATAATGGACACTAGGGATCAAACCCTAACAAAACTAACTTGATTACATGATAGATCCTATCCAACCCATCACCGTCCAGCAAGCCTACGATGGAATTACTCACGCACGGCGGTGAGCATCATGAAATTGGTGATGGAGGATGGTTGATGATGACGATGGCGACGGATTCCCCTCTTCGGAGCCCCGAACGGACTCCAGATCAGCCCTCCCGAGAGGTTTTAGGGCTTGGCAGCGGCTCCATATCGTAAAACGCGATGATTTCTTCTCCCTGTTTTTTTCTCATCGAAACTCAATATATGGAGGTGGAGGTGGAGTCGAAGAGGCAACAGGGGGCCCACGAGGTAGGGGGGCGCGCCCTAGGGGGGCAGGCGCGCCCCCACCCTCGTGGCAAGGTGGTGGCCCCCCTGGCCTTCATCTTTGGTAGGTATTTTTCTTATTTTCTGAAAAGTGTCTCCGTGATGTTTCACGTCATTCCGAGAATGTTTGCTCCTGCACATAAATAACACCATGGTAATTCTGCTGAAAACAGTGCCAGTCCGGGTTAGTTCCATTAAAATCATGCAAGTTAGAGTCCAAAACAAGGGCAAAAGTGTTTGGAAAAGTAGATACGTTGGAGACGTATCACTATTTTTCTCGAGAGAAGCCACTAGTGAAACCTACGACCCCCGGGTCTCTTTATCATATTATTTGCCTTTGCGATCTATTTTCTTTTGCTTTTATTTTCAGATCTATTAAACTAAAAACACAAAAATACCTTGCTGTAGTTTATTCTTATTTATTTTATTTGGCATTCAACCTATTAATCTACTACAATTTATCTCATGTCCGTTTGCCTATCTTGAGGCGCCGTACCCGGAAGGGACTGACAACCCCTTTAACACGTCGGGTTGCGAGGATTTGTTATCTCTGTGCAGGTGCTGTTTATGTTGTGTTGCTTGGTTCTCCTACTAGTTCGATAACCTTGGTTTCACATCAGAGGGAAATACCTACCGCTGTTGTGCTGCATCACCCCTTCCTCTTTGGGGAAATACCGACGTAGCTTCAAGCCGCATTAGGCCTCGCTTGTCCTTAAGCGAAAACCAAAATCAAAAAACATGTCCACATGCTTAGAGAGAGAGGTGTCGATAAAAACAAAATACGGACATAGAAGCATCATGTTCATTATTATAATAGCAACAAACTTAAACATAAAACTTTTATCAAAGAACTTTTATCATACACTTCTCATGAATAAGTGACAATTTATCACACTATTCAAGTATAACGAAAAAACTCTATTAAAAACCAACAAACTATATTCTCAGTCAACTTTGCAACTACAATTCATCATCTTTTAAGGAAGGGTCGCGTATTAGAGCCTTTAGGCAAGTCCACATACCTAACCATCATATAGTCTTCTATGATTGCTAACACTCACCGCGTACACATGAGCAAAATGTTTCAACCAGACACTTAGAAAGATAGGGGCTTATAGTTTCGCCTCCCAACGTATTCACCTCAAGGGTGATGTCAACAATAATAACTCATGCTATCTATATTCAACTAGACATATGTGCCTAGATCTTTCCTCACCACATGATGCTTGCCAAAGGAGAAAAATAAAAAGGAATGGAGAGAAAACTTTGAGTCTTTGCATAAAAGTAAAATATAGGACCTTCGCAGAAGGAAGCAGAGGTTTCCATGCACTTATTTGTTTGTATGCTCAACTCCTTAGTGCAAAAGAACATCACGTTGCATTGCCCCTTGTGATAGCGACCTTTATTATGCAGTCTGTCGCTTTTATTATTCACCATCACAAGTTCATGCAACGCTCAATTTTCTCTTACACTAAATGGTCTCACACTTCTAGAAGCAATTTTTATTGCCTTTTTGCACCGATGAAAACTTACTTGAGGGATCTTGGTCAATCCCTAGGTAGGTATAGTGGACACTTGAAAATAATATTTGGGTTTAAGGGTTTTTGGATGCACAAGTAGTATCTCTACTTAGTGCGGAGTTTTTGGCTAGCAAAGATAGGGGGCAAGCACCACATGTTAAAGGATCCATGACAACATGACTTCTGTGTGAATATAAACAAACATAAACCATTAAGTTGTCTTCCTTGTCCAACGTCAACAATTTTGGCATATAATATTTTGATGAGGGATCACAATCACAAAAGATTTCTAAGATAGTATATTTATATGTGAATCTTCTCTTCCCTTGTTAATTCTTTCATGAGTTGCATCGTTGACTAATGCTATGTTTGTCAATCTCTAATAAAAGTTTCTACTGATACTTTTCCTTATGTGGTGTCATCACCTACCATAGGATTAGTATATGATATTTTTGATTTATTTCCTTTCTTTCATTTATTTCCTTTCTCTTTTACTTTTTTTGCAACATGAAAGTAAAGAAAGCAAAAACTCAAACTAAACTTTATTATATATCTCGCACACGATTACAAGGATAGATCACTAAGCAAACTCTCAAATAGAAAGGATCAAACTAAACTTTTATTCATCTAAAGCAAAATATCGAACTAAAATAAGTAAAGGCAAAAAGATAGAGGGATGATACGATACCGGGGCACCTCCCCCAAGCTTGGCAGAAGCCAAGGGGAGTGCCCATACCTGATACTCAATTCTCTTTTGGTGATGAAGATGATGGTGGCGGTGATGAAGCGATCCTATTCTTAAGGATCAAGAGATTTTCCAATCGACGGATGTTGCTCCGGAGGTGGATGATATGCTCTTGATGCAAAATATTTTCATGAGTGAGATACTTATTTTGTATGCAAACTATTTCAATGACGTGAAAGACTTCAATCTCAACAGGAGTAAGGTGAAGAAGGTAGGGTTTAAGGGCATTTTCCTCTTCCTCCTCGACTAGCAGTGCTTGTTCGAAGACCGGAGGCTGATCTATAGTAACCTCCTTGCTCTCATCTCCTCTGACGGCTTCCACGGGTTCTTCTCTCTTCAGTTCGATCTTTATCAATGAAGCATCCTCTTCCATGTTGTT
Organism: Triticum urartu; assembly: GCF_003073215.2. Classification (NCBI taxonomy): domain Eukaryota; kingdom Viridiplantae; phylum Streptophyta; class Magnoliopsida; order Poales; family Poaceae; genus Triticum; species Triticum urartu. Next base: position 354,611,159 of record NC_053022.1, read on the forward strand.
GGAGGAAGAAGTAGACATGATGCCCGACTCAACAGATCTGACAAAAAACAGTAAGAAAAGACAACATGGGATTTCTCCGTGATACGGTGGTTAACATGTTCGGGAAGTATATATGGATTTTTTATCTTGAGGGACAAGCAAACGGAATAAAAACGTAGTCCGGAAGGTGTCCCAGGTGGGCACAACCCACCTGGGCGTGTGAGGCAAGCCTGGCGTGCCCTGGTGTCTTGTGCCCACCAGGGTACGCTTCCTGGTAGTTTCGTATTTTCCTATTTTTCTAAATATTCCAAAACTGACAAAAAATATTTTTGTGGATTTTTCAGAGTCCGTTTACTTACCGTATCACATACCTCCTTATTTTCACGATTCTCGAGTGTTCTAGAAGGACTCTTTTATGTGTTCTTCCGATGTCATAGTTTGGGTAATATTACTTTCAACATTAATGGGCGTACCTGAGATATAATGTTTTATTCGTTGCCCAATGACAACCTTCGGGTTAGTACCTTCGACATTATTTATTTTGATGGCTCCAGACCGATAAACCTCCTCGATAACGTAGGGGCCTTGCCATTTTGAGAGGAGTTTTCCTGCAAAGAATCTGAAATGAGAGTTGTATAAAAGAACATATTCTCCGACTTTAAACTCACGCTTTTGGATTCTTTTGTCATGCCATCTTTAACTTTTTCTTTAAATAATTTTGCATTTTCATAAGCTTGGGTTCTCCATTCATCTAATGAGTTAATCTCAAATAACCTCTTTTCACCAGCAAGTTTGAAATCATAGTTGAGCTCTTTGATAGCCCAATATGCTTTTTGTTCTAACTCAAGAGCCAAATGACAAGCTTTTCCATAACCCATCTTCTATATCTAAATAGGGACACCCCACTAGCTTATTTTCCTGCCTCCACATCGAGCCACGTCATCCGAATTGTTATAGCCGTTGATGCAGCATAGATCAGTAGCCTGCAGCCGTCTGGTTAAAAGTTGACAAAATTACATAGCGTTGCCACCGCTAAGTGGAAAATACCGCTTCGTTCCTTTCATTCTGTCCGCAGTCCGCTCACATTGTGTGTATCCTGTTGTCCTACTCGATTCGTTTAGGTCGGGCTATACACGTCAGCATTTTTCTCAACTGGGCTATCGGAGCAATTTTTGTATCTGGGCTATACATCGTTAGTGGAAGCACTTGGGATGTACATCGCTGCCATGAAAAACAATCAACGCCTTCCCCACATTGCGTGTCCAGCAACCCGTGTGGACCCCTTAAAAATACCCGTGTGGCTAGCCCTATTGTCTTCCCAATTCCACCCAGCCGCCACCGACTCCACCAGCCAGACACCGCCACTGCCCATTCCGGCGCCATGACCAACACTCCCAGTCCAGTCCAACCGCCTCTCGGCCAGCCGCTGCCAACCTTGACGCTCTACTATAACTGCCATCACACGTGCTTCCCCTCCTCTCCGCGTCCAGTCGTCACCCACATGCCACAGCCACGGCCAATGATTCACCGGCGAGCCGCTCGACATATGTGCATTCCAGATGCTCCCCCTAGCCAGTCGCCGGCACGCCCGATGGCCACCATGCCAGCCGTCGCCGCTAGGCCTTCCGCTGTTCAATTGATGTGTATTAACTCCATCACATTTTTTCATCTTCATGTCACCCCTTTTATTTCAACCACTGTCCCTTTGTTATCCATGATGGACACTCTTCGGGCCACAAATGCACATGAACCGGCCACACGCACAACACCATTTATCGTCCTTCATTATCTTGGCCTCCACTACCCTGCAATTTTGGGGAAAAAGTGTGTATAAAAACCCCTCTGTACTACCATCCTAATCCAGTAGGCACACCCTGTTTACATCCTCCTCCGGGAACCGGCCCCTACCCTGGTAGTTGCATAGTACATATTTTCAGCCGCCCCTAATTTTTCCCATTGTCAATCTTATGCTTTTGAATTTCTCATATATATTGCTCTCGAGATCTAAAGGTGCTCGACTTTTTGCTTCATAGGCCATGTGCTGGTCGGATTGGATTCATTGCTCCGTACATCTACGGTTGCCTGTGTTGGTACACAAGCGTCTATCCCTGCTTTTAATTATTTAGGCTTGATGAGCATATGTGCCTTCTATGTGTTTCTGTGCATATTACATACTACACATTTTATCCCTTTGATTATTCACATTGGTTCCTCTAGATACAACCCATGTGCTTAAGTTTGCTGAAATATTTTGCTATGTGTTAAGCCAGTAATTTGTTCCGAACTGTTTACCTTTGTTTTTAAGGTTCATAAAAATACTGATTCCTGAAAGAGTGATGTTGCTTCTAAGATTCTAAGGGGTCATTTTTTTCTCTAAAACATATTCCATCTTAGAAAGACATCAATTGTCTTAGATGACCTAGGGTACAGGAAAGAAAAATATAGAAACAAAAGGTTCTTCATTTGTTGATTCGAATATTAAGAATTTTGCATACCACAATTTCATCCAGAGATATCCTCTGTCATGTTTTCCACACTGCCCCAGCAAAGGAATGTTGTGTTAACCTACAGAATGGTGTATAAAACCACTATGAGGATTGGATCGGTGATCATCTGTACACATACTATCCTTTCAGTGTGGGCACTATGCAAGCACTGAAAGGAGATTCTGAGTAGTTTTTTGGTCTATATAAAGATATCTTTATTTGGTTTGACACGTTGTTGAATGATTAGTTAGTAACGTCGCTCTAGGCACCAGCTGAACTAACCAAAAGGATTAAAAATCGTCTCATTGAAGAGTATCATGGAATGGGATATGGATTTTCCTGAAGTTGTTGAAACTTAAATTACCAGATCACTTTTACTTGGTAGGAAACTATTTTTCCCTTGCAAGTTGTTGAAGAGACAATTTGACAGATTTCCAATTGCTCCGCCTTATTGCCTAGATATTGCCAATTTGCCATTTTTTGTACATAATTTTATAATGTCTTTACAACTTTTTAGCATTTATAATTATGCATCTTCCTTCTATCAAAAACAGGACGGTCTCAGTTTTCTATGGGCTGGAACGTTCTGTTTAGTTATATGATTATATATGGTCTCAATTATATTTGTAAGCAATGCAACATATATTTGTTTTTCATTTAGGATAGACGTGATATTATGTTTCTGAATTTTCTCAGAATGAACTCCAGATCAAAAGGTGCTCACTGTTATGCTCAATAGGTCTCTTACTGCCCAGTCTGCATTCATTGCTTTATAGGTCTCTTGCTGCTCGCATTGGTACACACACACACACTCACTGCTGAGTTTAGTTGATGATTATTCTGGGCAATGTATTTGTTCAAATATATTTTGTACAATCTGCTTGAGGCATCTTGGTAGGCATTTAGTCTCACGCGGTCATGGACACCCCCACAATCAATCACATCCTTGCCACATCCTTGAAATATAGGTTAGTTGGGATGATACAAAAGTATTGCCCTAAAGATTTCTATTAGCAAGCCACCATATTACAGAATTTTTTCACACAACATGCAATAAAAATAGAGTTGCCATTAATATCAAACGTGTTGTTCCTCACAATATCCATTGATAGTATGTACAAATATCTGTTCAAGTATGTGATGGAAGGATTTGATTGCCAGATAAAAAATGGACTCTAATGCTGGATCATTTGATTCGTTAAGTGAAACCGTCAATGAAATAGAAAATCATCCAGATTGTCGCTATATGACACCAAATGAGGTTGTTTGGCGCTTACCAAAGGGAATGAAGAATGATTTGGTATCCAATTACCCCAGAAGTTATGTCAAAAATAAAAGCTTCCCAGTTGAAGATGCACAAATGACACTATCTACAAAGGTTAGACAATTTCTTTTCATTCTAAAAGTATGTTCTTCTTCCTAATTTCAAACATATTTGCTACAAAATACTAACTTGAACCATGAAATACTTTCAGCCATTTCCTAGCAAAGAAATGGTGACCCGTCAATCTTCAAAAAGTATCCAGAGGTTTGTCATCAATCAGAACATATAATTTACAAGCTCTATCCAAACATCGCTGACCAAACATTTGCTATTCGCAGTGTGATGATCCATACACCAAAGGGCTCAAACAATACTACACCTTCCTCTTGCCAATGTGCAACTATTGTCATTGAAAAAATATCATAGGTATTACTTTTAATACTCTTCGTATAAACCGATTGGTTCAGATTCAACATGAAACTGAAATGACAATTTTTCACAGGTACTCTTTAGCTAAAAGGAGCATTGAACTACAGAAGATGAAACTACCAGATTATTGTGCAATTTGGACAGGCGAGGGAAACATAACATTGTCAAGATGCATGCAGTCACATGGATAATGTTGCAGAAGAATAATGTTGTTTTTAACAACATAAAGGACATCGCCAAGATGCATGAAAGCACCTACGAGCTGCAATATCGTTCTATCTAAAATTAGCTACATTGCCGCTTAAATTGCAATCCGGTGTTATTACTATTTGCTGATTATGCATGTTGTCAGATATGTGGACTCCCCTATGAAACTATTATTTATGTCTAAATTGTGAAGTCTATGTGTAGTTTAGTTCAATTGTTCTCAATATATACTATGTTCCGTCTACATGTGCAAATGCGACAAAATAAGGACATGTCATGCCAATTTTCTGTGTGAAATTCCTACCAAAATCTTGATAGTACAGTTAACAAATGTATGTTTCATTTACTGTTTTTATAAGCGCATCAATTATCCTCTACAAAATCCCTGCAGCAATGCGCGGGGCATCATCTAGTTTTATAAGGAGACATACCCTTAGGATTTTTATATGTTGTTCTATAAGCCTAAAGTGCATCATCTTATTTCTTAGACCAATTCTTCCTGGACCTATTGAGAGTCTTTTTCAAAATTAATTTTATTTCCCTATTGCTAAGTTCAACTTGACCACTAGACTGGGGATGATAAGGTGATGCAATTCTATGGTTAACATCATACTTGGCAAGCATTTTACGGAAAGCACCATGAATAAAGTGTGAACCACCATCAGTCATTAAATATCTAGGGACTCCGAACCTTGGGAAAATAACTTCCTTAAGCATTTTAATAGAGGTGTTGTGATCAACACTACTAGTTGGAATAGCTTCTACCATTTAGTAACATAATCAACAGCAACCAAAATATGTGTATACCCATTAGAGGACGGAAAAGGTCCCATGTAATCAAATCCCCAAACATCAAATGGTTCAAAAGCAAGTGAATAATTCATAGGCATTCCGTGATGCTTACTGATATTACCTATTCTTTGACATTCATCACAAGATAAGACGAACTTACAGGCATCCTTGAAGAGAGTAGGCCAATAAAATCAAGATTGCAATACCTTGTGAGCAGTTCTATCTCCAGCACGATGCCCTCCATAAGCTTCGAAGTGACATTTCCATAGGATTTGTCCCTGTTCATGCTCAGGTACACAACGTCTAATAATACCATCTACTCCTTCTTTATAAAGATGTGGGTCATCTCAAAAGTAATGTCTTAAATCATAAAAGAATTTTTTTTCTTTTGTTGATATGTAAAGCTAGTTGGTAAATATTTAGCAACAATGTAGTTAGCAAAGTCAGCATACCAAGGAGTAGTATGAGCAGCATTTATTCCAGCTAACTGCTCATCAGGAAAACTATCATCAATAGGTAGTAGGTCATCAGGCACATTTTCTAGCCTAGATAAATTATCAGCTACAGGGTTCTAAGCTCCTTTTCTATCAATAATATGTAAATCAAATTATTGTAACAAGAGAACCCATCGAATAAGTCCAGATTTAGCATCTTTATTTTCCATAAGATATTTAATAGCAGCATGATCGGTGTGAACAATTACTTTGGAATCAACAATATAAGGTCTAAATTTATCACAAGCAAACTCCACTGCTAAGAATTCTTTTTCAGTAGTAGCATAGTTTCGTTGAGCAATATCTAGAGTTTTACTAGCATAATGAATAACGTTCACTTTCTTATCAACTCTTTGTCCTAGAACAACACCAACAGCATAATCACTAGCATCACACATAATTTCAAAAGGCAAGTTCCTATCAGGTGGTTGAACAATAGGTGCGGAAATTAAGGCTTTCTTGAGTGTTTCAAAGGCTTCTAAACAATCATCATCAAAAACAAAAGGAATGTCCTTTTGCAAAAGATTCATAAGAGGCCTAGAAATTTGAGAAAAGTCTTTGATAAATATCCTATAGAAACCAGCATGACCCAAGAAACTACGAATACCTTTTATATCTTTAGGACATGGCATTTTCTCAATTGCATCAACCTTAGCTTTGTCCACTTCAATACCTCTTTCAGAAATTTTATGACCCAATACAATGCCTTTATTAGCCATAAAATTTCACTTCTCCCAATTCAAGACAAGATTTGTTTGTTCACATCTCTGCAAAACTCGATCAAGATTGCTTAAACAATCATCAAAAGACTTCCCATAAACAGAGAAGTCATCCATGAAAATCTCAACAATCTTTTGACAAAAGTCAGAGAATATATCAGTCATACATCTTTGAAAAGTAGTAGGTGCATTACATAAACCGAAAGGCATATGTCTATAAGCATAGGTTCCAAAGGGACAAGTAAAAGTGGTCTTATCTTGATTAGGTTGAGAAACAAGTATTTGTGAAAAAACAGAATATCCATCAAGGAAGTAGAAGTGTGTGTGCTTAGATAATCTTTCAAGCATTTGATTACTAAAAGGTAGAGGGTAATGATCTTTTCTAGTTGCTTTGTTTAATTTTCTAAAGTCAATTTCCATTCTATAGCCTGTAACAATTCTTTGTGGAATAAGTTATTTCTTATCATTAGGAACAACAGTTATACCTCCTTTCTTAGGGACACAATGAACAAGACTTACCCATCTACTATCAGCTATATGATAAATTATACCTGCGTCCTTAGAACTTTAAGATTTTTGTTCTTACCACTTCTTTCATCTTTGGATTTAACCGACGTTGGTGATCAACAACGGGTTTAGCATCAGGTTCCATATTAATTTTGTGCTAACATAGAGTGGGACTTATGCCCTTTAAATCATAAAGAGTATATCCAATAGCAGCTCGGTGCTTCCTTACAACTTTCAATAATCTTTCTTCTTCATGTTCTGAAAGGTTAGCACTAATAATAAGCATATTTCAAAGTGTCTGGCAATTGTTTTAATTCAAACACAAGATCACCTTTAGGTGGAGGTGGACCTCCTAGAGTTTCTATAGGCAAATTGTGTTTAAGTAGAGGACATTGTTCAAAGAAAATCTTATCTATTTCATTTCTTTCATGCATATGTAAATAATTTTCATGGTCTAGCAAATATTGTTCTAATGGATCAGTAGGAGGCACAACAATAGAAGCAAGACCAATTAATTCATCTTTACTAGGAAATTCTTTTTCATGAAGCTTTCTACTAAACTTGGAAAAATTAAACTCATGAGACTCATCACCAAAACTAACACCGACAGTTTGCTTCTCACAGTCAATTTTAGAATTAACGGTGTTCAAGAAAGGTCTACCAAAGATAATGGGACAAAAGTCATCTTGTGGGGAACCAAGAACAAGAAAATCAGTAGGGTATTTTATTTTCCAACACAAGACGTCAACATCTCTAACAATCCCAATTGGTGAGATAGTGTCTCTATTAGCAAGTTTAATAGTAACATCTATGTCTTCTATCTCTGTAGGTGCTATGTCATTCATAATTTCTTGATATAAGGTGTAAGGAATAGCACTCAGACTAGCACCTATGTCACATAAACCATGATAACAGTGCTCTCCTATTTTAACTGAGACAACGGGCATGCCAACAACATGTCTATGTTTATCCTTTTTATCAGCTTTGGCAATTCTAGCAGCTTCTTCACAAAAGTAAATAACATGCCCATCCATATCTTCTTCCAAGAGATCTTTAACCATAGCAATACTAGGTTCTACTTTAATTTTTTCATCAGTTTTAGGTGTTCTAATATAGCTTTTGTTGACACAGTTGAAACTTTAGCACGTTCCTTTATGCTAACAGGGAAAGGTGGTTTCTCAATATAAGCTGAAGGAATAATTGGATCAATATTGTAAAGTATAGTTTCTTCTTTAACTGGCACATGTTCTTTAATTTCTTCTTTAATAGGTGGGTGATATTTAAACCACTTCCCTTTAGGGAGATCAACATGCGTAGCAAATGATTCACAAAATGAGGCTACTATCTCAGAGTTAAGTCCATATTTAGTGCTAAACTTTTGAAAAACATTGGTATCCATAAAAGATTTAACACAATCATACTTAAGTTTAATACCTGAGTCTTTACCTTCGCTGAGTTCCCAATCTTCAGAGTTGCGTTTAATTCTTTCCAAAAGATCCCACCGGAATTCAATAGTCTTCTTCATAAAAGAACCAGCACAAGAAGTATCAAGCATGATTTGATCATTATGAGATAGTCGAGCATAAAAGTTCTGGATAATAATTTCTCTTGAGAGCTCATGATTGGGGCATGAATTTAACATTGACTTAAGCCTCACCCAAGCTAGAGTGATACTTTCTCCTTCACGAGGCAAAAAATTATATATATAATTCCGATCATGATGAACTAGATGCATAGGATAATTTTTTTGATGGAACTCCAATTTCAATCGATTCCAATTCCAAGATCCAATATCATCGCATAGACTATACCATGCCAATGCTTTTTCCCTTCAAAGATAAAGGGAAAACCTCTTTCATAACTTCATCTCCGAGTAAACTTGCAAGCTTGAACAATCCACAAATTTGTTCTACATATATCAAGTGCATATCAGGATGTTCGGTTCCATCTCCTACATAAGGATTAGCTAGCAGTTGTTCTATCATACCCGAAGGAATTTCATATTCAATATTTTCAGTAGGTGCAGTAGGTTGAGGGGTAGCTAATTGTGGTTTCGGTCGAGGTGAAGATACCCCAAACAAACCCCTCAAAGGATTGTTTTCCATAGTAACAAATGGCAATAAATTTCAGCAAACTATATAAATGTTTCCTTACCAAATTTCACTTACCAAAGGCGCTTCACTCCCCGACAACGACGACAGAAAATAGCCTTGATGACCAACAAGTATAGGGGATCAATTGTAGCTCTTTTCGATATGTAAGAGTGTCGAACCCAACAAGGAGCAGAAGGAAATGACAAGTAGTTTTCAACAAGGTGATGTTTCAAAATGATGAAATTGTAAGTAACAGAGAAGTTTGGTAGCAAGATATTTTGTAACGAGCAAGTAATGATAATAGTAAAAAAAGTGCAGCAAGGTAGCCCAATCCTTTTGAGGCAAAGGACATGCCAAAACGGTTTCTTATGATAAGCAAAGCGTTCTTGAGGGTACACGGGAATTTCATCTAGTCACTTTCACCATGTTGGTTTGATTTGTGTTTGCTACTTCGATAATTTGATATGTGGGTGGACCGGTGCTTAGGTGATGTTCTTACTTAAACAAACCTCCTACTTATGATTAACCCTCCCGCAAGCATCAGTGATACATCCATTTTGCATCATGTTTTCTTACTATTATTTATGATGTTTTTATCCGTAATAATGCTTTTTGGAGTAATTCTAATGCCTTTTCTCTCATAATTTGCAAGGTACACACCAAGAGGGAGAATTCCGGTAGCTAGAAATCTGGACCTAGAAAAGCTACGTCAGGCTACCTATTCTGCACAACTCCAAACAAGCTGAAACTTCACAAAGATTTTTTATGGAATATTTAAGAATTATTGGAGGAAATAACTACTAGAGGGGGTACACCAGGTGGGCACAACCCACCTGTGCGCGCTAGGGAGCCCAGGCGCGCCCTGGTGGGTTGTGCTCACCCAGGCCCACCTCCGGTACCCATCTTCTGGTATATAAGTCATTTTTACCTAGAAAAATAAAGAGAGGACTTTAGGGACGGAGCATTGCCGCCTCGAGGCGGAACTTGGGCAGGAGCACTTTTGCCCTCCGGCGGAGCGATTCCACCGGGGGAACTTCCCTCCCAGAGGGCGAAATATCGTCATCATCATCACCAACAACTCTACCATCTTGGCGAGGGCAATCTCCATCAACATATTCAATAGCACCATATCCTCTCAAATCCTAGTTCATCTCTTGTGTTCAATCTTGTTTCTGGAACTATAGATTGGTGCTTGTGGGTGACTAGTAGTGTTGATTACATCTTGTAGTTGATTGCTATATGGTTTATTTGGTGGAAGATTATATGTTCAGATCCATTATGCTAATTAATACACCTCTGATCATGAGCATATTTATCATTTGTGAGTAATTACCTTTGTTCTTGAGGTCACGGGAGAAATCATGTTGCAAGTAATCATGTGAACTTGATATGTGTTCGATATTTTGATAGTATGTATGTTGTGATTCCCTTAGTGGTGTCATGTGAACGTCGACTACATGACACTTCGCCATATTTGGGCCTAAGGGAATGCATTGTGGAGTAGCAATTAGATGATGGGTTACGAGAGTGACAGAAGCTTAAACCCTAGTTTATGCGCTATTCCGTAAGGGAATGATTGGATCCATAAGTTTAATGCTATGGTTAGAATTTATTCTTAATACTTTTCTCATAATTGTGGATGCTTGCGGGAGGGTTAATCATAAGTAGGAGGTTTTTTCAAGTAAGAACAACACCTAAGCACCGGTCCACCCACATATCAAATTATCATAGTACCGAACACGAATTAAACCAACATGATGAAAGTGACTAGATGAAATTCCCGTGTACCCTCAAGAACGCTTTGCTTATCATAAGAGACCGTTTTGGCATGTCCTTTGCCTCAAAAGGATTGGGCTACCTTGCTGCACTTTTGTTACTACAATTGTTACTTGCTCGTTACAAATTATCCTGCTATCAAACTACTCCACCAATTACAATTTTAGCACTTGCAAACACTACATTACTGAAAACTACTTGTCATTTCCTTCTGCTCCTCATTGGGTTCGACACTCTTACTTGTCAAAAATAGCTACAATTGATCCCCTATACTTGTGGGTCATCAAAGCTATTTTCTGGTGTCGTTGCCGGGGAGTGAAGCGCCTTTGGTAAGTGGAATTTGGTAATGAAACATATATATAGTGTGCTAAAATTTATTGTCACTTGTTACTATGTAAAACAATCATTTGAGGGGTTTGTTCGGGGTATCTTCACCTCGTCCCGAACCACAACTTGCTACCCCTCAACCTTCTACACCTACTGAAAATATTGAATATGAAATTCCTTCATGTATGATAAAACAACTGCTATCTAATCCTTATGAAGGAGATGGAACCGAACATCCTGATATGCACTTGATATATGTAGAACTAATTTGTGGATTGTTTAAGCTTGCAGGTGAAAGCACAAGTGCTCCCTGGGTGGTTTTGTTAACTAATGTCTACATATCTCTTGTTGGACTAATGTTTTTATCTAGTATATTTCATATAAGTTCAATAGATGGAGTGGCGTGGACAAGAAGATGTGAAACCCCTTCAAAATGCTAAGGACAAAAGATTGGCTCAAGCTCTAAAGCTCAAGACTCCACATTTTGCTTTTAGTGATCCAATATCACATTGAGTCCATAGGAAAAGCCAATACTATTAAAAGGGGATGAGGTGTTGCTTAATGCTTGCTTGCTCAAAGTGCTTAGTGATATGCTCCAAAGCCCTCAACCACTTTCTCATATCCACATATGTCCCAAACCAAAAGTCAAACTCGGCCCCACCGAAATTTTCCATACGACGCCACTGAGTTCTCTTGACATAGCCATTGCCACAAACCCTAATCAATTCGGTCACACCGATGGGATCTCGGTCTCACCGAGATGGGCTTGCAAACTCTTTGTTTCCTATTGCAATAATCTCGGTCTCACCGAGATATGCAATCGGTCCCACCGAGTTTGCTTGACCAACTCTCTGTTTCGCTTATTACCCAAATCGGTCCTACCGAGTTTGTGTAATCGGTCAAACCGAGATGAGGTTTTACCCTAACCCTAGCACATCGGTCCCACCTAGTTGATCATGTCGGTCCCACCGAAAAGCCTAACAGTCACATTATGAACTGAATCGGTCTGACCGAGTTTTGTGATTCGGTCCAACTGAGTTTGGTCAATTGTGTGTAACGGTTAGTTTTTGTGTGGAGGCTATATATACCCCTCCACCCACTCTTCATTCGTGGAGAGAGCCATCAGAACATGCCTACACTTCCAACATACATTTTCTGAGAGAGAACCACCTACACTTGTGTTGACGTCAAGATATTCCATTCCAACCACATAAAATCTTGATCTCTAGCCTTCCCAAGTTGCTTTCCACTCAAACCCTCTTTCCACCAAATCCAATCCTATGAGAAAGAGCTGAGTGTTGGGGAGACTATCATTTGAAGCACAAGAGCAAGGAGTTCATGATCAACACACCATCTATTACCTTTTGGAGAGTGGTGTCTCCTAGATTGGCTAGGTGTCACTTGGGAGCCTCCGTCAAGATTGTGGAGTTGAACCAAGGTGTTTGTACGAGCAAGGAGATCGCCCACTTCGTGAAGATCTACCCTAGTGAGGCAAGTCCTTCATGGGCGATGGCAATGGTGGGATAGGGAAGGTTGCTTCTTCATGGACCCTTCGTGGGTGGAGCCCTTCGTGAACTCGCACAACCATTACCCTTCATAGGTTGAAGTCTCCATCAACGTGAATGTACGATAGCACCACCTATCGGAACCACGCCAAAAATCTCCATGTCTCCAATTGCGTTTGCACACTCAAATCCCATCCCTTTACATTCTTGCAACTTGCATGATTTACTTTCCGCTGCTCATATACTCTTGTCATGCTTGCTTGATATGTATTGTGAATGTTTAAACTTGTGCTAAAACTCCACTTCAACTTAAAGAAATTAAAACTGCAACTTTTCTTACTAAGAGTCTATTCACCCCCCTCTAGACACCTCTTCTCGATCCTTTCAATTGGTATCAGAGCTTTGGTCTCCATTGCTTTGGTTTAAACACCTCTGGAGGAATATGGATGAGTCTACATTGGGGAGTCTTAGACATAGAGTGCCTATACTTGATGGAGAGTACTTTCATGAGTGGAAAAATGAGATGCTTGAGATTTTCAATGAATATCATTTGAACAAATACATTACTAGCCTTTGTGCACCTCATGTTGATCCTTTGCATCCTACCCTTGATGGGTCTATTGACATGATCTGTAATCTTAGAACTGTCAATTTAATCACTAGAGATTTGCCCAGAAACTTGCTTGCTAGCTTGCCTGCTCTTGATTGTGCCTACACCATATGGAGATTCCTTGAGGAACGATTATCAAACTATTCCTTGAAAACTTAGATGAGATTCTTCATAAGTCTATTGCCTTGAGTAAGATGAGTTCCAATGATCCCAAATTTGGTGACTGTTTATTTGAGCTTACTAATCTTATGAGTGCCAAAGAAGATGTTGGAATCATTAGCAATATCATTTCCGAAGTCATTAGAATTCATGGAGATGAACATTGTTACAGTCATACTTCTAATGAATCACTCTCTCTAGGAATTTATACACCACATGACGATGTTGAACACGGATACTATGATGAGGATGATGATAGTGACTATGATCTTGATGATACAATGAGACACTTTGGTCTTATGGCTAATCTTCGCGGCTACATGGCTGGAGGAAAGCAATAGGTTCTGGATAGTGGGTGTACTGATCATATGACTGGAGACAAAGATATGTTTCGTGAGCTTTCTGAAAACGACGGCCCTCGAAAGTATGTCACTTTTGGTGATAACTCAAAGTGTAAGGTGGTTGGCCTTGGTAAGGTGGCCATCTCACATGATAGCTCCATACCTAATGTTATGCTTGTTGAATCTCTTGGCTACAATTTACTTTCCGTATCTAGACTTGCCGACTTTGGTTTCAATGTCCTATTTACTAAAGTAGATTGCCAAGTGTTTCATAGAGATAATCATAAAATGGTCTTTACCGGTACACATAGAGGTGATCTTTACATTGTTTATTTCACTAAAAAGGCTCAAGCTAGAACTTGCCTAATTGCTAAATCCTTGAAAGGTTGGTTGTTGTGGCATAGAAGGTTAGGTCATGTGGGCATGCGAAATCTTGATAAGCTTATTAAAGGTGATCATATCCTTGGAGTAAAAGATGTTATATTTGACAAGGATAGACTTTGTAGTGCTTGTCAAGCAGGAAAACAAGTTGGAGGAAGTCACCCCGTGAAGAACATTATGACCACAAGAAGACCACTCGAGCTACTTCATATGGATCTCTCTGGTCCCAATGCCTACAAGAGTCTCGGTGGTAACTCATTTGGTATAGTCATAGTTGATGATTTTTCAAGATTTACGTGGGTGTTCTTTCTTGATGATAAATCGCAGGTCCAAGAGATCTTCAAGAACTTCGCTAGGAAGGCCCAAAATCAATTTGAAGTAAAGATCAAGAAGGTTCGCAGCGACAATGAAACGGAGTTCAAGAACGCAAATGTGGATACCTTTCTTGACGAAGAAGGGATTTCACATGAGTTCTCGGCTACGTACACGCCTCAATAAAATGGAGTTGTTGAGAGGAAGAACCGAACTCTTATTGAGATGGAGAGAATGATGCTTGATGAGTACAAGAATCAAAAACACTTTTGGGCGGAAGCGGTTGAGACAGCCTGTCATGCAACAAATCGCTTGTATCTTCACAAGCTGCTCGGCAAGATGGCATACGAGCTTCTAACCGGTAACAAACCCCAAGTTGGATACTTTCGAGTATTTGTCTCAAAGTGCTACATTCTTGATAAGCATCATCATTCTAAATTTGCTCCTAAACCTTATCAACCTCCTTCGCCACCAAGACAAGAGAACAACAATGCCAATAATGAAGAAGGCCTAGAAGAAGGACAAGATGATGAAGATGTTCCACCCCGACCCAAGCAAAAGCTTTCACGAGTTCGAGCAAGAGTCTCAAGAGACCATCCCGTCGAACAAATCTTCAATGATATTCAAACCGGGAGAATCACTCGCTCTAAAACTCATTTGGCTAACTTTTGTAAACATTATTCATTCATCTCTAGCATTGAACCTATGAAGGTTGAAGAAGCATTGGAAGATCCGGATTGGATAAACGCCATGCATGAAGAGCTACACAACTTCGAGAGGAATCAAGTGTGGACATTGGTCGAGAAGCCCGACAACAACCACAACATCATTGGTACCAAATGGGTGTTTCGCAAGAAGCAAGACGAAGATGGTCAAGTCGTCCGCAACAAAGCTCGTCTTGTCGCCTGAGGCTACACTCAAGTCGAAGGTATGGACTACGGTGAGACATATGCCCCCGGTCCTAGACTTGAGTCCATCCACATCTTACTTGCCTATGCTAATCACCATGATATCACTTTATACCAAATGGACATTAAAAGTGCTTTTCTAAATGGTGAAATTGAGGAGGAAGTTTATGTTAAACAACCTCCCGGCTTTGTCAGTCCTAAGAAACCCGATCACATTTACAAACTTCACAAAGCTCTTTATGGTCTTAAACAAGCTCCTAGAGCGTGGTATAAATGCTTGACCAAGTTCCTTATTGGGAAATGCTTTGAGATTGGAAAGATAGATTCTACTCTTTTCACTAAAAGGGTTATTGGTGAATTATTTGTATGCCAAATTTATGTTGATGATATCATATTTGGTTCGACTAACCCTCATTTTAGTGAAAAGTTTGGGAAGCTAATGTCGAATAAGTTTGAGATGTCTATGATGAGTGAACTCAAGTTCTTTCTTGGTTTGCAAATCAAGCAAACTAAGGAAGGCACCTTTGTTTCTCAAACAAAGTACACCAATGACTTATTCAAGAAGTTCAACATGCAAGAAAGCAAAGGTATGAAAACTCCCATGCCAACTAGTGGACATCTGGATTTGACCAAGGATGGAAAACCGGTTGACCAAAAGGTTTATCGCTCTATGATTGGTTCATTATTATATCTACGTGCCTCCCGTCCCGATATTATGCTAAGTGTGTGCATGTGTGCACGATATCAAGCGGCCCCAAAGAATGTCATCTTAAGGCTGTGAAAAGGATAGTGATGTAACACCCACGATGCGACTATATCTCCCACGTGTCAAGGAACGACTTAGAGGCATAACCACATGGTGGTTTAGTCGCAAGTGGGGTAATCTTCACACAATCCCATGTTGTCGGATCACGGGTTCCGGCAGACCCTTGAGGTTCGAACTCTGGGGTGCGCGCGAAGTTCTTTCCCTCCTACCGATCGACGCTCTAGCTCGCTAAGGTCTCGCGGACGAACTCGACGCACTCGCGACACAAAAGACACAAGGTTTATACGGGTTCGTGCCACCGATGTGGTGTAATACCCTACTCTAGTGCGGTGGTGGTGGATTGCCTCTTGGGCTGATGATGAACAGTACAAGGGGGGAAGAACAGCCTCCTAAGGTTGAGGTGTTCTTGTGCTTGGTGTGCTAAGGGTTAGCCTTTGATCAGATCGGCCCCTCGTCTCAATCTCTCAGATCTCTCTCTATCCGATCCCCTGACCCCTCCCTTTGATGATGGCTAGTCCTCTTATATAGGCCCTGGTCCTCTCCCCAAATATTGAGCGGGAAGGGAGCCAACAACGGCGGCCAATTTGAAAGGGGACAGCTAGTACAAGCTATCCTGACAAAAGGTGGTCTTCGCCTGCCAAAGGTCCTGGTGGTGACGCCGTCCTGGGCTCCATGCTGACCTCCGTCCTGCTGTCCTTCTGGTCTTGGTCTTGTTGCACCGATATGGAAACCTTTGCATGATGCCTCGGTACTCCGCTCCTGCGCTTGCCTCCTTAGCACCAAAGAGGAAACAAGGATGATGCACGTGCTGGCGCCCGCCTGGTGCCGATCGTCATGGCTCATGTCACGAGAGCCTCACGAGGTTCGCCCCGCCTTGATATCTTTGCTCCTCACGAGGCAGCCTGGTGAGGCCGCTCCTGAGGAGGTCTTGCGTCGTCCGCCTCATGAGAGTCTTGAATTCTTTGTTGGCGATGATGGGCCGTACAGACCTGCCAGCACAGCCACGCCATGGGCCGCAGGCAGGCAAGTCTGGGGACCCCCGTTCCTAGAACGCTGATAGTAGCCACCGGGCCCAAGGCGCGCTCGGGCTTGGCTTCGGGGCGAAGCCAAACGATCAAGCGCGGAGAGCCGCAGGCCCCAAAAGCCTGCGGCCTCGGTCGACGCGTGGCGGTTGATTGGTCGTGGGTGTCTCTGCTTCCCCACGCCACCTCGGCAACTGCCTGACTTGTCAAAAAGGCTGGCGCGTACATCGCTTGCCTTCATTGCTTCTTCCTCGCCTTGCTCCAGATCCCCTTTCCCGCTTCTTACCGCCGGAACTTCCAGATTTGCTTCGACTTCGCTCCGCATCGGTGACTAATGACGTCGCGCAAGGTCAAGTCTTCCTCGGCACCGGCCTGGTTCGAGCCAGCCCTCGATACGCCCACCGTCATGGAGAGGAACCTTGCTGCCACGCGCTTGCTGACGGCGGGGGCGAGAAGTGAATGGGGGGAGACGGGGCTGCAGCTTGCCTCCGACGTGCCTGAGCCTGAGGGAAGCATCTTCTTCCCCTTCTTCTCGAGCAGCATCGCCACCGGGTTGGTTCCCCCCTTCTCTGATTTATTTTATGAGGTCCTCGACCACTACGGGCTGTAGGCGTTGCACCTAATCCCAACTCTATCCTCCTCCTGTCCATCTTCGCCTACTACTGCGAGGCGTACCTGGGCGTGATGCCGTCCATGGCGCTTCTATGTCACTTCTTCTTCCTTCGCGTCAGTGATGGACACGTCTCCCGGTGCGCCAATTTCGTCGCATCCGGCAAGGCCAACTCAATGTCAAGCACCGGGAAGAGAGCTGACATAATTCGGGTCAAATGGGTCATGATGGACGCTAAGTGCGCCCACCCGCACCTGGCACTGCCGATGGAGGTGCCCCAGTCTGACAAGGGGTGGCCCCGTGCGGAGCTTACCGACGAGCGGGCGTCATCGGTGCTGGAGCAGATGCAGACTGATTTGAAGCCGGCTAATGCGAAGGCGGCCAAGGTGACTGGGGTTATGCTCCTGAGGGAATTCTTGACGCTGCGCATTGCTCCACTCCAGGCGCGCACGCGCCCCTTGTGGAAGCTTGGAGATGAAGCAGACAAGGTTCGTCTGAGCCCGGTGGCCCTGCCTGATGACGAGCTGACTGCGGTTCTGCGTCTCTTGGTTGGGGACAACCAAGAGTACCCGCCGAGCGCCTTTCTTCCTTTGTTCCATCGCAAGGACTGGGAGCAATTCGTTGCTTCCAGGCCGATCTTTGATGCGCGCAGGCTGGTGCCGTCGGCGCTCGCTGGGGCCTCCGCAATGCCGAAGACGGTGGAGGTGTCTTTTGACGAGTCCCGCGAGGAGGAAGAGGAGGAGGGCTCGGAGGAGATCCCCAAGGGAACGGGGGATAATACCCCCTTGAGCAAGGCCGACATCCTCTGCGCCCTACCAGACGACACCAAGGTCGTCGCCAGTTAGGAGGCGAGGGAGCTGCCCCTCATCCCGACAAGGGGTAGATCGTTGCTGGTCTCTCGAGATGCTGCTTCTGACGTGGTACCGCTTGGGGTCGGCTTCAGCCCTTCTGCCGCACCGCCTTCTGCCGCCGGAGCCCGCGCGCCCACTTCTCAAGCCCCGACGCTTTCAGGCTTCCAGCTCACCAAGCGGAGGGTGGACTATGTCATGGTGGATCAGTAAGTGCTTCGAGCTTCGTCTTGTTCCTGCTTGTACTTGCTGTTTTCTGACATTCGCCTGGTCGATCAGGCTGGAGTCTTCAGCGAAGAAGAGGAAGGGGACTACGGCGGCCGCACCCCCTTCTGTTGAGAAAGGAGACGCGAGCACTCATGCCTCCCTAGCCCGGTCGTCTTTGCGAGGCCAAGAGGAGCAACGCCGGGAGGAGTCAGCCCCCATGGCCCTGCCGGCCCCGGAGGTGCCGGCGTCTGGCCTGGCTGAGGAGGTCCCGGCTGCTCCGGAACCCGCAGTCTCCCAGGCCTTGGTGACGGCGTCACCTCCTCCTTCAGTCGTGCCTCCATTCCCAAGTTCTTCTGCCTCTACTGCTGTCCTGGAGCGTGCTCTTTTGGAGATGACCCAGTTGCAGGCAGATCTCCTGAGCAAGGACCCGTGCTTGGTGGTCGGGTGCCTGGAGCTGGCCTCTGGCTGGCTTCACTTCGACGCGGCAGTTCACGCGACACTGAGCCAGGCCACGACGTCTTTCGAGAAGGAGAAGCAGAGTGCTGCCAATGCTGCAGCCGATCGTGAGGCGGCACTGAAGGACGCTAAGGCCGCCCGTGACCGTTGCAGAGAGCTGGAGGATGAGCTAAAGAGCCTGCGCGACAGGCACGCCGAAGAAGCACGCGGCCGCCAAGCGCAGGAGGAGGAGATGAAGGCCCGGGAGGATGCTGTCAAGAACCGTGATGCTGAGCTGGGGGAGTTGGGGAAGACGCAGGCCGCCAAATGCAACCGGTTGGAAGAGCTGGATCGGAAGGTGAAGGCGAGGGAGGCCGATCTTGATGCCAAATCACGGGTTCTAGCCGAAGACCGTGTGGCCTTTGCCGACCTCGAGGAGAGGTCTTGCGTGGCACTGAAGACACTCTATGAGCACAGCTTGGAGAGGCCGCTGACCACCGATGAGGATGGCCCCGCCCTGCTGCTTCCTTTCTTGGTGAAGGCGCTCGAGGAAGTCGTGGATGGTATCGGTCCTATGGCAGAGGCAGAAGCTCGCATCCTGTCTTCAGCTGCATTGACTCTTGTCTTCAGCCATCTGCACCTTCGCGACCCCATCTCTTGTCTTGACGAGCTGCTGGAGCCTGTGGCTGATGATCACTACACAGCCACAGCCGCATCCATGCAAGGTCAGGTGGAAGCCCTACTGAAGAGGTTCCGCGGCTTTGCCTCCGCACCCTTGTCCGGTGATGCCGCCGATCCTGCGGCTGGTGGTGCAGGTGCAGGCGCCGTTACCCAAGGAGGAGCACCCTCTACAGGCGATGGCGGTGTCCAGGGGTGACCTGCGGCTATTCTCCTGTTTCGTTCCTATAATATGCATCAGGCCTCGTGGAGGCATTAAACTTTCATTTGGTATTGTGAGGACAATATGTTTTGTAATATTTGCTTCGAGATTTTGCAATTTTCTTCCTATCTGCTTTGTGTTCTGCGTCGGCAGAGCCCGGCCCCGCGCATACCTCAACCGCCGTTGGGGCGACCGGGGACCAGGACAGACCAAGGAGTGAGGGGCTACGTGACCAGTTAGGCTCCTGAGTCGCGATGCTCAGGAGTCCCCCTTGATGCGCAAACAACTTACAGGAAGGGTACACGAGGATAGATTAATGTTCTACGTCGGTAGAGCCCGGCCCCGCGCATACCTCCACCGCCATTGGGCCGACCGGAGACCTGGACGGACCAAGGAGTGAGGGGCTACATGACCAGTTTGGCTCCTGAGTCATGATGCTCAGGAGTCCCCCTTGACGTGCAAACAATTTCCATACCTGCCCTCGCCGAGGCCTCGGGAGGGGCGTGCGACGACCAGGTCAAGGAGACCTGTTTGGGTGGCGTATGCTTGGGCGTGACCCGAGCGCATCCCCTGTGTCCAGCCCCCTCACGCGGCTCTCCCGAGGGGAGGCGTTGCGGTGAGGCCGGACGCTGAGTTCTGGGGCTCCATGAGGTTGGTACGACCGTGGAGTCTCCCTTAGTTGTTTATCACCAGCGCGGAGCATAGTGCTTCCGCTTGTGCATGGGCATAGCCGCTCCTCGGCAGTGTCGATGGCCAGCGCGGAGCATGGTGCTTCCACTTGTGCGTGGGAGGGGGCCCCCCTCCGGGAGGAGCCCCCGGGGCGTGTACAACCCCGCCCTGACACGTGGCTTGCACGGCAGGGCTGCGAGGTGTATCTGGGCACTCGTGAGCCAGCGCGGGACTCACGAGGCCCTACCTCAAGGCGGGTTGCGCCTGGTCTTGAATCCTTGATAGTTGTGCGTTCCTGCGAGACGGTTAGGTGCAGGCGCTCTACGTCCTCAGGTCCCGGCCCTCGAGCGAGCTCAGCTGCCGTCGGTATGCCAGATCGTGATGCCGTGGTCAAGGCCAGGGGGTGAGGGCTGGAGAGCCAGTAAGAGCTCGTGAGTCGCGATGCTCAGGGGCCTCCCTTTTAACGCGCGAGCGGATTGCATGATAGAGGGGCGGACCCATAGCAGGTGGTAATCGGGCAGATCAAGCATGGAAGGCAATTCAGCTTGGGTAAATGCAGAAAGATACATGCCACCGGGTCAGGCCCGAGCGGCTTGGGGATGATGCAGCCCGAGGGGCGCCCCCAACAGGGTAAACTAAAGGCATAAGCAAAAGAGATACATGCCATAGGGACGGACCGACGCGGCCTGGGAATAATGCAGCCCGAGGGGCCCTCCCAGCTAAACAAACTTGGAAAATGTCACCTGGTTCTGTCAACGAAGGAGAGTTGGTGCAGCTGAAGGCACGCGTCGAAGGAATGGCTCCTAATGAGCTACCGGGGCCCTGAGCCTCGGGAGGCTCTGGGGGCTCAGGTGGTTCCCTGAGGACCATCTCCATCTCTGCGAGGACGGCGTGGTGCCTGGCCTCCTGAGCCGCCAGGACACGCTGCATGTTGCGCTGATAGGCTGACGACACGCTCGGCAAGCCAAAGGGCATGCGAACGTAGTTGTGTGGTGGACCCTCGCAACGGCCCACGCGCGAAGGCCAGAAAAGCTCCTGAGACGTGAAAGGATCGAGAAGAGGTGTCTAGAGGGGGGTGATTAGACACCTAGGTGCTAAAAGTTACACTTTTTAATTTCTTTAAGTTGAAGTGGAGTTTTGGCACAAGTTTAACAAACACAATACATATCAAGCAAGCATGCAACGATATATGAGCAGCGGAAAATAAATCATGCAACTTGCAAGAATGTAAAGGATGGGATTGGAGTGTGCAAACGCAAATTGGAGACACGGAGATTTTTGAGACATCACTACAAAAAAAAGACACATCTGTGACACTTTGGGCCGAACGCATTTTTTTCTGTCATACATATGACACTTCTATGATGATAATTGTGACAAAACCCGGTATCATCATAGATGTGGTGGGCTCCTACTTCTATGACAAAAAATCATGAAAGAAAATGGGCTTTTCGTCCTGGGCGGGCCGGAGACGCAGCTGCATGACATTCTTTGGGCCGTCCATGATGGGAAAAACCATGGTAGAAGCGAGGGTGAGGAAAATTTCGGGGAGTTCCCGGTTACGGTGGGAGGTCGGGGGCCGAGCGATGCGCGTTTCTCTCGTACACGTACGCGCGTGTGTGCGAGGGCTCTAACTGAACCCGAGCGAGGCGTTGGGCTCTAACTGAACCCAAGTGATTGCACTGCAGGCTACGCGTTACTGAACCCGAGCGATCGATCGATGGCTGTTAACTGAACCCGATCGAGCGATTCCTTCGCTACTACTGCTAACTGAAGCCGATCGATGCGGCCTCTGGGATGAACGGTGAGCGTTGCGGGGGGGTTTGGATGAACAGTGAGCGGTGGAGGGGTGCCGGTGGAGGGGTGGTTGAACAGGACTCCGTGGTGTGGAGGGCTGGATGAATAGTAGACGGTCGAGGGGTGGTTGAACAGTAGCCGGTGGAGTAGCGCGCGGTGGAGGTTGGATGAACAAGAGCCCGTGGAGGCTGGAGGAGGTCGACGGTAGCCCGTGGAGGCTGGAAGAGGTCGACGGTGGAGATGAACAGTATCCCGTGGAGTCCCGTTTTGCGGTACGCCAACCCCTCCCGATGAACATGACCCCCGTTTCGACCGTAGCGCTCCAACACAAGTCCGTTTCGTCCGTTTTGCGGTACGCCACACCCCTCTCGATCAACAGGACCCCCGTTTCGACCGTAGGAGGTTTGTTTCATCCGTTATGCGGTACGCCACACCCCTCCCGATCAACAGGACCCCCGTTTCGACCGTAGGAGGCCCGTTTCCTCCGTTTTGCGGTACGCCAGACCCCTCCCGATCAACAGGGCCCTGTTCTGAATGTAGGAGGTCCCTTTACTCTGTTGTGCGGTATGCCAGGCCTTGTTTCCATCGCCTGTTCTGTCCAAGCCCTCTCGATGAACACGACCACGCATTCAGTTCCGACCCAGCCGGTTGGCTCCCACGCGTTCCGTTGCCTCCCGATGAACACGATGCATTCCGTTGCCTCCCCATGAACACGATGCATTCCGTTGCCTCCCCATGAACACGACGACGACGCTGTTTCTCTGTTCCGACCCAGCCATGTACACGAGCCCTGGCCGTACGTATGTGCGAGTAGGCGTTCGAGACCGCGCCCGTATGTACACATACGTGGCCGTATTTTCTTTCTTGCACCCTGGCCGCTATAAGTACGTGTACATGCTACGTGCGCGCCTCTACTACGACACGTACGTGCCTCTACTACAACACGTGCACGCCTCTACATCCACCACTATATATGTACGTACACGTTCGCGACCAGAATGACAATGCTACGTATGCTTCGACCAGGTGGGTCCCGACTGTCAGGCACTTCCTTGCGTGCGAAGATGTAGCTGGTGGGTCCCAGCAGTCAGGGGGGCGAATCGTTTTTTTTTTGCCCGGACGCACTTCCTTGCGTGCGAAGATGTAGTTGGTGGGTCCCAGCAGTCAGGGGGGCGAATCATTTTTTTCTTGCCCGGACGCACTTCCTTGTGTGCGAAGATGTAGCTGGTGGGTCCCAGCAGTCAGGGGGAAACATTTTTTTTGCGAAATACGGTGGCCCGTCCGGTGGGTCCCCTATGTCAGGTGGAGGAATCATTATTTTGCGCGTAATAAGGAGGCACTTCCTTGCTGCGACCGTGGACCCAGCTGTCAGCCTCTCCACATACAGTCCACGTCCGATGGAAGTCGTTCCTTGACCACGTTGACCACGCCGCGCCGAGAGCACCAGGGCGGTGGACGATGGCGAGGCCTAGGAAGGGGACGATGCGGAGCCGGGGAAGACGAGGCAGTGGATGCACACGCAGAGAGGAGTACGAGGGTTCACTGGTTCGGCTGCGCTGCCGTCGCCGCAGAATAACAGGGGGTGTGGGTGAGTGGAGGGATGGCCTGGCCAGCGGTTGGAGTAGTAGGGGGCGGTGAGGCCTCCGCGGCAGCACAGCCGACCATGGGAGGTAGGAGCAGGCGACACGACCGGTGCTGCTTTGGGTGGCTGGAGCAAGAAGACCAGAGGTTGAAGAAGCACGACGGCCATTGGATGGACATCGTACGGTCACTGCAGCTAGAATCTTTTATATTGACTAAGTTGACAAGGCCCTTGGTACGTGAACTTAGTAGGCCCATAGGTCAGCTTCCGAAACGGTGCGCCCCAGATGTCAGAGGGAGGAATCATTTTTTGGGCGGGTGAAGCTAGAATATACGAGATTGAAGAAGAAGCACGGCATCCGTTGGATAGACATCCAACGGCCACTGCTGCTAGAACCGTGTGTTGACTATAAGTTGACAAAGCCTTGCATACGCGTCAACTCTGTTATTTTAGGGGACGCGTCAACTTAGTAAGGCCAGAAGTGTGTGGCAGAGAACTTATAGCCCATTTGAGATCTGTAAGAATGTGTAGCCCATTTTTGAATTCTAATGGAATTTACTATAGCCCATTTACAGTTTGTTAAAAGTACAGGCCATTTCAACCAACCGTTCAAAATAGAATTCAATAAAATTTCCCACATTTTGATGGGATCCGAAATATTTTTATCTCGAAATTTCTAGTCAGATTAAATAAAATTTCAATATAAATTTATATTACGTAAAAATCCAGCAAAACATTACGCTCGCAACGATTAATGAAATTAAAATTTTCAATATCCAAAAATAATATTTTATAAAGTAATCACGTGTTTGGTGCAATTTTTTATAGTTTCTGCCCACTTTTTATAATTACATCCCATTTATTATTTCTTAAAGCCCATTTTCTTGTTAAGCCTAATGCATCCCTCCTAGGAAAGATTTGCAGCCCAGCGGGGCGGAGAATAACAACTTGACCTTGCCTGGGTATTCCTAAAAAAAGTACATCTAGGCTAGCCATTTTCAGCTTGAAAAAAATTAATATCTGGGCTGGATATCTGGCCTGGGCTAGACGGGCCACAGCCCGCCCAGTTAATACCTGCAGCGATGTTTGCGTTGTTGTTCAGAGGAGAAAAATTAATATCTGAGCTAAATATCGAAAAACTCTACAGTGCTCACACCTCAAAAACACAAATACTGCTCGAGCTGCTTGGTCCCAGCTGTCGGCCGCTTCTTGTGCAATTCTCTCGTTTATTGACTACTCCCTCCTTTCCAGTTTATAAGGATCAATTCAAAACTGTCACCAACCAAGGTAGATGATGAGTGGTGGAGTATTTTTTGTAGTTTGCAAAAGCACCCAATTAATGCTCTTGTTTTCCTCAAAAAATTGTGTTTACGAATGCATTAATTGCAATGCATGCATGCATAAAATGCATGCATTGGTCAGTTTTCTCTTAATACTTGCATGCAATGATTTAATGCACATTGAAGTCTGAACATGTGATGGGGAACAAGCAAATTGAGCCTTATAAAATAGAAAAACTAAAATTTTGAGATAAGCCCTATAAACCGGAAAGGAGGGAGTACTACATAGGTTGACAATGGTGTGGGACCGTGATGTCAGGAAACCAGGAGGAAGAAAAATAAATTATAGTTATATATATAATAAGGAGGCACTTGCGTACGTGAGGCTATGGACCTGCTGGGTCCCCATTGTCATCCTCTCCAAGTAAAGTCATCTCCTCGCCCGCGCGCGCTTTCTGCCCGAAACAGTCAGCGCCGCCCGCCCCGCTTCCCGGTGCAGGCGATTGCTCCGCATTCAAACGACACAAGTGCCGTCCGTCCGTCCATCTTCCACCCACATTAATGATAC
The DNA here is from genome assembly GCF_003073215.2 of Triticum urartu. Classification (NCBI taxonomy): domain Eukaryota; kingdom Viridiplantae; phylum Streptophyta; class Magnoliopsida; order Poales; family Poaceae; genus Triticum; species Triticum urartu. Next base: position 354,637,112 of record NC_053022.1, read on the forward strand.
GCGGTTGCCGAGGCGGCTACTCCGGCGCCACACGTCCATCCCTCCGCCCGCCCACCATTAATATATAAACTGTTGTGCCGGCCATAGCCGCAGTCATCTGCATCCGTTCCCTTTCTCCTTTTCACACCACTACTGCCCACCATGGCTTCCTCGTGCTCCAATGCTCTTCGGGGTGGGTGGACGATGAACCACAAGGAGATGGCAGCCATTACTGCCGACCGGCTGGCCGGCAGGCAGCCGAAGGACGACGACGTCCCAATGGAGAACATGGTAGTCGACGATCCGGCGCCAACCCCCTCCTCCGCGCCATCCTCGCCGGTGCATTGCACCATGACCATCGACGAGGCCTGTGCCCAATATGTGGACAAGGTGAGGCAGATGCGTGAGGAGCAGTTCCGGGAGGCACAGGCCGACACCGCCTACAACCACCATCTCCTCCAGGAGCACCTGTAGGCGGAGGAGCAGATCATCGTGGAGCGGGCGGAGCAGGAGGCGCTGCTCGACTCGTACCGCTCCGCCCGCAAGGGCCACCTCGAGCGCTGGCGGTACCACATGCAGGTGGCGTAGGCTACGGCCGCCTACAAAGAGGCTAGCAAAGAGGGCGATGAAGCGAGCGAGGAGCTGTTTGGCGAGACCAAGGACGAGGCAGAGGACAATGCCGGCTCCGACGAGTCCCCGCTCTGCTGGCGTTGACGAGGCCCTGCTCCGCCGAGGCCCTGCGGCGCCAACAACGAGGCAGAGGACACTGCCGGCTTCGCTGAGGCCCCGCCCCGCCAACAACGAGGCAGAGGACATTGCCGGCTCAGCCGAGGCTCCACACTGCCGCCAACGAGATAGAGGACATCGCCGGCTCTGCCGAGGCCCCGCCCCGCTGCCAACGAGGCCGCGCCACACAAAAAACGAGGAAGAGTAGAACACGGTAGGTCGCCGCCGCTCGGGTCCAAGTAAGGCCACCGCTGCTACCCTCCGGTTGAAGCCAAGCTAGGCGGGTTGACCATTGATAGCCGGTTAGCTTCTTGGCGGTGACGTGGAGTCGGAGAGCTGCGTTGGAGAAGAACGCTGCTTCTACTTAACTGCTGGTGCAGTTGGCTGACTGACACGTGGGCCCAATAGGCCACATGTCAGTTACGCACCTGCACCTGCAGTTAAGTCACTGAAGCTTCTGTTCGGCTCAGCGGGACACAGGTGGGTAGCTTCGGTTAATTAATTATACCTCCAGCGCACCCCTTTTTAGTTGAAGAATATATGAAATGTAATGAAATCCGGCATGTTTATATGAAATCCGACCGTGTATGAATGAATTTATTTCGATTAGTTCGAATTCCTGTATCATTGGCATTGGATGAACATGCAAAACAATACGTACTAGCATTATTCCCAGGGTGATCACCTCATTTGCAGCAGTTTCACATGTACTCCCTCCGGTCCTTTCTAGTCTGCATACAAGTTTTGTCTGCAGTCAAAGTATCTCTACTTTGACCAATCTTATACAAAAAAGTATGCACTTTCACAATGTGTGAAGTAAAAAGGAATAGAAGGAGTATAAAGAGTTTGAGCAGCTTTTTAGCATTTATGTACATTGCAATCAAACACACAGGCCTGGCAATTCATAGAGAACATTCAAAACAATCGATGATTATGCATCTCAGCGACTCACATGTCAAAGGCAATATTTACTTCACAACTAAAGAATAAAGAAAAAATTGATCGACGCTGCTGACAGCAAAGGGCGTCCCATTCGAAAATATCAAACGCATGTCTTGCTAAAATCAATGAGCAAAATTTGACAAGGTTGTCCCATTCCAAAATATCAAATTCCTACGATTATGGAATGGGCAGGGTTTGCCATTAGTTCAGACATTGACATGGCACCTCGTGCTAAATAAACCAGCTGTTCTTTTTGTGCAGTTCCACCAAAATCAACCAAATTCGTGCGTAGCTTGTATGATTTCGCCCTTATATGTTGCAACGCCTTGAACTTATCGGCACCTCCTTTCTTATGGTGGAAATGAATGATTCGATGTATTCATGAACATTTTGTGCAATTCCCATTGAAATCAAGCTGAGCACCCCTGTTTGCACAAATACAAAAAAGTGATTAGTATAAAGCAAACTGTACTATGAATTGACAGTTTCAACAGGCACATACATGGTCCATGTAGAGCACACTTTTAGAAAAATGGAAATCACCAGAAAGAATCCTAGAACAACATTGTACTCGCGCATCACATAAAAAATGGAGATTTGTTAGTCATTTAGAGCCGAAGTTAGTTTGGTCTTGTGGGGAGTAATGTAACCATCCTTCAACTACTCCTTCTGATGAGAAGATATACAGGGCTTCTTCATCCTGGCATAATCGGAACTAGTCATTTCACATACTCCATATTCTTCTTTAGAGGAAGATGATCCTGTTGTGCAAAGACAAGAGGACTACTAAATGCTAGCATCCCTGTTTGCTCGAAAAAAGGAAAGGAAATATTTAAAACAACACAGATGAAGCACTTCTCAAGGACAATACCACTTTTTCATGATAGTATCTAAACAGTAGCACAACACCAATAGAGATGACAAAGCTCAATCATATGGATGAAATCAGTGGGCGAGTACCAACCTTTGTCAGGAGGCTTATTGTGTAGAGCATACAGATGAAGCACTTCTCCGGAACCATCTGTTGCTATCTACGGTGGTGTCCATGCTTACTATGTACTCCTCGATTAGTTTAATGTTTCCAACATCTTCTTGTGCAGTTCCACTAAAATATACGGTATCTTCAAAGAAGATCCCTGTTCAAAAGTTGAGATAATTACATATTACATTAAGAGTGGCATCAAATCAGTGGTAAAACAATTGCTCATTCCAGCCATAGCAATAAATTAAGATGCAAAACTATATCATTACTTGTGTCATCACAGCTCGAGTGCTTCATTACAACACCGGGAGTTGATTTTTATTTTTTCTTCCGCTTGTTCTTCCCCTTCATCACTTGGTTCAATAACAGACAAGCTTCGCCTTCAATGTAAGATTTGGCATGTCAATTAGGGAGCACAAGTATAGTACTAAACTTAATTTTCTGATGAAACTGGCAAACTACAGGCCAACAGTTGTGAAATATCCTTGTCTTACCTCAATGGGATATTACGGTGCACATACATATTGGAAGTCTTGTCTCCATTTATGCAGTTCACTAAAATCAAGCAACATTATCGTACAAGTAGCACAACATATGAAAGCACACTGCGGAATCATGTGAAAGAAGGCTAGTACTGACATCTCATGATGCAGAATTCAAACAACTCACAAGAAGAAGATCTGAACCAAATTCGCCTTAATAGATAGGAAGTAAGATCTCCTCTTGTGCAGTTCCACTAAGATCAAGCAATCAAGCAACGTTGTCGGTGTGACATTTTTGTTGAACTGCACAAAACACTCTTAAAACAAAAGTGTTTTGTGCAGTGCAACAAAAGGTCAGTGTCAAAACCGGCGGATCTCGGGTAGGGGGTCCCGAACTGTGCGTCTAGGCCGGATGGTAACAGGAGGCAAGGGACACAAAGTTTTACCCAGGTTCGGGCCCTATTGATGGAGGTAAAACCCTACGTCCTGCTTGATTAATATTGATGATGTGGGTAGTACAAGAGTAGATCTACCACGAGATCAGAGAGGCTAAACCCTAGAAGCTAGCCTATGGTATGATTGTTGATGTGTATGTTGTCCTACGGACTAAAACCCTCCGGTTTATATAGACACCGGATAGGGTTAGGGTTACATAGAGTCGGTTACAATGGTAGGAGATCTGAACATCCGTATCGCCAAGCTTGCCTTCCACGCCAAGGAAAGTCCCTTCCGGACACGGGACGGAGTCTTCAATCTTGTATCTTCATAGTCCAGGAGTCCGACTGAAGGTATAGTTCGGCTATCCGAACACCCCCTAATCCAGGACTCCCTCAGTAGCCCCTGAACCAGGCTTCAATGACGACGAGTACAGCGTGCAGATTGTCTTCGACATTGCAAGGCGGGTTCCTCCTCCAAGTACTTCATAGAAGATTTTGAACACAAAGATAGTGTCCGGCTCTGCAAAATAAGTTTCCACATATTGCCATAGAGAGAATAATATTTACACAAATCTAATCTGCTGACGTACTCCGTAGTGTGACATCACACCACGGCCAAGCTTTTATTCGAACCGTTTTACTGTCCCATCTTAGCGCGTTATGCATGGCTGTTTCCTTGGCACGTCTTGTTGAAGCAGAGATCGTGTCCCCTTATTCTGGGATTCTCATCAATACGGGCGTGGGTAACCCAACCGCGCCATTGATTACGGCGCTTGGAGATAAGCGAGTTTTACCAGGCTGGTTGGGACACGTAGTTGCGTCCACCCATATAAGGGGATAAGGATCCACCTTTTCACCCACGCCTTCTTCCTCCTTTGCCTATCCATTCTTGCGCACTCGAGCTCCAGCGCCCAAGTCCGCACTACCACCTCAACCTTCTCCAGTCATGTCCGGAGCGGGAGGCAAGTGGATGGTCTCCTCCGTCACGGAGGGACACATCAAAAAGCTGAGGAAGGCCGGATATCTGGCTAGCGACATCGCGCACCGGCTTCCTGAAAAGGGGCAGCTCATCCCCACTCCTAGGCCCCATGAGAGGGTGGTATTCCTCCCCCATTTCCTCCGCGGACTGGGCTTCCCTCTGCATCCATTTGTCCGGGGGCTCATGTTCTACTACGGCCTGGATTTCCACGATCTGGCCCCGAACTTCGTCCTCAACATCTCAGCGTTCATCGTCGTGTGCGAGGTGCTCCTCCGCATCCGCCCCCATTTTGGCCTATGGCTTAAGACTTTCAACGTCAAGCCGAAGGTGGTGCGCGGCAGCCAGGTGGAGTGCAGCGGTGCCATGGTTGGCAAGATGGCCAACGTCCTGTGGCTGTGGGCTCCTTTGTGGAGACCCTGAAGGGGTGGCAATCATGGTGGTTTTACGTCACCGAGCCACGCGACGCCGAATGGGTCGCACCCCCTGAGTTTCGATCCGGCCCCCCTATGCGGCTCACGTCCTGGAAGGAGACGGGCCTGTCGTGGGGTAACCAATAGGAGGTGACCGGCCTGCAAACATGCATCCAATCCCTGGTGAACAAGCAGCTCAGGCTTGTCAACGTTGTCCAGGTTATGCTCATCCGCCTGATCCTCCTGTGTCAACGACGGGCCTTCAATCTGTGGGAGTTCGACCCAGCGCAGCATCAAACTCTAAACAGGCTCTTCGACACGACATACAAAGATGCCTGGAGGATGCTTTTCAAGGGCGCCGAGGCTCCCGCATCCGCTACTGAGGATCGTGGATTCAGCGTGTAGCGTCACGCGCTCGTGGTAAGCTGTTTTTTCCTTTTACAGGGTATCAGTTTTCCATAGTTTGACTCTATGCGGGATCTAAACTCCCTTACCTTTGACAGGATTGGCAGGCGAAGTCCGGACGGATCGACTGTCCGACGCCTTTGCCCGAAGGCCCAGTGGACGCTCAATTGGCGAAGCTGCTGGTTCCGGCACCCTATGTGGTGTCGGAGAAGAGGGCCAAGAAGAAGGCCACGGGGACTCGAAAGAGTGCCCGACGCCCGGAGGTGTCGGATTCACCATCCGACGAATCCGAGGCGCACTCCTCCCATGAAGACGAGGAGGAGGAAGAAGAGACCCCTCCCCCTCCAACAGGGGAAGGGAAGAAAAGGAAGGCCGCCACAACTGGGGAGGCCGAAGGGTCCAAGAAGGGGAAAACCCTTTCTCCGGACTACTCCACCGACACCGACGACGGCAGAGAGGAGTGGGCGCCCAGGGCCAAGCCCTTGGCGAAATCGTAAGTATCCGGATACCAAAGTAATTCATAGTATTCGTTTATTGCACAACTTTCCCTTATGTCGAATGTGTTTATGTAGCCCACCCAAAGACCGGCTCGACGCGTCGTCGAGCGGCTCACTGGACTCGTCGGATGTGAACTCACTTCCGACGGCTTCCTCCCCCCGCCCTACGGACGACACCGAAGTGTTGTCCCAACAGGTTCCAATCCGGGAGGAGGTGGCCCTGGAGGCGCCGCAAGGCGACCTCCCGGACTCTAGGAGTAAAGGGGATGAAACCCCCAGGGCTCCAAGTCCGGCTCTAGGCCGGACACCGCTCCGGAACCTTCAAAGGTTCTAGAGTCCGGCGGGGGACCTCCTTCCAAGAGGAGCAAGTCCACCATGCTGGTGGCCTCTGTCCAACCGGAGGCGGCGAACAATATGTTGGAGCGCTCCAAGGCGCCTCTATCGACGAGGAGCACTGCGCTATTATGAGTGCGGTGGTCCAGAAGGTTCAGTCTGCAAAAAACGGACTGACTGAAGCTTGTACTAGCCTTTTGACAGGCTTCGAGGTAAGTAAAGAAAGTGTAAATAATAGTACCGCATAGACAGTAGCCCCTGATGCTCTATTTGGCGTTCGGGAAGAAAAGCCTAATAGAGGATCAAATAGAATTCGCAGGAGTCTAACAAAAATGAGTCAATATGCATGTGCAGGCTACCCTGCTTGCGTCCGCCACTCTTACTGCGGAAGTGGACACGCTGAAGCAGGACCTCGAAAGGTCCGAGAAAGAGCTTGAGCGTGCCAAGAAGCAGCTCGAGGACAATGAAGGTAAGAAATACCTTGTAAAAAATATATATATAAAAAGGTGCAATTTGAGAAAAATGATAGGATTATCGTGGCTATTGTAGGGGCCACGTCTGAGGTGGCGACCCTTAAGCAAGCGCTGGACGAGGCCGAGAAGAATTCGGCCTCGGAGCGCACCGAGCGGGAGAAGTATGAGGCCGAGGTTGGCAAGGTGTGGCAAGAGCTTCAGGATCTCATGGAAAAACATGAGAGTTTGGAGCGTGACTCGAAGACGCAAGCGTCCGAGCTTGCGGTGGCTATTGAAAATGCCAAATCTGCCAAGGCCGAATCCCAGAAGACCCTCCGGGAGTTGGATGAGGTGAAGAAGATTGCGGCGGGTAAGGCATTCTCTATGCAAAGCAAACACATAAACGTGAGTTACTTGTTACTTACCCGAATCCAGAGCTCTCCAGGAGCGTTCATAGATCTTCCCCGGAGTGTATCCGATGCCGCCGCATTCTATCGAGCCGAAGAGGGCAGCTCGACGAAGAAGGTGTTCTGGTCTCAGTACGCTGAGGCCGGACACCCCGTGCCCCTGAGCGACCAGCTAAAGCAACTGGTCGAGCTCCACAAGGCGGTCGAACAGGCCATGAAGGGCCTCCTAGTTCGGTTGTGGCCTGGAGAGGCTCTGCCTGGGAGCTATTTCGGGCTGGTGCGGCGGCTGGTGGAGGCCTGTCCGAGGCTTGAAGACATCAAGCGCTCCGTCTGCATTGAAGGTGCCCGTAGGGCCCTTGCCCGTGCTAAGGTGCACTGGGGCAAGCTGGATGCGGAGAAGCTTGTGAAGGACAGGCCACCGCCGGGGAAAGAGCATCGCAAGCCCGAGAATTATTATAAGGATGTTCTGAAGGGTGCCCGCCTTGTTGCGGATGAATGTACCAAGGATGTATTTTTTGAGTAAAACCCGCTCGTGTTATCCTGTGCGCTAAAAACTTGTTCATATGCGCTAAGCAATGCTGCTTGAATTTAAAATATTACCTTCTGTGCGGCTGTTTATCAATACTGAGAGATGGCGAGTCGTCGGCTTCTGCCCCCTTGGCGCTAGTGCTGGGGTGTTCGGGGATAAACCTGGGCGCTCTTTTTCCCATATTTGGGTCCTTCGAGGGAGGCGCTCAGCCCAACGAACGAGGCAATCGGACTATAATGCGTGAACACTCTCACTTAGCCATAGAATTCTATAATTTTAAATTTCAGCGAAGCCCCTAGTATTCGGAAGACCGAGTTCAGGGCGCTATCCACGCCTTGGCCGGACAGAGCCGGCTCCTCGCCCTAAGCGGCATAAGTCTTTAGGGACTCGAAAGACCTCTCGAACAACGACCAGCTCTCGCTTCATCATGACAGTCAGTTTTAGCTTTCTCCATTGAGGTGCTCGACCCAGCTCAACCGGGGCACAATCGCAGTGGTTCTCCTAGTGCTACCTTAGCCGATATAGCGGAACGTAAGGCACCAAAACATAGGAGCCGGGCAAACCCGACTATTGACCCAAGACATGATTCGGAGCCGATGCATATAGTGCTATAAGTTCGGGGTGCCGCACTTGTGAAAGTGTTCGGACTTCTCACACCATATTGAGGGGTGCTACAAGCTCCTGGCGTATTTTGGCCGTACCAAGTTTGTACGGGTGCAACATGTCGTTAAGGAACATTTATTTATAAAAAGATAATGCAAAAAATAGACAAAAGCTATGCATTGTTTATTAAAAATAGCTGTGATCAAAGCAGAACGATACAAGTAATGCGATAAACGAAAAGGTGGACTATTTAACATGTCTGCTCCAGGGGCAAGCTGTGGAATAGTATGCGAAACGGGTATACTGCTCGTGATAGAGACCACCTGGGATTTCTGTAATGCGGCATGGCTTGTTTGCTTCCCTGGTCCTTGCATCGTTTGTGCGGCAATTGAACTGCCAAACAGGCCTTCCGAAGAGTAGAGTCCTGGAAGTAAGAGAAAAGTAAAAAATCGGCAGCCCCTGGTGCGGTTTAAGCAGTGTTTTGGGCGTGCCGTGATGGTGCCCCTCCCCCGATGCCCATGGTATTTCCAGAGCGTAGTTATGGACGCGAAGTACTGGCGTCGCCTTTTTGCGAGGGTTGGGGTTGGAGCCACATTGCTATGACTGCTCGGAACGTGCCAGGCGGTCTTGTTATAGGTTACTCCGGGCGCGCTTGACGGTGTCCGGACGTTTAATGGCCGGACTGGAGAACTTCCTGGAGAGGCTGCTTTGTACTTCCGCTGCAAGGGCCGCCGTGTGCTCCTCCGTTCGGAGGGAGCGTTCGGTGTTTCCGTTGACCGTAATCACTCCACAAGGGCCTGGCATCTTGAGCTTAAGGTATGCATAATGCGGTACCACATTGAATTTGGTGAATGCGGTTCGTCCAAGCAGTGCATGATAGCCACTGCGGAATGGGACTATGTCGAAGATCAATTCCTTGCTTCAGAAATTATCCGGGGATCCGAAGACCACTTCAAATGTGACTGAGCCTGTACAGTTGGCCTCTACACCTGGTATTACGCCTTTAAAGGTTGTTTTGGTGGGCTTAATTCTCGAGGGATCGATGCCCATTTTTCGCACTGTATCCTGGTAAAGCAGGTTCAGGCTGCTGCCGCAGTCCGTGAGGACTCTAGTGGGATGAAATCCGTCAATAATTGGGTCTAGAACCAATGCGGCAAATCCGCCATGACGGATGCTAGTGGGATGGTCTCTTCGATCAAAGGTGATTGGGCAGGAGGACCATGGGTTGAACTTTGGGGCGACTGGCTCTACCGCGTATACGTCCCTTAACGCGTGCTTCCGCTCTCTTTTGGGGATGTGGGTGGCGTGTATCATGTTCACCGTCCGCACTTGTGGGGGAAAACCCTTCTGTCCATTGTTGTTCGGCGGCTGGGACTCCTCGTCGTCATCGCTATGCAGCCCCTTGTCTTCATTGTCGGCGCTTAGCTTGCCTGCCTGCTTGAACACCCAACAATCCCTGTTGGTGTGATTGGCCGGCTTTTCGGGGGTGCCATGTATTTGGCACAAGCGGTCGAGTATTCGGTCCAAGCTGGACGGTCCCCTAGGATTCCTTTTGAATGGCTTCTTCCGCTGACCGGATTTAGAGCCTCTGAATCCGGCATTAACTGCCGTATCCTCAGCATTGTCGCCGTTAATGCGGCGCTTCTGCTTGTTGCGACGTGACCTACCACTAATGTCCCTGGTGTCTGAACTACCAGGGTTCTTGGTCATATTGTTGCTACGAGCGAGCCAGCTCTCTTCTACCGCGCAAAAGTGGGTCATGAGTGTCGTGAGTGCTGCCATAGATTTCGGCTTTTCCTGTCCGAGGTGCCGGGCCAGCCACTCGTCATGGATATTGTGCTTGAAGGCTCCTAGGGCCTCAGCGTCCGGACAGTCGACTATTTTATTTTTCTTTGTTAGGAACCGTGTCCAGAATTGTCTGGCCGATTCCTCTGGCTGCTGGATTACGTGACTTAGGTCATCGGCGTCTAGGGGTCGCACATAAGTGCCCTGGAAATTGTCGAGGAATGTGGCTTCCAGGTCCTCCCAACAACTGATTGATCCTGTTGGCAAGCTGTTGAGCCAATGCTGAGCTGGTCCTTTGAGCTTGAGTGGGAGGTATTTGATGGCATGAAAATCGTCGCCGCGAGCCATGTGGATATGAAGGAGATAATCCTCGATCCATACCGCAGGGTCTGTTGTGCCATCATATGATTCGATGTTTACGGGTTTGAAACCCTCGGGGATTTGATGATCCATTATTTCGTCTGTAAAGCACAGTGGGTGTGCGGCACCTCTGTACTGGGCGATATCATGACGTAGCTCCAATGAGCTTTGTCTATTGTGTTCGGCCCTGCCGAATTTGTGGCCGGCGTGACGGTTACCGTCTCGAGCCGTGGGGTGCCCACGCGATCCGTAGATCGATCGTGTTTGCCCTGCCTTGTCCTCCAACATGTCTCGTAAGTCCAGCGCATATTCCCGTGCCTTGGTATGGGGTGCGGCTTGAGTGGAGGGCCGGGAGGCCTCTCTGTCGCGGCCACGAGGCGGCTGTTCGGCTGCATCAAGTGCTTCCTCCTCTAATCGGGGTAGCAACTTGCACTTTGGGTAACTCTTGGAGGGGCGTTCGAGTTTATGCTCTTCGGCTGCAAGGACTTCAGTCCATCTGTCAACCAGCAAATCTTGATCAGCTCTGAGTTGTTGCTGTTTTTTCTTGAGGCTTCTTGCCGTGGCCATAAGCCTGCATTGGAAACGCTTTTGTTCAACGAGATCCTCTAGCACGACGAATTCGTCGAAGTCGAGGCTTGCCTCGTCTTCGAAGGGAGGCATATAATTATCATCCTCGACCTATCTGTCTGTCGCTCTCTCATGAGGGATGGTTTCTCCATCCTCTTGTGCTAAGTCTTGCTGGAGGGGGTTTTCTTCGGCACTTTTTGGAGTATTATTATCTCCCGTGCTGGAATTGCCGTATTTGTTTTGGCGGGATTTTGAGCGGCACCGCTGACGCCGGTGCTTGAGCTGTTTCTTGGAGGGGTCATCCTCCGCTGTTCCATCGCCATCTCCCTCTTTTGGGGTGTCCACCATGTATATGTCATATGACGAGGTGGCTCTCCAGGGCCTAGTAGGCGCTGGTTCTTCATCATCTCCTTCATCGGCGTCCATACCGTCGATGTCTTCGGAGTCGAAGTCGAGCATGTCGGTTAAGTCGTCGACAGTGGCTACAAAGTGGGTGGTGGGCGGGTTTTGAATTTCTTCATCGTTCGTACCCCAACCTTGCTGACCATAGTCCGGCCAGGGCTCTCCTGATAAAGAGAGAGACTTCAGTGACTTCAGGATATCGCCGAAAGGCGAGTGCTGAAAGATGTCTGCGGCAGTGAACTCCATGATCGGCGCCCAATCGGATTCGACTGGCAGGGGCGCGGAGGGTTCGGAGTCCGGAGAGGAGTCCGGCTCCTTGGAGTCACGAGCCTCACAGAGTACGGGGCTGGTGTTCGGCTCAATCGCCGTTTGGATCGCAGCCCCCGAGGTGGCGTCCAACCGCCCATCCTCGATCGGCGCAGTTGACTCCGAACTAAGGGTCGGGGCCGGTGCGGGTGCGGCCTCCAGGGCACCGTTCGGCGGCAGAGTTAGATCATGCTCGTCATGACAGTGCGGCGCGCTCGGTAGTGGTTCGAATCCGATGAAGATCAACTCCCCGCGGATGTCAGCCGTGTAGTTTAAACTTCCGAATCTGACCTGACGGCCAGGGGCGTAGCTTTCGATCTGCTCTAGATGGCCAAGTGAATTGGCCCGCAGTGCGAAGCCGCCAAAGACGAAGATCTGTCCGGGGAGGAAGGTCCCACCTTGGACTGCATCGCCATCGATGATCGTAGGAGACATCGGGCCTGACGGCGACGGCACAGAGGAACTCTCAATGAAAGCACCAATGTCGGTGTCAAAAACGGCAGATCTCGGGTAGGGGGTTCCGAACTGTGCGTCTAGGCCGGATGGTAACAGGAGGCAAGGGACACGAAGTTTTACCCAGGTTCGGGCCCTCTTGATGGAGGTAAAACCCTACGTCCTGCTTGATTAATATTGATGATATGGGTAGTACAAGAGTAGATCTACCATGAGATCAGAGAGGCTAAACCCTAGAAGCTAGCCTATGGTATGATTGTTGATGTGTATGTTGTCCTACGGACTAAAACCCTCCGGTTTATATAGACACCGGATAGGGTTAGGGTTACATAGAGTCGGTTACAATGGTAGGAGATCTGAACATCTGTATCGCCAAGCTTGCCTTCCACGCCAAGGAAAGTCCCTTCTAGACACGGGAAGGAGTCTTCAATCTTGTATCTTCATAGTCCAGGAGTCCGGCTGAAGGTATAGTTCGGCTATCCGAACACCCCCTAATCCAGGACTCCCTCAGTCACAATGGCAACGAGGTGAAGTAGATAACCCTGTTTACACAAAGGTGCAAAGGAAACAATTAGTGGTCAATAACGGTGGATGACACAGAAGCCAACAAAAACAAGCATCTACCTTATCTAAATGGGAAAGAAAGCAAGACGGTAGCATTTCTCAAATGGTGACATTTATTAATATTAACATAGAGATTATATTAACAATAAAATTTGTTAAACATGTAATTTGCTTTTAACTGTGGCATTGCATCAATTTTCCATCGGCATTATTAGAGGGTGTTTGTTTATAGGGACATTTTGGTGTAGGGACTAAAAAAACTCCGTGTCAGTCCCATCTAAACCAAATAGGAGGGACTTTTAGGGACTAAAAGTGGGCATTTGGGACTAAAGAAAGAAGACCCCGAGGGAGTCTTTTTGGGACTTTTTCCAACAGTTGCCCCTGCCACGCATCGCACCTTGTCTCTATTAGTTCATTACTAGGGGTAACATGGTCTTTTAGCATGTCATTTAATAACCTCTAGTCCATGTTTAGTCCCTGGAACCAAGCAAGTAGGGACTAGGGAGTTTTTAACCAAACAGGGCCTTAGATTAACAACAGCTACTGAGTTGCACGGGACAGTGGACGCACCAGCACCATGTGCATCTACCGATGTACTGTGGTCATGCACAGTCTGTTGCAACAAAGAACAAACAACCAAGGAGCATATTTGTGTTGGTCCCAGTTTTGTTATCTTTAGACACCTTTCCCTATGTGAGCGCAACAAATCTAGTCATGCTCAAACTCTACAGCCTTGTCCCTTCCTTTCCTTTTTGAACTAGTACTTTCGCCCCTTCCTTTCCTCTTTGAACCACGTCCCATATTTATGTGATACAACTTTCCCCACTACTTTCCCCCATTCCTTTCCTCTTTGAACCACGTCCTAGATTCATGATATACAACTTTCCCCCTTCATTTCCTCTTTGAACCACATCCTAGATTCATGTTATATACAACTTTTCCCACTACTTTCCCCCACTCCTTTCCTCTTTGAACCACGTCCTAAATTCATGGTATACATGCAGCTAGAGCAATGCATGTGGAGTAAGTAAATTATACCTTAAGGTTCTTGGGGCGTGGTTCGGTGGGCGACGGGACGACGGTGAAGAAGAAGGGGTCGGAGGCCCTCCCGCGCCGCCGCTGGGTGGAAAGTGAATAGCTGCGCCGGTAGTCCCTCGCCGACGGCGACAACGTTAAGCCTCCTTCCCTTCCCCGTGGACGGATCCTGCCGGCTCTTTGAGCAGCAGTGAGGGGAGAGAGAGGCCAACAAAGTCTTGTTTAGATCTGGAGAGGGCGAGAGAGTGTGAAGAGATCAACTACAAGCACTGAGGCTCCAGGGGGAGAGGGCGAGAGAGTGTGAAGAGAGCAACTACAAGCACTGAGGCTCCAGGGGGAGAGGGCGAGAGAGTGTGAAGAGAGAAACTACAAGTGCTGAGGCTCTAGCGGGAGAGGGCGAGAGAGTGTGAAGAGAGCAAATATAAGCGCTGAGGCTCCAGCGTGTATATATATATATACTGGAGAGAGAGTGTGAAGCGTGCAAACCCTAGAAAACATTTTGACCAGTCAAAGAATCCTCCTGGCACAAATTATGCTCAAGTGTAGTTATCAAACCCGAGACCTCAAGTTTGATGAGCGAACAGGCTAAGCAGCTACACAACCCTCCCGTTATGTTCAACGAGAGGGAAATCACCTTTTATACATTCCTGCATTCGTGTGACAAGCATGCCGTGTTTTTTTGTGTGTGTGGGAGTCATTGGGATTTCAATCATAATCATGTCATGTGGCTTTGGTGGTAAGACTATCCACAGTGGTGCAAAAATAATGCAACCTTAGTCACCTTACCTCTCTCCACGTAGTACGTTGGGTGCCACCAGTCAGAGGGTGAAACAAACAAATTAATAAGAAAAATTAAAAGTGTCAGCGGTGTTTCTTACCTCACACATCTCGCTACTGCTCGGGAACACTGTCCAATTGATCCCTCTATTCGCTCACGTACTATTTTAAGTGAATCCTTATTATAACATGCACACAAATTTTGGGCACTTGTATTCGACTTAAGTCAGTGTGCCACCGTATCTCGTATACTTACTACTCCCTCCATCTAGGTGTAATAAGTCACGTTAGAAGGTGCAATGGGACCAAGGTGTGTGTGTGTGTGTGTGTTTAACAGCATGTGTGTGTTAGAGAGAGCGACAGATCGACCTACTCCTACAGAGAGATGTTGTGTGGTGTACGATTTTAGCTGCGATAGTCGGTGCATCCTCTCGTTTCCGGGCGTGTCCGGTAGGGACATGCGGACAGCTGCCACGCCCGCTCCTGACCAGCCTGGCCCACCCAAAGCCCCTCCATCGCCCGCGCGCGCTTCCCGCCCGAAACAGTCAGCGCCGCTCCAAAGAATTGGTGCTGCATTCATACCCGGGCAGAGCGGACACAACCTCTCACTGGTGCAAGAGTGATGGTTGCTTCGTCCGTCCAACTTACTGCTGGGTCTATGTGATTTGACGGCTCATTGGTCTTTATTACTGAGGTGGTAGGACTGCTGGATGTCCCACACTTTCGGCGAAAGGAGGTACTACTACTAGATTACAATTTTCTCCATTCTTACAGCGGAGGCGTGCAAGAGCAGTGAAAACACGCAGGCTCAGTGATTACATGGCCCACCTCACACTATCACCGTGCGACACCTAACTCTTTACATAGTACTCCCTCCGTTCCTAAATATTACTAGATGAGTCCCCACGCATTGCTGCGGAACAGCGGTATATCTCTCGGTGCAAAATTATCGATTTCATAGAACTAAAAAAACTCTATAACCGCATGACAAATGTGGTAGCCAAACTAAATAAACTCCCATCATCATTTAGATCATCCCACGTAAGGAAAAAAGATCAACCAACTCCTACTACATAATGTGATTATATTTTCTTTTTGACATGTTAATGGGACTTAAAATCTCACTTACATGCATGCTACCGCTGCATGCTTTCACGCATACATGTTGATGTGATTTAAAACCCGCTCACATGCATGTGCAACGGTATTTCTGCATGCTTGCATGTGGCTTAGTGCGGAGCCTCTCAACGTCTAGATCAGATGGCTATTATGGACTGATTTACTTCATCTAACGGCTACATCAATTTTGATGATGTGTCTCAAGGAGAGGATAGAGAATTCCTAGTAGTGGGGGCTAGCTATTACTAGTAGATAAGACTTTGTAGAGATTCCACTACATACGGAACAAAATGAATGAATCTACACTTAAAATGCATCTATATACATCCGCATGTGGTTCATGGTGAAATCTCTACAAAGACTTATATTTAGGAATGGGGGAGACAGCGTACTAAGTAAGCTTCTCCTCGTTCTGCAAGTTGACCGGACACATCAAAAGTACTCCAGTGCATAGAGCCTTGCCTCTAAGGTAGGCCCCACATGGTTTGCCTCTTTTTTTAACATAACACGTCAAGTCGCAATGTGTTTGTTCACCCGTGGTAGACGATCCTCCCTCCACCAAGTGGACAACCAGTACATGTGCCAAATTACCACGTGGGCTGCCTTTTTCGTACAGAAATGAGCTCCACCGTGTACCCGCGCGTGTGTGGTTGGGAAAGAAACGAGAGTGCGTGTGCCGTGCATGCACCTCTTCTCTTCGTGCACGTCCCCCACCTACGTGGGTGTGTGTGAGAGATACAAACCACGTTCATGAGTGTTTTTTGTTTTGGGGTGGGGGTGGGGTGAGGGGTTGATTTCGTGAATTATTTGTGGGAATATGTGTTGATGACATCTCAAACAAAATTTTGCATGCAGTGTGTGTGAAATGGAGGCCTATCCATATCATACATAGAGGGTCGGGCAATCCACGAGAAGAGAGGGAGGGGTCATAGCTATCGATAGAGTCGAAGAGAGGATCAAGTGGGTGGGTGCGAGATCGATGAAGAGAGCCATCGAAATTGTGTGTGTGTGTGTGTGCAAGTCAAAGATATAGGGTGACTGGCCTACCAGAACGTTAGAGGGCACATGTCAAGTTTGTGTGTGGCAAGGAGACATGACTAGAGCGCTCGATGTATCGGTGTGTGGGGGGGGAGGGGGTGGGGGAGGGGTAGGCAGAGGCCTAACTATAGAGGTAGAACGACTTGTATATGTGTTGAGAAGGAGAGACCCAGCTATGTCTTGATGAAGATCGGTCGACATCCATACATAACTGAAGGACGGGAAATATGATGGGACAGAGAGAGAGAGAGAGGAGAGAGAGAGGGAGGGAGAGGGGTAGAGTGCTGGATGGGTGATGGAGTTGCTTCTCGAAGATGGTGGGAGAGGCCTACTAAAAGTGCAACTATCCCTAGGTGGTTTTGGTAATTCATAAAAACATATAGCTCATTGAGCTAATGCTATTCCAAGATGACTATTTCAGGAAAGCTCAATGATTGGCATGGCATGGATGTGAAAGTGGATCCCTCAAAATGCTAAGGACAAAGGATTGGCTCAAGCTCAAAAGCTCAAGACTCTTCATTTTATATTTTAGTGATCCAAGATCACATTGAGTCTTTAGGAAAAGCCAATACTATCAAGGAGGGATGAGGTGTTGCTTAATGAGCCTCTTGCTTCATGTGCTTAGTGATATGTTCCAAAACCCTCAACTACTTCCCATATCCACATATGACCTAAACCCTAAGCCAAACTCGGTCCTACCGATTCTTCCTATCCGGCGCCACCGAGTTTCACTTGTCATAAGCCACTGCCAAACCCTAGCAATTCGGTTCTACCGATAGGGATCTCGGTCTCACCGAGATGGGATTGCAAACTCTCTGTTTCCCTTTCGTAACTTTTCGGTCACCGAAAGAGCGGATCGGTCCCACCGAGATTGCAATGTAAATTCAGTGTTTCCTTTTTGTAACTTTTTGGTCTCACCGAAAGAGCAAATCGGTCCCACCGAGTTTGCCTGACCAACTCTCTGGTTAGCTAATTACCAAATTCGGTCTCACCGAGTTTGTGTAATCGGTCTCACCAAGATTACGTTATGCCCAAACCCTAACCATATCGGTCCTACCGAGTTGCATGTCAGTCCCACCGAAAATCTCTAACGGTCACTAGGTTTACCTTTTCGGTCCGACCGAGTTTGTTGATTCGGTCCCACCGAGATTGGAAAACTGTGTGTAACGGTTGGATTTTGTGTGGAGGCTATATATACCCCTCCACCTCCTCTTCATTCGAGGAGAGAGCCATCAGAACACATACACAATTCCAACTCATATGTTCTGAGAGAGAACCACCTACTCATGTGTTGAGACCAAGATATTCCATTCCTACCATATGAATCTTGATCTCTAGCCTTCCCCAAGTTGCTTTCCACTCAAATCTTCTTTCCACAAAATCCAAATCCTATGAGAGAGAGTTGAGTGTTGGGGAGACTATCATTTGAAGCACAAGAGAAAGGAGTTCATTACCTACACACCATTTGTTACTTCTTGGAGAGTCGTGTCTCCTAGATTGGCTAGGTGTCACTTGGGAGCCTCCGACAAGATTGTGGAGTTGAACCAAGGAGTTTGTAAGGGCAAGGAGATCGCCTACTTCGTGAAGATCTACCGCTAGTGAGGCAAGTCCTTTGTGGGCGATGGCCATGGTGGGATAGACAAGGTTGCTTCTTCGTGGACCCTTTGTGGGCGGTTGCTTCTTCGTGGACCCTTCGTGGGTGGAGCCCTTCGTGGACTCGCGCAACCGTTACCCTTTGTGGGTGGAGCCCTCCGTGGACTCGCGCAACCGTTACCCTTTGTGGGGTTGAAGTCTCCATCAACGTGGATGTAGGATAGCACCACCTATTCGAACCATGGGAAAAACATCCGTGTCTCCAATTGCGTTTGAATTCTCCAAACCCTTCCCTTTACATTCTTGCAAGTTGCATGCTTTACTTTCCGGTGCCAATATACTCTTTGCATGCTTGCTTGAATTGTGTGATGATTGCTTGACTTGTCCTACAATAGCTAAAATCTGCCAAGAACTAAAATTGGGAAAAGGTTAAGTTTTTATTTGGTCAAGTAGTCTAATCACCCCCCCCTCTAGACATACTTTCAATCCTACACCTACTAGACAAACTGAGGGTGGAACGATAATGTTATCAATAAGAGTGGGGATGTGTTTCTGTGTGTGCCTATGCGTGATAGATCTGTCGGGACGCATCCATGGATGATGAAGGGGAACCATGTGTTTGGTAAGCAAACCTAACTAGATCGGTAGATCAATTGTTGTTTGTCGGAGGAAGGGAGAGACACAACTAATGAGGTAGATCGATTGACGTGTGGGTAAAAACGAGTTATAAGGACCTAGCTAGCTATATGTATAGCGAGAGATCGGTCGGTGTACGTCCATTTGTTAGAGGCAAATAAGGCCCAGCGAGACGGATAGACAGAGAGAATGGAGCTAGGAGGTGGTGCGAGAGGCCCAACTACTAGCTAGATAGGGGGAGGAGTGTGCGGTTGTGAGATCGATGAAAATAGGGGCGAGAGTTTACACATGTGTCTGACCATATGAGAGACACGAGGCAAGGACACATAAAGGAGGAGATTGAAGGTGTGTGTGTATGTTGTAGGCAGGCATCGCTGGAGAGGTTTATCGATCGGTGTGTGTCGGAAAGGAGTTGTGGAGACTCTCGGAGAACGACCTAAAGAAAAAAATGAATGTGCCCGGTGTATAGAATGCCGAGGGAGAGGGAGGGCGTGTGCATGCACAAGAGAAAGTTAGTGGTAGCTACAAAGGTTAGAGGATTGTGTGGGTGTAAGAGACTAACAAAGATCATAATTTGATATGAAAGCGGATTCATATATTTGAATAGGAGATCATAGTGTTTTAAACATTGCATGCATGAATATAGCGGTGATACACGTGCTGTGCACATGTTATACCATAATGTGATAATGCATGGCGTTTGCAACTCACAGCTAAATGCCGAACAATCTAAATCATACTATACATCAAACAATCTCACATTTTATTTGAATTTGTGATAATGTGTGGCGTTTGTAGCTTACAACTAAATATCGAACAATCTAAACAATACTATATATCAAACATTCTCGCATTTTATTTGAATTTGTGGTAATGTGTGGTGTTTGCAACTCACATCTAAATACTTGTAGGCGTAGGGGGGAGCACCATACATAATGTGATAAGCACATTATACATATGGGACATGGTTTAGATTATGAAGATCTAGCTAGAGCTAGAAATGTAATGTGATTTGAAATCAAAATAAAGTGGATTCAAAAAATCTAGTTCGAGTTCATATAGTACACATAGTTCATATGTAACTCGAGACTAATCATGTGGTGTGATGTGAAGATAATACACAAACGATGGTTTAACTTGACAATAATGATGATTGTAGATCTTATTAAAACAGAGAAACAAATTCAAATGCTTTGACTTCACAACAATCATTACTGTAGATCTTATTCAAATAGAGAAACGAATTCAAATTTAGTTCATATTGAAGCAGTAGTATATACGTTTGGAATGCACTAAAACGTTCATTTGAGTAGTAGGTTGCATGCATTATACACGTAGAGAAATATTTTAATTGAACATAACATGAATTCAAAGTTTTGAATGAAATTTGTAGTGCGCATTGATTTGGTACAGTACACGTCAGGCTTGTCCGGAAATTTCAACCTGCGCCTTGTTAGCCCGAAATATTTAAGATATATCTTTGTCTCGTTGTGCTTCGACAACTCCCTCCATCTCAACCCGCGCCTTGCTATTCCGAAATTACAACGCGCGCGAAAAATCCCACCTCCTGTGAAATCCCGACATGCGAAATGCCCGTGGTACCCCTGAACCGAAAGAACCGCCTCAAATCGGTGGGGGTACTTTCGTAACTTACCCCACATTTCGAACAAGCGCGTCTCTAAGCCATGGTTCCCCACTGCTATCCCATCCGCCCACCCATTCATACACTGAGGCCGCGAAAACCCACGACGAAACCCCACACCCTGCTCCGTCCTCCACCCAGCCGGGGCCTCTTCCCCGACGACATGGTCCACAGCAACACCTCGACGTCCCTCATCCACCGTACCGGATGAGGATCCGTCGTCGATCTCATCGTCCCTCCGGTTCAGCCACCCCATCCTCCACCTCCCAGGAGCTGCCCCGACGTTCCCCTCGTCTTTCGCGCCACCTCCATTCCCACATCACCGTCTTCACCTGCACCACCGGAAGAGCATCATCATCACTGTTTCCTCGGATGAAGCTGCGGCCTTATCGGCGCCACCAAAGAGGTTGTACACTAATCGCCGCATTTTCTTCTTGATTCGATCTCACGGTGCTGTCGGCGCTCGGTCCCGAGCCGACACGGCGCGGCTCCATCCACGGCGGCGTCACTGGCCACTTCCTCCATGGTGTCGCTCCCTCGGCGGCGATGTCCACATCAGTAGGAGCTGCTGCTGCTGCTTTAGCTCTCGCTCGCGCTGCTGCTCTGCTCTTGCTCTCGGTCCCCTGCCTGGTCTGCTCTTGCTATTGCTCTTGCTCTTGCTTGCGATGCTGCTCCGATTTAGCTACACTTCAGTCGACTGAATCGACTTTTGGGTCAGTCAATTTTCAGGGGGTGGGGGGCTCGTCGGGGTGAAGGAAGAACCAGCCGCAGCGGGGAGGGGGCTCGCCGGAGAGGTACCCCACTATCTATCTTAGGGTTTAGGATGGGGGCGGTGGTCGCCGGCGGTGGCGGGGCGTTAGCGGGGCGGTGGCGTGGGGATCGCCGGAGAAAAAGCTCGGCACGGGGGGGGGGGGCTAGAGGGATGGCCGGGGCGGTGGCAAACCGGCGGTGGGGAGTGTTTTTGGGGCGGGCGGGGCGGCGCATCGCTGGTCGCGGGCGGCGGGGGGCTGCTGCTTGGCCGATGGTGGCTGGCGGCTCAGGGGGGTGGAGGTTGAAGATGAACCGCAGACACTTGATTTCGTATCCAATGGCTGCAAAATTGACTGACCAGAGATGAAAAAGTCAGTCGACCGACATGTAGCCTCACCTTGCTAGTGCGTTCAGTTTCGACAGCAAAATTCAGTTTCGACAGCAAAAATCATTTTCGACAGTTAAGTTCAGTTTCGACAGTTAAGTTCAGAGATGAGCGGCTGATGTATTTTACATCTAGCACTTTGTGGTTATGTATTTTACGTCATGTATTGGAGATGCTATTAGAATTCCACTCAGGTTAACATTGTTTGTTGTCTCTCTTGTCCTGCTTCAGCCTCGGCGTCGTACAACTCACCGGAGCTGCTCCAACGACGAAACCCTCCATCACATCGGAGCAGTACCTTGGGCTCCGTCTCCAGACGCCT
This sequence comes from Triticum urartu, assembly GCF_003073215.2. NCBI lineage: Eukaryota > Viridiplantae > Streptophyta > Magnoliopsida > Poales > Poaceae > Triticum > Triticum urartu. The sequence goes on from NC_053022.1 coordinate 354,659,009, forward strand.
AAGATCTTCTTCCCCTCCTCCGACCGCCAAGTCAGCCGGAGCATCCTCACCGGCCAACCCAATCACGCTATGTCATTTGATTAGTTTAGACATGCTTTGTGTGAATGCCACCTGTTCAGTGTCTAATTACCATATATGTGAATTATGCATTGCCATCTTGTTGCAAGACATTATATATGTGAATTATACAATGCTATCTTATTGCAAAGGCATTATATATGTAAATTATGCAATGCCATGCTGTTTAGCCAATCATCATGTATGTGAATTATATCATGCTATCATTTTTTTGTATTACATGTTCCATTCGTCGACAATGTTTGTATATTCAACTACTCTTCCTGTGCATCAGCCATTTGAAGCGGTGATGGAAGTATCTGGAGTGAAAACAAGGTATTCAGAGCAGACAATGCTACCTGCTGAACCAGACATCTTGCTGGTTATAGAGAGCTCCTCAGAGGAGGATTCAGAGACTGATGACCAGTCCTATTTCCCCCCTGAGGTCTATGCTCAAACTTGGCAGGGTTATATTACCCATGTCATGCATGTTGTCTTGCATTGCTTAGTTTTTACATCATATATGGATTGCCATCCGCTTACTTGCTTACTATATGAATCATATATTTGAATTATATCATGCCATCATGTTTACATAGCACATACACATCATCTATCTGAATTATGGCATGGCAACCCATTTAATAAAGACATCATATAGTTATATCATCTCATCCTGTTTAGTGTTTGCAGTCATCATATTTTGAATTATGGCATTCTATCCGTGAATGTATGTGAATTATGGCATGCCAACCTATTTAATAAACACATTATATAGTTATGTCATGTCATCCTGTTTACATAGTCTCATATTTTGAACTATGTATTTCCATCTTTTTTAGTTAGCCATCATAATGTGAAATTGTGTCATGCTATCTTGTTTAGTTAGCCATCATATATGTGAAATTGTGTCATGCTATCCTGTTTGGTTAGACAACATAAATATGAATTATTTCATGCCCTCTTTTATTCCCCACTATCCATTGCGCCTGTCTATCATACAATGTCTATACTTTTAATTACTTTTCTTGTTTATCAGCCATTTGAATTGGAGAGCGTGATGGCAATATCTAAGGGAGTAACAACACGGTCTTCAGAAAAGATAGTGCTACCAGTTGATGCAGATAGAACCACGGTTGTACTTGCCCAAGGACCAGATCCACCACACATAACCCAGACTCTCGCAGATTGTACCCCTACCAGTTGGACAGAGAACCAGCTACACCCCTTCTAACCCCAACCCCGGCGGATAGTAACCCAGTTCCAGTTGACACAACACCGTCTCTACCACAGAGCACCCAAACACGAGCAGTTAGTAAGGGAACTGCAGTGCCCAAAGCACGAGGACCACCACTCCGAATCCCAACTCAACGCTTAAAGGAGAAGAAGATTTGTTCTCAGGTCAGGTTTTGTAGCTATGGTTCATACTCCTTTGCTCTTGCATTCCTGTATTTACTCATACCAACTATTTTCAACTTTGAAGGATGGAATTGAAACTCCAATGGCGCAACAGGTATGTTTTAAACCTGTTTCTTTAACTGGTTTGCTGTTGTAACCTGCTCTATGTTGATTTCAGTTTCAATTGGATAAACAGTTATGTTCTCATGTCATGCACATTACAAGTGTTGTTATTGCTCTATAGTTACCCACACTTATATTCTGTCTATTCTGCTTTGTCTTGAACAAATATTATTTGAACTGTGTCTCTATCTTGATTTGGCAACAAAAACTAGAATGATATAGACCATAAAGTGACCATGGTACATAGATATATGTTTGTTTCATGCTGTTATCCTATCCACTTTACTACTGAACTAATTTACCAAAATGAGTTTCATATACAACATGGTAAACATGTGATGTGTCTGCTTGTTTCTCTTTTAGAATGCAGACAAAATATTGGAGAACAGTACGGTGTTATCCAATGGTAAAGGAAGTAATGCAGATAAGGTTCAAGATAGTGAGACATCCCTGTTGGTCTCCAAGAAAGCTGATAAAAACTATCTTGACGATAGTGAGGGAACCCAAAAGTCCTGTCTTGATGTAGTGTTCGACTTACTGGCCACTACTGCTGGCACAAGCTCTTCGAACTCGCTGCCTGAATCAGTCCGTCTTCTTGAGTCTCAACTTCAAGTTGAAAGACATCGATCATATGTGCTGCGACAGGAAGCTGAAGGACTGAGGAAGTCCCCTGCAGAATTCAAATGCATATTTTCTGGTGCAACAGCAAGCGCTGGAGGATTTAAGCGCCAAACAAGAGAAAGTTAATAAGCTTGCTAAGCATCTTGCCAGCATTATGGGTACCCAGGATATTGTTTCTTGAGATCTTCTGAAGTGGTTTCAGTTCCGGATTTGTTTTGCTGCAGCCTTTATTTGCGCTGGTCGCCAACTTTGACAACCAGTGTATATGATATGCTGCTTTGTTCCCTATATTTGCAATGGTGGCGAACTTTGATGCCTAGTGGATGTAATATGTGTAATAGCCGTGACAGCCTAGCGTTAGTTGCTTGCTTATTTATTTCCTTGTTGTCTTGTTTATTTGTTTTCTTGTAGTCATTGCAGTTCTTTTTCCGCGGTTAGCTAGTGGCTACAATAACCTATTTTTTAAAACTAGGCCACAATAACCATGGGCTAATATTTACTGTAGTGACACTGGGCCTCCTACTGGCCGTAGAAACAGTGGGCCTTCTACGGGCCGTAGAAACAATGGGCCTTCTACGGGCCGTAGAAACAATGGGCCTTCTACGGGATGTATCATCAATGGGCCTTATACGGGCCGTATGATCGATTGGCCAAACATGGGCCAAACAAACCACATTATGGCCGTAAAACATGCTAGAGTTGGAATCATTCGTTCATGCGCCGACCTTAACGAGCCATCGTTAATAGGTCGTATTTGATGACGCTATGAAAACGGCCCAATGTATTAACGGACCACAAACGGGCCGACTGTAACCACATGCTGAATTTGGCCCACAAGCAGAAAATGAAAGTAACGGGCCGTAAGTAAATGAATGCTGGAAATGAGCCCAAGAATAAATGGGCTCTGAGAAGGCCGAAAGAGAAGATGGGATGGAAACGGCCCAACAGAATAACGGGCCATTAATGGGTATAAAGTGATACACTGTTCATTACAGCTAGTTTCACCACGGGCCATTAATGGGTGTAAAGTGATACACTGTTCATTACAGGCTAGTTTCACCACGGGTCGTTAATAGGCCAAGAGTTACATATGGCCTCATATGGGCCGAAAGACGTCATGGGCCATACATGGGCCAGAAGTGAAAACGGGCTGGAATCATATTGGGTGGCCCAGAGGACGCTACTGGGCCTAATTCGGATAGGGCGTAACGGGCGTTGGGTTAGCGGGCTGTAAATGGGTTATATGCGAACATGCCGTTAACAGGCTTTACATGGGCCAGCCCGCCACCTTTTGACCTAGTCAAACGGGCCGGCCTTTTCACAGGAATGGGCCTCTGTTGGGCCGTGCCATGTGTCGACGTATCATAGGCGCCTTTTGTCCAATGAGTGGATGACATCTGTCCCAACGATGAGCCGACACGTGTTTCCTCCAGCTAATGATGATTTTACACGTGGAAAATCCCCATTGGTCGGGGTTGTTAACGGGTTATCGGATCCAAAACCCGACCCGATAGCTTAACGGTGTTCCGTTACGGTGGATGACACATGTTGGTCACCCTTGACGAAAGCACTTCTGTGACGCGGGATTTATCGTCATGGAAGTGGACACTTCCGTGATGATAATTTTTGTAATGTCATGGAACACTTCTACGACAGCACAGGTATGACTATCTTGATTCTGTCATAAAATCGTCATGGATGTACATGCATGACAGAAAATGCGACCTACTGTGACAAACACATAAGAGCTCCTTCTACCCCTTCTTTATAAGTAGCATCATCGCTTGCCTAGTTCCCCCCTTCTCTGACTTCTTCTATGCAGTCCTCCAACATTACAGGTTGCAGGCCCTCCATCTCCATCCCAACTCCGTTCTCCTCTTGTCGATCTTTGCCTTCCACTGTGAGGCGTATGTTGGGGTGATGCCGTCGGTGGCACTGCTATGCCACTTCTTCTTCCTCCGAATCAACGATGACCACACCTTGGGGTGCGCTAACTTCGTCGTAGCTGGCAAGGTCAACGAGATCTGGAAGGCCGGAAAGAAGGCCGACGGCTTCAAGAGAGAGTGGGTCATGATGGATGCCAAGTGTGTCCACCCACGGCTGAAGCTGCCGACGGAGATGCCCCAATCTGATGAGGGGTGGTCCCGCGTGAAGCTTACTGACGACCGGGCAAAGTCGGTGTTGGAGAAGATGAACGCCGACCTGAGTTCAGGCAACGCGAAAGCGGCGAAGCTGATGGGGGTCATGTTCCTGAGGGAGTTCCTGATGCTTCGGGTGGCTCCTCTCCAGGCGCGCTCGCGCCCCTTGTGGATGCTCGGGGACGGGGAGGACAAGCTTCGCTTGAGTCTGGAGGCCTTGTCTGAAGGGGAGCTGGCCATGGCTCTCCGCCTCTTGGTCGAGGACGACCAAGAGTATCCGCCAAGTGCCCACGCTCCCTTGTTCCTTTGGAAGGACGGGGCGCTGGTCGTGGCCGCCATGCCCACCTTTGACGAGCGTGACCTGGTGCCGCCGGCGCCCCCTGGAGTCCCGGTGGCGACGGCGACGGTGGACGTATCTTCTGGCGATTCCCGCAGGGATGGGGAAGAGAAGGAGGACAAGGAGCGCGACTCGGATGCGACCCCTGGGGGGATGGGGGAGACCTCCCCCTTGCGCAAGGCGGACATCCTCTGCATCCTGCCTGATGACGATGACGAGGCCGGCGTCCTCCCGGAGAGGGAGGAGCCGCCCATGGTTCCGACGAAGGGCAGGTCGGCGCTGCTCTCCCGGGACGACGCTCCTGCCCCGACGCCGCCTGGAGCTGCTTCCAGTCCATCTGCTGCCCCTGCTTCTGCTCCTGGAGCTCGCGCTCCCGCACCTCGGGCTGCGAGGCTCTCCGGCTTCAAGCTTACGAAGCGGAGGGACTACGCCGTGGTGGACCAGTAAGTGTTCTTGTCCTGCCTTGTTCTTGCTTCTGCTGCTCGTCCTTGACTCTTCTTCATTGTGCAACTAGGCCGACGCCCACGGCAAAGAAGAGAAAGGGCGACGAGGTGGTACTGCTCGAGCCCATATCGCCTCCTGCGGCCGCACCCCTCTCCATGGGTAAGGGCAGTGAAGGCGCTCGTGCTTCACCAGCCCGATCATCCTCGCGAGGCTAGGTGGAGCATCCTCGGGAGGAGTTAGCCCCCGTGGCCCCACTGGTTCTGGAGGTCCCAAAGTCCGGGCACTAGGGTCCCTGAGGCTCAGGACCCTCTGGCCTCCCAGGCCATGGTGACGACGTCGCCTCCACCTCCTCCTGCCGCATTGCTGTCTCCGGGTTCTTCCGCCTCTCCTGACGTCCTGGAGCGCGCTCTTTCTACGATGGCCCTACTGCGAAAAGATCTTCAAGGCACCGACCGTCGCCTGGTGGCCGGGCGCCTGGAGCTGGTCTCTGGCTGGCTTCACTCCGATGTGTCCATCCGGGCGACGCTGAGCCAGGCTGCTGTCGACTCCGAGAAGGACAGGGAGGCCGTCACCCAAGTTGTGGCCACCTGCTAGGTGGCACTGAAGGATGCCGAGACCGCTGCCGGTCGCTGGAGGCCGAGCTGGAGACCATGCGGAGGGAGCGCGCGAAAGAAGCCCGAGGCCACAAGGCGGAGGAGGAGAATATGAAGGCCCGAGAGGACGCCGTCAAGGATCGTGACGCCAAACTGGAGCAGTTGGCAAAGGCACAGGCCACAAAGCGCAGCTGGCTGGAGGAGCTGGAGCAGAAGCTGAAGGCGTAGAAGGCAGAGCTTGACTCTAAGGCAAAGATCCTGGCTGAGGACCGCGCGGCCTTCAAGCTCCTTGAGGAGAGGTCTCGGATGGCGCTGCAGTCACTCTACGAGAAGGGCTTGGAGGAGCCGCTGGCCGCCGATGACGAGGGCCCCACCCAGCTGCTTCATTGTCTGGTTGGTGCGCTGGAGGACGTTGTGAGCGGCATCGGCCCCATGGCGGAGGAAGAAGCCCGCATTCTTTCCTCAGCCACGCTGATGCGCGTCTTTAGCCACCTCCATCTCTGTGATCCTACCGCCCGCCTTGACGAGATGATGGAGCATGTGGAAGACGAGCATTGCGAGGCCGCTGCTGCAGCTGTGAAGGGTCAAGTGGAGGCCCTGCTGAAGAGGTTTCGTGCCTTTGCTCCCGCGCCACCGACCGGCGGTGCTACTGATCCTGCAACTATGGCTGGTGGTACAGGTGAAGGTGATGCCGTTGAAGGAGAGGCATCCCTTGCAGGCGACGACGGTGTCCAGGGATGACGGGGTAACTTGCTGGCGGCTACTTTCCTGTTTTAGTTTCTGGAATATGCACCATGCCTCGTGGAGGCGTTAAACTCGCGTTTGGTTTTAGGAGAACAATATGTCTTGTAATATTTGCTTTGAAATTCTGCAATTTCCTTTCCATTTGCTTTATGTTCTACGTCGGCAGGGCCCGATCCCGCGCATACCTCAGCTGCTGTTGGGCCATCCGGATCACCAGGACGGACGAAGGAGTGAGGGGCTACGTGATCAGTTAGGCTCCTGAGTCGCGATGCTCAGGAGTCCCCCTTGACGCACAAACAACCTATAGAAAGGAGATCTGGGAGTAGGCCTAGTGATCTATGTCGGCAGGGCCCGACCCCGCGCATACCTCAGCCGCCATTGGGTCATCCGGATCACCAGGACGGACCAAAGAGTGAAGGGCTACATGGTCAGTTAGGCTCCTGAGTCGCGATGCTTAGGAGTCCCCCTTGACGTTCAAACGACCTTCGTACCTTGGCTCCGCTTGGGAGGGCACGCAACGACCAGGTCCGAGGGACCTGGCAGGGTGGCGTACGCTTGGGCGTGACCCGAGCGCAGCCCCCGTGCCCAGCCCCCTCGCGTGACTGTCCCGAGGGGAGGTGTTGCGATGGGGCCAGCCACTAAGCTCGGAGGCTCCCTGAGGTTGATACGGCCGTGAGGCCGCCCTCAGTTGTTTATCACCAGCGCGGAGTATAGCGCTTCCGCACTTGCAGGGGCATAGCTGCTCCTCGGCAGTGTCGACTGCCAGCATAGAGCATGGTGCTTCCACTAGCATGTGGGAGGGGACTTCCTACTGCGGAGAGCCCCCGGGGCGTGTACAGCCCTGCCCTGACACGTGGATTGCATGGTAGGGCCAGACGAGGTGTGTCTGGGCACTCGTGAGCCAGCGGGGGACTTACGAGGCCCTACCTTAAGGCGGGTTGCGCCTGGTCTTGGTTCTTGATGGCTGTGGCATTCCCGCGAGATGGTTAGACAACCTGTGCCGAATGAATTTCCTGAGGTTATCGCATGAGAAGGCCAAGCACCAACGACCCCAGGAGGTGACATGAACAGGGCCGGCCCGCCAGACAGAGCCCAGTCGTTGGATTTATCGACGCTGCAGGGACGGGCCCGAGCACAGACGCCGTGCCTAGCCTTCTTATGCGAAGGATCCTGAAGAAAGACAGTCGGCGCGCGGCTCCCGTAGTAGGTGACAATTGAGCAGGCAGTGATGACCACAGATAGATTATGCATGAAAAGCAAACTAGCTTAGGTAAATGCAAGAACGATTCATGCCACTGGGTTGAACCCGAACGGCCTGGGGATGATGCAGCCTAAGGGGCGCTCCCAGCAGGGTGAACTAAAGATGCAAGCGGATACATGCCGCAGGGACAGACCCACGCGGCCTGGGAATGATGCAGCCCAGGGGGCGCTCCCAGCTAAATAAACTTGGAGAATGTCACCTGGTTAGGTTGTTGAAGGAGTGTTGGGGTAGCTAAAGACACGTGGGGAAGAAGTCGCTGCTCATGAGCCATCGAGACCCAGAGCCTCGGGAGGCTCTGGAGGCTCAGGTGGCCTCCTGAGGACCATCTCCATCTCCGCTAGGACTGCGTGATGCCTGGCCTCCCGACCTGCCAAGATGCTCTACAGGTTGTGCTGGAAGGTGGCTGCCACGCTCGGCAGCTCAAAGGGCATGCGAACGTAGCTATGAGGTGGACCCTCACACCATCCAGCACGCGAAGGCCAGAAGCACTCCTGAGTTGCGGGCCTGTTGAGCCCAGAGATGTCGATGCCGACACGCAGCTCACCACTCTCGCCTGGATAGGGAGCAACGCCAAGTGGGCGACCGTCGCCGCGTATTGCTCTTGCTTCCTGAAGCTCCTGAGTGGCCTTGGTGAGGAACTCCTGAGCACCGGGCGCTCCTCGCCCGGTGTCCTCCTGAAGGAAATGTGCTGCGAAGCACGCCTCCACGTGGTGCCCGATCGCCTCCCTCGTGATGTTGGCCAGGTCTGAGGCCCTCCAGAAGAGAGCCCCCGAGCCCTGCCCGAGGAGGGCGCTGGGCGCACCTCCCTATGCAAGGGAGGGAGGCACACCAGGCACGGGCACCGATCCTGATGTGGCGCCGCTGGAGGCGCCGCTCCCCTGAGGCCCAGTGTGGAGTAGCTGCTTCTTCTTCTTGGGGTTGGCCTCAGGAGGGTACTGCACATATGCGCTGCCAGGGTCTTCGACTGCTACAGCTTGGAAGGCGCGCTCGAGGGAGCACACTGCATCTCTTTCTTCGCAGGGGACTGTGATGGTTCCGCCGCTTCCCGGCATCTTGAGGACGTTGTAGCCATGGTGGGTGACTGCCATGAATTTGGCTAGCGCTGGGTACCCGAGGATGGCATTGTGCGGTAGGCGGATGTGGGCGACATCAAAGTCGGCGAGCTCGGTGTGGTAGTTGTCGCACTGACCAAAGGTGACAGGGAGACGAACTTGCCCTATCGGGGTGGTGGAGCCGTCAGTCACTCCTGAGAAAGGCTTGGTGGGCTGGAGCTAATCGTATGGCACTTGACGGCTGTCGAACGTCTCGATGGACAAGACACTGAGCCCTGCCCCGCCGTCGATGAGGGTCTTGGTGAGTTGGACATTGCTGATGACGGGTGAACAGAGCATCGGGAGGACGCCAGCGGTTGCCGCATTTGAGTTGGTCCGCCGAGCTAAAGGTGATGGCGTACTTGGACCATCTGAGCGGGCGCGTAGCCTCGAGCTTGGGGAGGGCTGCAGTCACCTCACGAGAGAACTGCTTGAAGATACGCTGGGAAGCTAGGGCCTGAGCGCCACCCAAGATGTTGGCAATGGCGCGTGGCTCCTAGAAGCCCCCGGCCCCTTCGTCCTGTTGGTGGTCGTCGTTCCTCCTTGGTGGCGGCGGTAGCGAAGGGAGACTAGGGTTGCCCTAAGGACGATCCTCGTGAGGCTGGTCCTGCCAGCAGTCCTCGTGAGGCTGGTCATGCCACTCCTGGCGAGGGCCGTGGTCGTCCCAACGTCCTCCACCTCGTCCACCTCCTTGGCCATAGCCCCGGTCGTTGCGCTCGGGGCGTCGACCGAGGTGTCCATCTCGAACGGCCCTGAGCTCTTGAGAATCGTTGGTGTTGTGGCTGTGCATGTTGTGGAAGGCGCAAAACGTACGGCTGCCCTTGGACGACTCGGGGAGGTCTCGGCCGCGCTTGGTATCTGGCTCTGCCGCGAGTACGGCCACCCGTCGGTGTCAAAACCGGCGGATCTCGGGTAGGGGGTCCCGAACTGTGCGTCTAAGGCGGATGGTAACAGGAGGCAGGGGACACGATGTTTACCCAGGTTCGGGCCCTCTTGATGGAGGTAATACCCTATGTCCTACTTGATTGATATTGATGATATGAGTATTACAAGAGTTGATCTACCACGAGATCGTAGAGGCTAAACCCTAGAAGCTAGCCTATGGTATGATTGTTCTTGTCCTACGGACTAAACCCTCTGGTTTATATAGACACCGGAGGGGGCTAGGGTTACACAGAGTCGGTTACAAGGGAGGAGATCTACATATCCGTATTGCCAAGCTTGCCTTCCATGCCAAGAAGAGTCCCATCCGGACACGGGACAAAGTCTTCAATCTTGTATCTTCATAGTCCAACAGTCCGGCCAAAGGATATAGTCCGGCCGTCCGGAGACCCCCTAATCCAGCACTCCCTCAGTAGCCCCTGAATCAGGCTTCAATGACGATGAGTCCGGTGCGCAGATTTGTCTTCGGCATTGCAAGGCGGGTTCCTCCTCCGAATACTCCATAGAAGAATTTGAACACAAGGATAGTGTCTGGCTCTACAAAATAAGTTCCACATAACACCGTAGAGAGAATAATATTTCCACGAATCTAATCTGCTGACACGTTTGGCAACATGACATCACGCCATGGCCCGGTCATTATTCGAACCGTTTTTCTTAACCAGCACTGCACATATTGCGAGGCGGTTTTATTGAAATGTCTTGTCGAAGTAGAGATCTTGTCCCCCTTATTACGGGATTCTTATCAATACGGACGTGGGTAACCCAATCGTGCCCGTTGCTATGACTCCTCGATTTTAGGCAAGTCCCAAACGGCCACGGGGAGGATGCTTGATATTCCTTCTCGTACTCCATTGAATCCTTCCCCCGCCTCGAGTTCCAACACCCAAGGTTCAGGTCAGGCGCTTCGGACCTTCAACCATGTCCGGATCCAACCTTCAAGGTCAGTGGATGCCTTCCTTTGTTACAGAGGAAGACATCAAGAAGCTAAGAGAGGCCAGGTATTTGACCAGTGAAATCTCGCACAGGCTGCCTGCTCGAGGGCAGGTCACTCCCACTCCCAAACCCGGCGAGAGCGTGGTATTCATCTCTCACTTCCTCCGAGGGCTAGGCCTCGCTCTGGATCCCTTTGTTAGGGGGCTCATGCTCTATTACGGGCTAGATTTCCATGATCTGGCCCCGGATTCCCTCCTTCACATCTCGTCGTTCATCATCGTGTGTGAGGCCTTCCTCCGCATTACCCCACACTTCGGCCTATGGCTCAAGACCTTCAATGTGAAGCCGAAGATGATCGAGGGGCGACATGCAGAGTGCGGAGGTGCTATAATAAGCAAGAACGCTAATGTTCCATGGCCAAATGGTTCCTTTCCAGAGGTGTCCAATTTATGGCAGCGGGAGTGGTTTTATATCACAGCTCCCCGGAGTACCAAGTGGGTAGCCGCCCCTGCCTTTCGCTCGGGCCCCCCACCACAACTGACGTCATGGATCAACAAAGGGCTGGACTGGGGGCCAGCAAACGACGTGCTGATATAGCAGAGTCGCATCCGAGATCTCCGAGAGAGAGATGTCAGCCTGGTCACGGTAATGCAAGTCATGCTAGTTCGTCGGGTCCTGCCTTGCAAATGTCGACCCCTCCGTATGTGGGAGTTCAACCCGGAAGGACCGCGAATTATTCAGCACTTCCTTAGCATGACGCTCGAAGAGATGTAAAAATTGTTCTTCAGACCACAAGCAAGGTGTCCGGACTCCAGCGAGGATGCGGGTCTGAGCTGCAATCGCCTAGATACCCAAGTAAGTAAACCCATGGTCGAACATGCTGTCTTTTTATTTATCATAATCATCATTCTGAAAAGTCGCTCTTTGATCAGGATTGGGTAACAAAGGCGAAGATGATCAGGTGTTCGGCCCCCCTTCCCGAAGGCTCAGCAAATCTAGTACTAGCCAGAATGCTCGAGCCGGCGCCTTATCAGGCGCCCTCAGGGGAAGATAAAGAGGGGAATAAAGAGGCTGAAAGCAGACCTCACTCATTATTCATACAAACCGGGGGAATTAGCGCCTCCGAGAAGGAGGGTAACCAGGGACAAGAATCTGAAATTCCCTCTCCCCAAGGAAAGAAGAGGACCAGTTCTGAAGACCCGGAAACAATGGTTTCCAAACGGGGGAAGAAATCTTCGCCAGAGGGTCCTGCCTCGGAGGGCACTCTCACCGCACAATGCCCGCAAGGGGATCAGCCCTCTACCGAGCTGTAAGTAAACAAAATGGTACTTAATAGTAAAAATATCCTACCTTACTTCTGAAGACAATAACCGAAGCATATATCTTGTAGTTTAGATCGTAGCCCTTCTCGACAGAGTTCGTCTTTGGGGGATCTTGTTCCGAAGATGATGGAGAGCGAAACACCTCCCGCTGCCACCCCGCCTCATGAGGTGGGCGACCCTGAAGTGTCGTTGCGGAGGTCTTCTCCTGATCCGCCAAGGCCAGAGGGTAATCCTTTGGCCATCCGAAGTCCTCAGTATTCGGCTCCTAAAGAGAGCAACAGAAAGAGTCCGGAACCATCCAGTGTGCGATCGGACGCACTGAGGGATCTTCTGGAGCAAGCGGCCATCTCAGAAGCGCATCGTACGCTAATGGGTACGGTGATTGAGAGGATTTCATCTGCCAAAAGCGGGTTGCATGAAGCTTTTATGAGTCTGCTGAAAGGCTTTGAGGTACGTGAAATAGTGTATGTTTTTGACGGTACCGCAGACGTTAGGTGTGCCCTATGCAGATAGTAGCCCATGAGACTCTGGTTGCCGTCGAGAACGGTGGCAAACAGAGGATCATAGTCCCAGGTAATAATCAGGCCGCCTTCATATGCAGGTGGCGGAAGGTCCGGTGGCTAGCCGGACTGGTGAATTTGCCGAACTGAAGCGGCAACTTGATGCGGCAGATGCCGACATTGTGCTTGTCAACAAGCGGCTTGACAAGGCACAGGGTATGTGATTTCTCCGGTGATCAGCACATAGTAAGAGGAGCATGATGCTAGTATCTTTAATATGTTGTGACTACAGATGGAGCTGCCACCGTGGAGACCCTTCAGGCGGAACTTGCCCGAGCCAAGGAGCAAGCCAGGAATAGTGATGCGGCCGCTCTAAAGGCGGTCGAAGAGCTGAGGGCCGAACAGGCCGCGCATTGCCAAAGTAAAGAAAAAATGGCCAAGATGGCCGTTGAGTTGAAAGATGCCGCCGACTGTTACCAGCTGCTTGAAGAAGAAAATCGAGCGAAGGCGACGGACCTGGAGAAGGCCATGGTAGCGGCCAAGGAAGCCCGCTCTAAAATCAGGGCGGCGAAGGAAGAGCTGCGTCAAGCTGGAGATATCGCGGCTGGGAAGCCCTTCTTGTTGCAGACGAAGTTCGGAGATCCAACGTATGCCCCTCTTGATCAACTATGGAGTTCTGCAAACGCGTACATGGATTTGGCGGCAAGTGCTGCTGATGCGGCCGAGTACTTCAAGGATCAAAAAGATCGTGAAGTGGAAAAGTTGTTCTGGTCACAGCTCCATGTTCTAGTGCGTCCGCTGCTATTGAATGAGCGAATGGATGAGTGAGCCGAGCTCCATAGGTTGTCCGGACTTGCCATGAGGTCTGTTGTGGATCATTTGTGGCCGGAAGGGCCAAGGCCGAATAGTTACTTTAGTTTAGTGCAATAATTCCTTGGTGTTGTGCCGCACATCGACGCTATGAAGAGGTCAGCGTGCATAGAGGGTGCGCGGATGGCCCTTGCCCGTGTCAAGACATACTGGGCAGAGATGAAGGCCACCACTATTGCGACACAAGGTTCAGCCATGGGCTGGGTAGCTGCCGAGCACTACTTTGAAGAAGTCCTTGGAGGCGCTCGTTCGATAGAGGCTCAGTGCTCGAAGAATATTATGTTCTAGTGACATGTATTCCCATTGTAAAAACAATGTTTTATTGAATTATGAAGGCTGTGTTTATACTTTTGCCTGAAAGTATTATGATGCCTCCTGTGCGGCCGTTTATGTATATATGTATATAACCTGAAAGCTTGCAGTCGTCGGCTTCAGCCCCCACACATATAATGCGGGGGTGTTCGCAAAAAACGCGTATTCACACTTGATCCAACGTCTTGGTCCATGAAGGAGGTGGTAGCGCAGCGAACGAGGAAATCGGACTATATTGCTTTAACACTTTCACTTAGCCATAGGAGTTTGACGGTGGGACTACTATATAGCCCCGGGTACTTCCGCGCTCGTCCGGATACGGGGCGCGTACGTACATGATCGGGAAACGGCCCTTCGTTAATGCGAAGAAATCCCTAAGATTCCTCTAAGTCATTGAGTGGTTGACCAGTCTCGTGCTTTATCATGACAGTCAGTTTTCGGCTTTCTCTACTGAGGTGCTCCTCCGGATGAACCAGGGCACAATCGCAGTAGTTCTCCCGCTGCCGCCTTAGCCGATAGAGCGGAACATAAGGTAGCGAAACATGGGAACCGAGCAAACCCAACATTTGACCAAAGACATGATTCGGAGCGGATGCATATAAGTCCAAACTTGTGACGCCGAACACTCCCTAAGGTATTCGGTCTTTATAACATATGCCGGGCTGAACAATACCCTTAATAATAAACCCCGAGTGTCCAGGTATGTGCAATATTCTGACGTGGCCAGATGCCATAACGTCAGCAACCTTCTCGGTTGTATGAAGTATCCGGAGGATTGTGAACAACAAGAGACAGTAAAAAAGGTTTACGCAGGTTCTTAATCTGAAAAGAAACCTTTGAGCGGGTCCCTGCTGCACGTCTGCACCTGTGTCTCCGTTGTGCCGTGTCCTGGACGGGTGTAGCACGATTGTCATCTGTAAAAGAGAAGAACTTAGGTGAAAGTTGTTGTGCCAGAAAATTGGTTATTATCAATAAACCATTAAAATTCAAGGTAAGTCAAGTTGAGTCGAACTAGCCCTGATTACACGCGGGAAGCCCCTGGTACCGTCTATGAGGGTTTAACCATTAAACCAATCTCAGGTATATCTGGTGATGCGCCGGACTCGTCTAACCGTGTCCGTGGTTTTGACGACCTGTCATTTATTCTGGCTGGTGAGGCCGTCTAGTGCTTAGCTGTTAAAGCCGCCGCACGTTCTTCCGCGCATAGAGAATGCTCGATATTTCCACTAACTGTGATAGTGCCACGTGGACCGGGCATCTTAAGCTTGAGAGAAGCGTAATGCGGTACTGCATTAAAACGAGCGAAAGCCGCTCTTCTGAGTAGTGCTTGATAGCCACTTTGGAATGGAGCGATGTAGAAAGTTAACTTTTCACTTCGGAAGTTGTCGGAAGAACCGAATACAACCTCTAGTAGTAGAGAGCCCGTGCAGCAGGCCTCTGGGCCTGGTATTACTCCCTTGAAGGTAGTATTACTGCGCCTGATTTTTGTCGGGTCTATCCCCATTTTGCGGACTGTGTCCTGATATATCAGATTTAGATCACTGCCGCCGTCCATAAGGACTTCTGTGAGATGGTATCCGTTTATTATTGGGTCTAACACCAAGGCAACCAATCCTTCATGCCGGATGCTTGTCGGGTGATCCCTGTGATCGAAAGTGATCGGGCAGGCCAACCAGGGGGGTGAACTCGGGGGTGACGGGCTCTGCGGCGCTTATGTCTCGGAGTGCATGTTTGCTTCTCCTCTTCGTCACATGGATCATATTTACTGTTTTAACCTCTGGTGGGAATTTTTTCTGTCCTCCACTGCTTTGCTGGCGAGGTTCGTCCTCGTCTTTGCTTGGTGTCTCCCCCTCCTTGTGTTCGGCATTTAGCTTATCGGCCTGCTTGAAGACCCAGCATTCTCTGTGGGTGTGATTTGCAGGTTTGTCGGGGGTGCCATGAATCTGACATAGTTTGTCTAGAATTTTGTTTAGGCTAGAGGGTCCATCTCTGCTGCCTTTGAAAGGTTTTTTACGCTGACCTGGTCGAGCGCCCCTGAATCCGGCGTTTACCGCCGTATTATCTGGGTGTCTTCTTTATTTCGATGCTTCCTTTTACTGCGTCGTGGTTTCCCATTGCCATCCCTGAGTTCGGATGTGATTGGGTCGCTGGTGCTACTACGGGCTAACCAGCTATCTTCTCCCGTGCAAAAGCGGGTCATGAGGCTTGTCAGGGCTGCCATTGTTCTCGGTTTTTCTTGGCTGAGGTGTCTGGCGAGCCATTCGTCTCGGATGCTGTGTTTGAAAGCTGCTAAGGCTTCGGCGTCCGGACAGTCGACGATTTGGTTCTTCTTAGTGAGAAACCTGTTCCAAAGCTTTTGGGCTAACTCTCCGGCCTGTTGAATTATATGACTTAAATCGTCTGCATCCGGAGGTCAGACATAGGTCCCTTGAAAATTAGCCCGAAAAGCATCCTCGAGCTCCTCCCAACTTCCAATTGAGTTTTCGGGGAGGCTTTTCAGCCAGTGCCGAGCTGGTCCTTTAAGCTTGAGGGCAAGTACTTGATGGCGTGGAGATCGTCTCCACGAGCCATATGGATATGGAGGATAAAGACCTCAATCCAGACCCCAGGGTCTGTGGTCCCATTGTATGCCTCTATGTCACTGGTTTGAATCCTTCTGGGAATTCGTGGTCTAGCACCTCATCAATGAAACATAGGGGGTGTGCAGCACCCCTGTATTTGGATGTATCGTGGCGTTCGGACGGTTGTAGTATTCGGTTTTGATTTTGTGCCGCAGCACGCTTCCTAGATCCATAGATGGATCTGGTCATACTGGATTTTTGGCGCAAGTCCTCACGTAGATCGTGTGTTGACTTATGTGCGGCATTGTTAGCCGTTCTATCATGGTCACAAGGTGGTTGATCCGGCCGGTTGGCCGTTTTATTTTTCGGCTGTGTGGGCTCTAAGGCCTCATCGTTGAATTCGGGTAATAGCTTGCGCTTTGGATAGCTCTTTGTGTGGTAACTTCCACCGTACTTTTCTTCGTTGTCGAGCACTTTGTTCCATCTGCCGTTGACCGTATTTTGTGCGGCCTTAAGCCTTTGCTTCCGCTTCTTCAGACTCCTCACTGTGGCAATGAGCCTTCTGCGGAGGTTCTCTTGTTCCAAGTGCATTTCTGGGATGATGTTTGCATCTTCGTCCGGACTGTTTTCCTCCCCATAGGGGGTGTGATGAGCTTTATCCTCGGCGTCGCCGTGTTCAGATATCGGATCCGTGCTATGTTCGCTGTTGGCAGTTTCGTCGTGCTCTACTGCTGGGTTAATGTGGTCGTTGTTTCCTCTGGAGTCGACTGGAGTGTTATTTTCTCTTGCGCTGATATCGCTGTTTTTGCTATGGCGGGACTTAGCGCGGCGCCGCTAACGTTGGTGCTTGGGTTGCTTCTTGGAGGGGTCATCCTCCGCTGTCTCGTCGCCATGGCCTTCTTTGGGTGTATCCACCATGTATATGTCATGTGATGAAGTGGCGGTCCGGTGCCCTGTGGGCGGTGGTTCCTGTTCGTCTTCAGCATCGTCGTCGATACCGTCGATGTCTTCGGAGTCGAAGTCGAGCATGTCGGTTAAATCGTCGACAGTGGCTACTAAGTGGGTGGTGGGTGGGGGCGAATTTCTTCGTCATCTGTATCCCATTCTAGCCGGACATAGTTTGGCCAAGGTTCTCCTGACAAGGAGAGAGACCTTAATGAGTTTAGCATGTGGCCAAAAGGTGAGTGCTGAAAGATATCCGTGGAGGTGAACTCCATGATCGGCGCCCAGTCGGATTCGATAGGCACAGACGTAGGCGGCTTGGAGTCTATGCCCGGAGATGAATCCAGTTGTTCGGCAACACGGCTCTCGTAAGGGGTGAAGTCAGTATGAGGCTCTATCGCCACTGAGAGTGCGGCCTCCACGGTGGGGTCTATCCACCCTTCCTCGGATGGCGCAATTTGCTCCGGATTGAAGGCTGGAGTAGTTGCAGATGCGATCTCCCGAACACTGTCCGATGGCAGAGTTACATCATGCTCGTCGTGATCGTGCGGCGCACCTAACATTGGCTCGAATCCGTCAAAGATCAAGTCTCCGCGAATGTCGGCAGTGTAGTTTAAGTTTCCGAACCTGGCCTGATGACCAGGGGCGTAGCTCTCGATCTGCTCCAGATGGCCAAGCGAGTTGGCCCGCAGTGCGAAGCCGCTGAATACGAAGATCTGTCCAGGAGGAAAACCTCACCCTGGACCGCATCATTACCGATGATCGAAGGAGCCATCAAGCCTTACGGTGATGGCACAGTGGAACTCTCAATGAAAGCACCAATGTCGGTGTCAAAACCGGCGGATCTCGGGTAGGGGGTCCCGAACTATGCATCTAAGGCGGATGGTAACAGGAGGCAGGGGACACGATGTTTACCCAGGTTCGGGCCCTCTTGATGGAGGTAATACCCTACGTCCTGCTTGATTGATATTGATGATATGAGTATTACAAGAGTTGATCTACCACGAGATCATAGAGGCTAAACCCTAGAAGCTAGCCTATGGTATTATTGTTCTTGTCTCTCCCGGCTGTTGCTTGATGCAGCGTAGGTCACCCACCGCCGGTGGGCGGTCGTGAGTGCCCTGGAAGTTGGCGACGAAGCTGTCGCGCATCTGATCCCAGGAGGAGATCGAGCCCGGGGCAGGTTCAGGAGCCATGAGCGGGTGCTGTCCTTGAGCGCCAAGGGAAACCAGTTCACCATGACCTTTTCGTCGTCGTTGGCCGCCTCGATGCTCAGCTCATAGAGCTGCAAGAACTCCATAGGGTCGGGGGTGCCATCGTAGCGAGGAGGCAGATCCGGCTTGAACTTTCCTGGCCAGACAACGTTATGCAACTCAGGAGTGAAGGCGCAGCAGCCTGCCGTGGCCACCGGGGCCCATCGTGGAGGTGGAGCTTGATCTTGGTGTCCCTGCGCTGCCACGGCAAGTGGCGCATGGCCCTGCCGTGGCAAGCGATCCTGACGTGGCGGTGCTGGGAGCGGTGGAGCATTTTCTTGCGGACGGGGAATCTCTTGGCAGCTTCTTTCTTTGTGCGCGGGCACACGACGCGGTGGATCACGCCGCAGGACCGCACATCTTGGAGCGAGGACGCCGTCTTGACGCGGAGGAGGCGGAGGCGCTCTATGAGCCGCACGTCTCAGCATGAGGGCGCCATCTTGGTGCGGAGGGGGCGGAGGCGCTCCGTGAGCCACATCGCCCGCAGCCGGGGGCGGGCGAGGCAGCGAGAGGGATGGTGTAGGAGAGCCCCCCGCGGCACTGACAAGCTCGGCGATGCGGTCCAACTAGTCCTTGTAGAGGTCGTCGACCGGGCGGTAGCGCAGGAGCTCGCGTGCCATGAGCAGCACGGCATGCGCATCCGTTGGTGCGCGGTGAGCGTGAGACGATGAGCTAGCCGGAGTCAGCGACGGGGTGGCGGTGCGGCCGTCTCGCCGCACAGAGGGGTGCAGTGAGGAAGCTTGCTGCTCGTTTTCCGCCGGGACGATGGCGGCGTTGGCGGCGGGTGACGGAGAACGGTGGGGAGGTCCGCCGACAGGGGTTTTCTGAGCGATGCGGGTGGCGAGAGCGGCCCGGCGCTCAACGCGGACCCGGCGAGCATCGGCCATGAACTTGGGGAGTGACGAAGTGCGTATTAACGAAGGGGAAAGCTTAAGCGCACCCCTACCTGGCACGCCAAATGTCGGATTTTGGGTTCCGGCAAAACCCTTGAGGTTCGAACACTGTGGTGCACACAAAGATCTCTCCCCCTCTCTAGCTCACAGACATCATGATCTCACGGCCTAGCTCGACGAACCCAAAGAACAAGAGACACAAGAGTTTATAATGGTTCGGGCCACTGATGTGGTGTAATACCCTACTCCAGTGTTGTGTGGTGGATTGCCTCTTGGGCTGAGGATGAACAGTTACAAGGGAAGAACAGCCTCCTGAGGAGAGGTGTTCTTGTGCTTGGTGAGTTGATGCGGTCGGGAATTCTCTCTAGATGAGCTGCTATCAGATGAGATCGATCTACTCTCTACGGTGGTGGCTAGTCCTATATATAGAGGCGTTGGTCCTCTTCCCAAATATTAGGCGGGAAGGGATCCCACAATGGCCAATTTGAAGGGGGCAGCTAGTACAAGCTATCCTGACAAAAGTAGTCTTCACCTGCCAAAGGTCCTGGTGGTGACGCCGCCTTGGGCTCCACGGTGACCTTCGTCCTACTGTCCGGCTAGTCTTGGTCTTGTTGCACCGATATGGAAACCTTTGCATGATGCCTCAGGACTCCTCGCTTGCGCTTGCCTCTTTAGCACTAAAGAGGAAACGAGGACTGATACGTCTCCGTCGTATCTATAATTTTTGATTGTTCCATGCCAATATTCTACAACTTTCATATACTTTTGGCAACTTTTTATACTATTTTTCGGACTAACATATTGATTCAGTGCCCAGTGCCAGTTCCTGTTTGTTGCAAGTTTTTTGTTTCGCAGAATATCCATATCAAACGGAGTCCAAGCAGGATAAAAACAGACAGATATTTTTTGGAATATATATGATTTTTGGGAACAAAAATCCACGCGAGACGATGCCCGAGGGGGCCACGAGGCAAGGGGGCGCGCCCCTGACCCTCGTGGCCACCCTGTAAGGCAGTTGATGCCCTTCTTTTGCCGCAAGAAAGCTAATATCCGGATAGAGATCGTGTTAAAATTTCAGCCCAATCGGAGTTACGGATCTCTGGGAATATAAGAAACGCTGAAAGGGAAGAATCTGAGAACGCAGAAACAGAGAGACAGAGAGACAGATCCTATCTCGGAGGGGCTCTCGCCCCTCCCATGCCATGGAGAACAAGGACCATAGGGGAAACCCTTCTCCCATCTAGGGAGAAGGTCAAGGAAGAATAAGACGAAGGGCCCCCCTCTCCCCTTCTCTTCCGGCGGCGGGGGAACGCTGCCATGGCCATCATCATCATCATCATCACCGTGATCTACACCAACACATCCGCCATCTTCACCAACATCTCCATCACCTTCCCCCCTCTATCTACAGCGGTCCACTCTCCTACAACCCACTGTACCCTCTACTTGAACATGGTGCTTTATGCTTCATACTATTACTCAATGATGTGTTGCCATCCTATGATGTCTGAGTAGATTTTCGTTGTCCTATCGGTGGTTGATGAATTGCTATGATTGATTTAATTTGCTTGTGGTTATGTTGTTGTCCTTTGGTGCCCATAATATGAGCGCGCGCGTGGATCACACCATAGGGTTAGTTGTATGTTGATAGGACTATGTATTGGAGGGCAAGAGTGATAGAAGCTTCGGCCTAGCATACAAATTGATGCATATGGGATTGAAGGGGGACCAATATATCTTAATGCTATGGTTTGGTTTTACCTTAATGAACGTTAGTAGTTGTGGACGCTTGCTAATAGTTCCAATCATAAGTGCATAGAATTCCAAGTCAGGGATGACATGCTAGTAGTGGCCTCTCCCACATAATACTTGCTATCGGTCTAGTAAAGTAGTCAATTGCTTAGGGATAATTTCGCAACTCCTACCACCACTTTTCCACACTCGCTATATTTACTTTATTGCTTCTTTACTCACAACAGCCCCTACTTTTTATTTACTTGCTCTTTATTATCTTGCAAACCTATCCAACAACACCTACAAAGTACTTCTAGTTTCATACTTGTTCTAGGTAAAGCGAACATCAAGCGTGCATAGAGTTGTATCGGTGGTCGATAGAACTTGAGGGAATATTTATTCTGCCTTTAGCTCCTCGTTGGGTTCGACACTCTTACTTATCGAAAACTGTTGCGATCCCCTATACTTGTGGGTTATCAAGACCTTTTTCTGGCGCCGTTGCCGGGGAGCAATAGCGTGGGGTGAATATTCTCGTGTGTGCTTGTTTGCCTTATCACTAAGTAATTTTTATTTGTTGTTGTTAGTTGTTCTTTATCTTTAAGTTATGGATATGGAAGACGAAATACCAAAAAAAATAGGTATACTTTCTGCTCATGGAGATGGGGAACCTCCTAAAACCCTCGATGCTGGTTATGTGAAAGATATTATGTACTACTTTAATAATCCTGAGAAAACCCCATTCAATTATGTAATGGGAGTAATGTTGGATCAACGTGAATACTTTAGGGATTACCGCTTGACACAAAAAGGGAAACTATTATGGGATCAAATTCATATATTGAAGTGGTATGCTAGGAAACTATGCTTGAGATATGATTATACTTGTTGCTCGAGGATGAAGGCTCCACACCTTCCCTTTTTATGCGAATTTAATGATAATAAAACCTTAGCTTCTTATGCTAATGGTATATATGATTACTATGATGTGGAACAAATAGAAGAATTTTTTGCTTTTATGGGTGCTTATGAAATTGAATCTATGTTTAAAGAGTTTGAAGATTTTGATGATTCGGTTTATAGACCTGAAAATTTAGTTATCCTTAAATATTGCTATGAGAATTATGAATACAATTATGATATTAATGCACTTATTGAGAAAGTCTCCGGTGTCCAAGAAGAGACTAATATTTTGCAGGAGTCTATGGAAGAAGAAATTGATGAAACTGTGAGCTCATTAGATGAAAAAGATGAAGAGGAGAGCGAAGAACAAAAGGAGGAAGAGCGGATTGATCACCCGTGCCCACCTTCTAATGAGAGTAACTCTTCAACTCATACATTGTTTAATTACCCTTCATGCTTACCGAAGGATGAATTCTATGATAATTGCTATGATCTCGTTGATTCTTTTGAAATATCCCTTTTTGATGATGCTTGCTATGCTTGTGGCCAAGATGCCAATATGAATGATGCTTATGGAGATGAACTTTCTATAGTTCCTTATGTTAAACATGAAATTGTTGCTATTGCACCCACGCATGATAGTCCTATTATATTTTTGAATTCTCCCAACTACACTATATCGGAGAAGTTTGCTTTTATTAAAGGTTATATTGATGGGTTGCATTTTACTGTTGCACATGATGATTTAGATGAATATAATATGCATGTGCTTGCTGCTCCTACTTGCAATTATTATGAGAGAGGAACTATATCTCCACCTCTCTATGTTTCCAATATGATAAAATTGCAAGAAACTGCTTATGCTATGCATTGGTCTTTACTATGTGTGCATGAATTGTTCTTTGATGACATGCCGATGCATAGGAAGAGAGTTAGACTTCGTTTTTATATGATATATGTTACTTTGTGCTCACTACTAAATTACAAATCATTGTTAATTAAAATTGGCTTTGATATACCTTGGGATCCGGGTGGATCCATTACTTGAGCACTATATGCCTAGCTTAATGGCTTTAAAGAAAGTGTTGCCAAGGAGACAACCCGGAAGTTTTAGAGAGTCATTTGTTTCTGTTGAGTGCTTTTATATATTTTAAAAACAATAAAAACAAATAGGGGAACCCAAAACTTTTTTTAAAAGGAAAGTGAAAGTGAGAAAGACAAGCATTGTTGAAGTGGGAGAGCTCCTTGAGCTTTTTTCATGCTCACAGAAACTTTATGAATCTTGATTACAGAAACTTTTCAACAAAATTAATTATCCCCTTGTACAATTCCATTGTATTATAAAAATAATGTGCCAAGGTTTTCCTTTAGGATGTTTACATTTGCTTGATGGTTTGTACGGTGCAGGACAGAAACTTTGGCTGTAGTGCGCGATTTTACATTTTTAGCTGGAACGCCAAACGGTTCTGATTCATTTTGCACTGTCTTCCTATACAAATTGTTTATTTTTTATAATTTTGGCAGAATTTTTTCAAGTATCAGAAGTATGATGAATGTTCAGATTATTACAGACTGTTCTGTTTTAGACATATTCTGTTTTTGATGCATAGTTTGCTTGTTTTGATGAAACTATCAATTCATATCTGTGGATTAAGCCATGAAAAAGTTATATTACTGTAGAAACAATGCAAAAACAAAATATGAATTGGTTTGCAACAGTACTTAGAGTAGTAATTTGCTTTATTATACTAACAGATATTACCGAGTTTCCTGTTGAAGTTTTGTGTGGATGAAGTGTTCGATGATCGAGAAGGTCTCGATGTGAGAAGAAGGAAGAGAGGCAAGATCTCAAGCTTGAGGATGCCCGAGGAAACCCAAGTAAATATTCAAGGAGACTCAAGCGTCTAGGCTTGGGGATGCCCCGAAAGGCATCCCCTCTTTCTTCAACAAGTATCAGTATGTTTTTGTATTCGTTTCGTTCATGCGATATGTGAAATCTTGGAGCGTCTTTTGCTTTTAGTTTTCATTTTTATTTTATGCACCATGCTGGTATGAGATAGTCCTTGGTTGATTTATAGAATGCTCTATGCACTTCACTTATATCTATTGAGTATGGCTTTATAGAATGCTTCATGTGCTTCACTTGTATCATTTGAAGCTTGGATTGCCTGTTTCTCTTTACATAGAAAACCGCCATTTGTAGAATGCTCTTTTGCTTCACTTATATTTGTTAGAGCGTGGGCATATCTTTTGTAGAAAGAATGAAACTCTCTTGCTTCACTTATATCTATTTAGAGAGATGACAGGAACTGGTCATTCACATGGTTAGTCATAAAATCCTACATAAAACTTGTAGATCACTGAATATGATATGTTTGATTCCTTGCAATAGTTTTGCGATATAAAGATGGTGATAGTAGAGTCATGCTAGTGGGTAGTTGTGGATTAGTAGAAATACTAGTGTTGAGGTTTGTGATTCCCGTAGCATGCACGTATGGTGAACCGTTATGTAACGAAGTCGGAGCATGAGGTATTTATTGATTGTCTTGCTTATGAGTGGCGGTCGAGGACGAGCGATGGTCTTTTCCTACCAATCTATCCCCCTAGGGGCATGCGTAGTAGTACTTTGCTTCGAGGGCTAATAAACTTTTGCAATAAGTATGTGAGTTCTTTATGACTAATGTTGAGTCCATGGATTATACGCACTCTCACCATTCCATCATTGCTAGCCTCTCTAGTATCGCGCAACTTTCGCCGGTACCATAAACCCACCATATACCTTCCTCCAAACAGCCACCATACCTACCTATCATGGCATTTCCATAGCCATTCCGAGATATATTGTCATGCAACTTCCATCATCATCATATACATGACTTGAGCATTCATTGTCATATTGCTTTGCATGATCGTAAGATAGCTAGCATGATGGTTTCATGGCTTGTCCGTTTTTTGATGCCATTGCTACGCTAGATCATTGCACATCCCGGTACACCACCGGAGGCATTCATATAGAGTCATATCTTTGTTCTAGTACCGAGTTTTAATATCGAGTTGTAAGTAAATAAATGTGTGACGATCATCATTATTAGAGCATTGCCATGATAGAAAGGATGATGGAGACTATGATTCCCCCACAAGTTGGGATGAGACTCCGGACGAAAAAATAAATAATAAATAAAAAATAGAAAGGCCAAAAAAAGAGAAGGCCCAAAAAAATAAAAATAAAAATAATGAGAGAAAAAGAGAGAACGGGCAATGTTATTATCCTTTTACCACACTTGTGCTTCAAAGTAGCACCATGTTCTTCATATAGAGAGTCTCTTGAGTTATCACTTTCATATACTAGTGGGAATTTTCATTATAGAACTTGGCTTGTATATTCCAATGATGGGCTTCCTCAAATGCCCGAGGTCTTCATGAGCAAGCAAGTTGGATGCACACCCACTTAGTTTTCAGTATGAGCTTTCATACACTTATAGCTCTTAGTGCATCCATTGCATGGCAATCCCTACTCCCTCACATTGATATCTATTGATGGGCATCTCCATATCCCGTTGATACGCCTAGTTGATGTGAGACTATCTTCTCCTTTTTGTCTTCTCCACAACCACCATTCTATTCCACCTATAGTGCTATATCCATGGCTCACGCTCATGTATTGCATGAGGGTTGAAAATGTTGAAGCGCGTTAAAAAGTATGAACCAATTGCTCAGCTTGTCATCGAGGTTTTGCATGATGTGAATATTTTGTGTGGTGAAGATGGAGCATAGCCAGACTATATGATTTTGTAGGGATAACTTTCTTTGGCCTTGTTATTTTGAAAAGACATGATTGCTTTATTAGTGGGCTTGAAGTATTATTGTTTTTATGTCAAATGATAGACTATTGCTCTGAATCACTCATATCTTAATATTCATGCCATGATTAGATTACATGATCAAGATTATGCTAGGTAGAATTCCACATCAAAAATTATCTTTTTTTATCATTTACCAGCTCGAGGACGAGCAGGAATTAAGTTTGGGGATGCTGATACGTCTCTGTCGTATCTATAATTTTTGATTGTTCCATGCCAATATTCTACAACTTTCATATACTTTTGGTAACTTTTTATACTATTTTTGGGACTAGCATATTGATCCAGTGCCCAGTGCCAGTTCCTATTTGTTGCAGATAGAGATTGTGTTAAAATTTCAGCCCAATCGGAGTTACGGATCTCTGGGAATATAAGAAACGTTGAAAGGGAAGAATCTAAGAACACAGAAACAGAGAGAGACAGAGGGACAGATCCAATCTCAGAGGGGCTCTCGCCCCTCCCATGCCATGGAGGCCAAGGACCAGAGGGGAAACCCTTCTGCCATCTAGGGAGGAGGTCAAGGAAGAAGAAGATGAAGGGCCCCCCTCTCCCCTTCTCTTCCGGCGGCGCCGGAACGCTGCCGTGGCCATCATCATCATCACCGCGATCTACACCAACACCTCCGCCATCTTCACCAACATCTACATCACCTTCACCCCTCCATCTACATCGGTCCACTCTCCCGCAACTCGCTGTACCCTCTACTTGAACATGGTGCTTTATGCTTCATATTATTACTCAATGATGTGTTGCCATCCTATGATGTTTGAGTAGATTTTCGTTGTCCTATTGGTGGTTGATGAATTGCTATGATTGATTTAATTTGCTTGTGGTTATGTTGCTGTCCTTTGGTGCCCATCATATGAGCGCACGCGTGGATCACACCATAGGTTTAGTTGTATGTTGATAGGACTATGTATTGGAGGGCAAGAGTGACAGAAGCTTCAGCCTAGCATAGAAATTGATGCATACGGGATTGAAGGGGAACCAATATATCTTAATGCTATGGTTGGGTTTTACCTTAATGAACGTTAGTAGTTGCGGACGCTTGTTAATAGTTCCAATCATAAGTGCATAGAATTCCAAGTCAGCGATGGCATGCTAGCAGTGGCCTCTCCCACATAATACTTGTTATCGGTCTAGTAAAGTAGTCAATTGCTTAGGGATAATTTCGCAACTCCTACCACCACTTTTCCACACTCGCTATATTTACTTTATTGCTTCTTTACTCACAACAGCCCCTACTTTTTATTTACTTGCTCTTTATTATCTTGCAAACCTATCCAACAACACCTACAAAGTACTTCTAGTTTCATACTTGTTCTAGGTAAAGCGAACATCAAGCGTGCGTAGAGTTGTATCGGTGGTCGATAGAACTTGAGGGAATATTTATTCTGCCTTTAGCTCCTCGTTGGGTTCAACACTCTTACTTATCGAAAACTGTTGCGATCCCCTATACTTGTGGGTTATCAAGGACACTGCATGCTGGCACCCGCCTGGCGCAAATAGTCATGGCTTGCGTCACAGGAACCTCGCGAGGTGCCCCTTGCCTTGATCTCTCCGCCCCTCATGAGCCAACCTGGTGAGGCCGCCCCTGAGGAGGTCTTGCATCGTCCGCCTCGCGAGGCTTGGCCCCTCGCAAGGGTCTTGAGTGTTTGCTGGTGAAGATGGCCCGTACGGGGCCGCTGGTGGAGGCACGCCGTGGGCCGCAGGCAGGCAAGTCTAGGGACCCCCGTTCCCAGAACGACGACAATTTGACCTAGAAAAAAATGAGGAGAGGACTTTCGGGATGGAGCACCGCCGCCTCGAGGCGGAACTTGGGCAGGAGCACTTTTGCCCTCTGGTGGAGCGATTCTGCCGGGGGAACTTCCTCCCGAAGGGGGAAATCATCGTCATCATCGTCACCAACAACTCTCCCATCTTGGGGAGGGCAATCTCCATCAACATCTTCAAGAGAACCATCTCCTCTCAAACCCTAGTTCATCTCTTGTGTTCAATCTTGTTACCGGAACTATAGATTGGTGCTTGTGGGTGACTAGTAATGTTTATTACATCTTGTAGTTGATTAATGTATGGTTTATTTGGTGGAAGATTATATGTTCAGATCCATTATGCTAATTAATACACCTCTGATCATGACCATGTTTATCATTTGTGAGTAGTTACCTTTGTTCTTGAGGTCGCGGGAGAAATCATGTTGCAAGTAATCATGTGAAGTTGATATGTGTTCGATATTTTGATAGTATGTATGTTGTGATTCCCTTAGTGGTGTCATGTGAACGTCGACTACATGAAACTTCACCATATTTGGGCCTAAGGGAATTCATTGTGGAGTAGAAATTAGATGATGGGTTGCGTGAGTGACAGAAGCTTAAACCCTAGTTTATGCGCTATTCCGTAAGGGACCGACTGGACCCAAAAGTTTAATGCTATGGTTAGAATTTATTCTTAATACTTTTCTTATAGTTGCGGGTGCTTGCGGGAGGGTTAACCATAAGTAGGAGGTTTGTTCAAGTAAGAACAATACCTAAGCACCGGTCCACCCACATATCAAATTATCAAAGTACCGAACACGAATTAAACCAACATGATGAAAGTGACTAGATGAAATTCCCGTGTACCCACAAGAACGCTTTGCTTATCATAAGAGACCGTTTTGGCCTGTCCTTTGCCTCAAAAGGATTGGGCTACCTTCCTGCACTTTTGTTACTACTATTGTTACTTGCTCGTTACAAATTATCCTGCTATCAAGCTACTCCACTACTTACAATTTCAGCACTTGCAGACACTACCTTACTGAAAACTACTTGTCATTTCCTTCTGCTCCTTGTTGGGTTCGACACTCTTGCTTATCTAAAAGAGCTACAATTTATACCCTATACTTGTGGGTCACCAATCCTCAACTACGAGAAAAGTATTAAGAATAAATTCTAACCATAGCATTAAACTTTTGGATCCAATTGCTCCCTTACGGAATAGGGCATAAACTGGGGTTTAAGCTTCTGTCACTCTCATAAGCCATCATCTAATTGCTACTCCACAATGCATTCCCTTAGGCCCAAATATGGTGAAGTGTCATGTAGTCGACGTTCACATGACACCACTAAGGGAATCACAACATACATACTATCAAAATACCAAACACATATCAAGTTCACATGAATACTTGCAACATGATTTCTCCCGTGACCTCAAGAACAAAAGTAACTACTCACAAATAATAATCATGCTCAAGATTAGAGGGGTATTAAATAGCATATTGGATCTAAACATATAATCTTCCACCAAATAAACCATACAGTAATCAACTACAAGATGTAATTAACACTACTAGTCACCCACAAGCACCAATCTATAGTTTCGGTAACAAGATTGAACACAAGAGATGAACTAGGGTTTGAGATGAGATGGTGATGTTGAAGATGTTGATGGAGACTACCCTCCCCAAGATGGGAGAGCTGTTGGTCATGATGATGACAATGATTTCCCCCTCCGGGACGGAAATTCCCCCGGCGGAATCACTCCACCGGAGGGCAAAAGTGCTCCTGCCCAAGTTCCGCCTCGAGAGGGTGGCGCTCCATCCCGAAAGTCCTCCATTTATTTTTTTTCTAGGTCAAAATGACTTATATACCAGAAGGTGGGCACTGGAGGTGGGCCTGGGTGAGCACAACCCACCAGGGCGCGCCTGGGCTCCCTGGCGCGCCCAGGTGGGTTGTGCCCACCTGATGTGCCCCCTCTGGTAGTTATTTGCTCCAATATTCTTCAAATATTTGATAAAAAATTTCCATGGAGTTTCAGCTTATTTGGAGTTGTGTAGAATAGGTGGCCTGACATAGCTTTTCGAGGTCCAGATTTCCAGCTGCCGAAATTCTCCCTCTTTGTGTATACCTTGCACATTATGAGAGAAAAGGCATTAGAATTACTCCAAAAGCATTATTATGGATAAAAACATCATAAATAAAAGTAAGAAAACATGATGCAAAATGGACGTGTCAAGTACGAGGGTTGACTGGTATGGCTGCGGTATGAGGCTGCCATCGCGCAGAATAACAAGGGGTGTGGGTGAGTAGAAGGATGGCATGGCCAGCGGTGGGAGTAGTAGGGGGCAGTGAGGCCTCCACGGCAGCACAGCCGGCCACGGGAGGCAGGAGCTAGCGGCATGACCGGTGCTGGTTTGGGCAGCTAGAGCAAGAAGACCATAGGTTGAAGAAGCACTACGGTCGTTGGATGGACATCGTACGGTCACTGGAGCTAGAATCATTCATATTGACTAAGTTGACAAAGCTCTCCGTCCACGTCAGTAGGCCCACAAGTCAGCCTCCAACTATGGTGGGTCCCAGCTAGCAGGGGAGTATTCATTTTTTGTGCGTAATAAGGAGGCACTTCCTTGCGTGCGAAGATATAGATGGTGGGTCTGAGCTGTCAGCGAGGGGAACTTTTTCACGAAATACAGAGGCCCTTTCGGTGGGTCCCAGCTGTCAGGTGGAGGAATCATTATTTTGCGCGTAATAAGGAGGCATTTCCTTGCGTGCGGCCCTGGACCCAGTTGTCAGCCTCTCCACTCACAATCCACTTTCGATGGATGTCGTTCGTTGACCACGTTGACCATGCTGCGCCGAGAGCACCTGGGCGGTGGATGACGGCGAGGCTTAGGAAGGGAACGACGGGAGCCAGGGAAGACTCGGCAGTTGTTTCCCATGTGGAGGGGAGTATGAGGGTTTACTGGTTTGCCTGCTGTTGCCGGAGAATAACAGCAGGTGTGGGTGAGTAGAGGGATGGCTAGGCCAGTGATGGGAGTACGGTGGGGTGGTGAGGCCTGCGTGGCAGCACAGCCGGCTGTGGGAGGAGAGAGCAGGCAATCCGCCGGCGCTTGTTTGAGCGGCTGTAGCAGGAAGAGCAAAGATTCAAGAAGCACGACGGCCGTTGGATGGACATCCAATAGTCACTACTCTCGTGTGTTGACTAAGTTGACACGGCATTGCATGTGCGTCAACCTTTTTTTGGAAAGCGTACGTGTCAACCTATAGTAGGCGCACAAGTCAGCCTCAAATGTGTGGAAAACAACATACAGCCCATCTGCCATTATTTCTAATAATTTACAACCATTTGCTAATTCTTAAGGATTTTTTGGAGCCCATCTTCTTTTTGTTAGCATTACACTACAGCCCATATTGTGGCCACGGTTAAAAATTATATGGAATTTTGCATATTTCAGTGCGGTCAACTATTTTTAATCACGAAATTTCGAGTCCGAATCCCTCCCCTTCCTTCTCTCTTCCCCTCTTTCCTTCCCCTTCTGGTTCGGCCTATATGGGGGGCGCAACAGCCCATGTTGGCTGCTGCGTTTCCCCCCTTGGCCTGTAGGATCGAAAGTATGTCTAGAGGGGGGTGATTAGACTACTTGACCAAATAAAAATCTAGCCTTTTCCCAATTTTAAGTGTTGGCAGATTTTAACAACTTAGCACAAGTCAAGCAATCAACATAGACAAGCAAGTCTAAGAGTATAGCAGCGGAATGTAAAACATTGCACATGAAGGTAAAGGGAGGAGTTTGGAGGGAGCAAACGCAATGTAGACACTGAGATTTTTGGCGTGGTTCTGATAGGTGGTGCTATTGTACATCCACGTTGATGGAGACTTCAACCCATGAAGGGTAATGGTTGCGTGAGTCCACGGAGGGCTCCACCCACGAAGGGTCCACAAAGAAGCAACCTTGTGTATCCCACCATGGCCATCGCCCACGAAGGACTTGCCTCACTAGGGTAGATCTTCACGAAGTAGGCGATCTCCTTGCCCATACAAAATCCTTGGTTCAACTCCACAATCTTGACGGAGGCTCCCAAATGACACCTAACCAATCTAGGAGACACCACTCTCCAAAAGGTAATATACAATGTGTTGATGATGAACTCCTTGCTCTTGTGCTTCAAATGATAGTCTCCCCAATACTCAACTCTCTCTCACAGATTTCGATTTGGTGGAAAGATGATTTGAGTGGAAAGCAACTTGGGGAAGGCTAGAGATCAAGATTCAAATGGTTGGAATGGAATATCTTGGTCTCAACACATGAGTAGGTGGTTCTCTCTCTGAAAATGAATGCTGAAGTGTAGGCACATTCTGATGGCTCTCCTCTTTAATGAAGGAAGGGTGGAGGGGTATATATAGCCTCCACACAAAATCTAACCATTACACACAATTCACCAAACTCGGTGGGACCGAATCAGAAAACTCGGTGGGACTGAAACATTACGAAAGGGAAACAGAGAGTTTGCATTGCGAACTCGATGGGACTGATCGCTCATCTCGGTTGGACCGAAACATTACGAAGGGAAATAGAGAGTTTGCAATCCCATCTCGGTGAGACCGAGATCCCTATCGGTGAGACCGATATGACTAGGGTTTCTGGCAGTGGCTATGTCAAGTGAACTCGGTGGCGCCGGATAGAACTTTTCGGTGCGGCCGACTTTGACTTTTTGGTTTGGGACATATGTGGATATGAGAAAGTGGTTGAGGGTTTTTGGAGCATATCACTAAGCATTTTGAGCAAGCAAGCCATTAAGCAACACCTCATTCCCTTTTAATAGTATTGGATTTTCCTATGGACTCAATATGATCTTGGATTACTAAAAGTAAAATGTAGAGTCTTGAGCTTGAGCCAATATGTGTCCTTAGCATATTGAGGGGTCCACATTCCTAATCCATGCCATGCCAATCATTGAACTATCTGAAATGATCATCTTGAAATAGTATTAGTTTAATGAGCTATATGTTGTTAGTAATTACCAAAACCACCCAGGGATAGTTGCACTTTCAATCTCCCCCTTTTTGGTAATTGATGACAACATATAGATCAAAGCTTCGACAAATGATAATAAGATTGAAATGCATCATCTCTTTGAGAAGTATGTGATAAGCAAGAGCTTCCCCTGAATTTGTGCACTATTTATGATTTGCTTTTGAATGGAAATGCACAATCGATTAGGATCATGGGTCACTCTTCCATGTCACACACATCTTGGTGGAGCTCTCAAAATGATATGAATTAAAACATGCACTCATCATCGAGCAAAGTGAACGATCATATAAGGATATAAAGGATAATGTCATCCAAGAAAACATTAAAGTAGCATATGATCAAGCACATGATCACACAAGTATCTCACACATGCATAGAGTATCAACCAAGCACACAATAAAGTTCAACCAAAAACAAGAGAGACAAAGAAGCAAAACATTCTTTCTCGAAGCCTACAATCCATACATTTCTCCCCCTTTGGCAACAAGTTGCCAAAAAGTTCGAAAATGCATAGTGCTATGAGTCTCTCAGGCTTGGTCTTCGGGAGGTGGTGTAGAGAGAACTCCAAGGACGAAGGCATCAGTGGATGATGTTGGAGCTGGTGGAGCAGGTGCTGGAGGTGGTACTGAAGCTGTCGCTGGTGCAGATGAAGTAGCTCTTGTGTCTGTTACAGGCACTGTAGCTGACCTCTAGCTCCTTGGCACATGCTGAAAAGCATCCGTAATTGCCCTTCCTCTCCTCTCCTCAGCTTCCTCCTAGAGCTGCTCAACTGCAGTCTGCATCTCAGTCACCTTGATGTCAAGATCATAGAACTTGGTCACTACGATCCTCTCCAAGCTCTCCTGATTCTGAGTCAGGGTGGCCAAGCCCTTCTCAATCCTCAATGTAGCTTGAATCAGATAACCCAATTGATCTTGTTTGCTCTTCAGGAACACCTGAGATGCTTCCTCAGCAGTTGGCATCCTAGCAGCCTTTTCTGCCTTTGCCTTGGCTCTCTTCTCTTGTGCTTGTGATGATGAAGGTTCATTCTCATTCATTACAACTTCATTGTCTTCAAAATCTGGTACAAGGGTAAATGCTCCTTATCCAACAAGTAAGTACATGTGCCCATCTTTGAGTTGATGAGCACCTGATGTGTGGAGCATACCCACAAGATCTCTTCTGGTCAGCAGCTGTCCTCTTGACTGTCTCAACAATCAGACTCATGACCTTGAATTTTTGTGGTACATCAAAGATGTGCGGCAAGTTGATGGAATGTCCCCTTATCATCTTGTGATCTCCAGATTTGGGTAACAAGAGTATGCCTTAAGATGGTGTTGATAGTAGGCAGACCAGACAGCAAATAGTGCACAGATCCAAGCTTGTGTGTCTCCAAAGCTTTATCGTGGATCTCCTTGTACATATTTGCCATTGATTTTTGGTCCTTTTTCTTCTTGGCATACACATCCAAATCATCCTCATGTTCCTCTAGGGCATTGATCAACTTGGCCCATTCATCAACAGTTGATTGGTACCTTGTACCTTCAGACATCCACACTATCCTCCTATATGGATAGAAATGAGCAGTGGAGTAAAATTGCTTGATTAGCTCATCATTCCATTTTGTGAGCTTCTGTTCAACAAATTTGTCAACTCCACAAGCTTTTAAGCTTTCATGTACACCTGGGAAGTGATCTTCATTCTCATCGATAAATTCCCTATCGACCCATCTCATATCAGTGACAATTGGCTTCTTGTCAAGCAAAATGGTCTCATAGAAGTCTTATTGTTATTTGGTGTGGAACCTATATAGTCCACTGCAGTTCTCCTTCTTATAGCATATGGATCAGACTGCCTCCAAAGTCTCAATCCTGCATCCTTTCTGATGTTCATGTCCTCAGCCACTGGATGAGCGTCATTGTGATCTGGAATCTTGGGTTTCAGTTTTCTTACCACTTGGTCTTCATCATCTTCTTCTTCAACTTCAGGCACTGGGGCCTTGTTCTTCTCTTCAGCAGGAATGTTTCTGGTGCTTCTCTTGGGCTTAAAAGGCTTCTGAGCTTGAGCTTGTTCTTTGGGAGCAGTTTTGGGCTTTGATGTTGCAGCCGCTGACTTGATTGCATCTCCCATGAGCTTCTGAGACTTGGGAGCTGGAGCAGCATCCTCTTCCTCTTCATCTTCTTCTGGCTCTCTCATGATGGAGGATCTACCAAGCACTCTGGCAGTGGTCTTCTTGACCCTCTCCTTCCTCTTCTTTCCCTCTCCAGCAGCCTCTCCAGTTGGCTTAGAGGTTTCAGCAGTTGAGGCTCTGACTTTTAAGGTTGGCACCCTCTTTGCAGGGGCCTTCTTGTGCAAACCAGACTTTGTACTTGCAGCAGTACCATGCTCTTTCTTCAACACCTTCTTCTTGGAGCTGACTTCCTCTTCAGTGGCCACATAGTCCTCATCTTCAGAATCTGAGGTTTTATTCTTCCTTGACCTGGTGGTTGCTTTGGCAAATTACTGGGAGTGCTCCTGCTGCCATCATCTGAGGTACTTGAGGGACTAGTGCCCTCACTCAATTACACTGGCTCTTCAGATCTGTTTTGGCTGTCACTTTGGTCAGACATCTTGGCAATCACACTGACAGCAAACCTTGTGAATAGATGTAGATGAGGTAGAATGGATGAGCATCACAAAGTGCAGAGTTTTTGCAAAACAAATGAGTCAAAAACTTACTTTTATTTCTCCACAGAAAGTATTTCGAAGCTACCGATTTGTTAAACTCGATGATATCGAAGCAACTTTTGGAACCTAAACTACTGAACTTGGTCAAACCGAGTCACAGTTCGGTGGCACCGAGATTGCTAGGGTTTCACAGAGAGTCAAACTCAGTCGCACCGATTTGCAATTTTCGATCAGACCGAAAACACATGTGCAATGGCCTAAGCTAAATCAGTGAGACCTATTTCTACAACTCGGTCGCTCCGAGATGAGTTCGGCGGAGATCTTACCCTAAATTTTTGAATCAAATCTAACCTAAAGGATGTTTTCTCTGTATAGATTGTTTTCATACATGGAAAAGATCATGGCAAAGCAATGTGCTAGGAATCGGAGTAAGGAAATAGCAGAAAGTATCAAACCCATACCCTATTTCGGCGGGAGTTCACTACGGCGACAACGGTGGAGCAAAATTCCGTTGACGGCGGTGGAAACCAGCGGTGGGAGGTCGCTGGTGGCGAGGAGACGATCCTGAGACCCGAGGCGGCAGAGCAGGACACACGTGGGATGAAGGGTTTTGGAGGAATTTCCAAAATTCAACCCATCGGTATATATATCCCGACCCTGTCGGTGTGACTGAGTGGAACAACTCGGTGGCACTGAGATGCAGAATCGCAAGCGGTTACTGCAACTCTGTGTGACCGAAAATTTCAAATCGGTTGCACCGAGATGGAAAACCTAGATCAACTTGATGAACTCGGTTTGATCAAAGTGGATGACTCGGTCATACCGAAATGCACGAAGAGGTTTTGGAAATTTAAGCCTATGATGAATCAGGAACTCCGAGTGCTCCTCAAACAGAGTGGTTCGAATCTGACTTGATCAAACTTTGTGATGTAGCATGAATAGAGTTTGAGACGAGAAAAGCATAAATAGCTAGAGGAGGTTCTTAGGCATTCTCGTCCATCCATTTGGCAAAAGGGAAAGAGCCAAACAATCAAAGCAACAAATGGATGTCCTCGAATGAGTAAAATATGCAATCAACATGCTCACTCAATAAAATGGCAAATGAAATATGTGACAAAGCATGTACAAACATTCTAGCATCTATCAAGTAATTGGCTCTGACTAGGTCATCAATTTATGAGTATATTGACTTAGGAGTCAAATGAGAACATTTGATCGTAGGTCATACTCATCGTTTAAGCAAAAGTGGGGTTACCACTTTTACATAAAGCATTGTTGTGTTCACACTATTAGAGTTGCTTTAGCTCGATTGATTAGACTAAAGCTCCCCTAGATGTGATGTCCCCCCTAAGAGGGACGAACTAACCTTGGGTATTGTCGATGATGACTTCATGTAGATGTTGAAGATGTGGATGCTCAATGTTGATGTAGATCATTTGAAGCAATCCATTGGAGTGAGTTGCACTTTCTATACCTACACGAGTTAGTCATGTTGGAAATATGCCCTAGAGGAGATAATAAAATGGTTATTATTATATTTCTTTGTTCCCGGCCATGAGCTTGGAAAACCATTTTCAGCTCTTCGAACATCTCATATGCTCCGTGTCTCTCAAAACGCTTTTGGAGCCACGGATTGATTGAATCCTCGACATCGTGGTTCATCCAATGAGATCATCGAGGAGCATGTGGGAGCCAACACGGGTATCTAGATCCGCTGTTGGTTATTGACCGGAGAGTACGTGTAAGGTCGGTCCGGGCCGCTTCATCCCACGATGCCGCCGAATCAAGATAAGACTAGTAACGGCAAGCAAATTGACAATATCCACGCCCACAACTGCTTTGTGTTCTACTCATGCATAGAAACTACGCATAGGCCTAGCTCCGTTCTCAGGAACAATGGAGCGAGCAACCAACTTATTGGAAATCATACATACTGATGTGTGCGGTCCAATAAGTGTTGAGGCTCGCGGTGGCTATCGTTATGTTCTCACCCTCACTGATGACTTGAGTAGATATGGGTATGTCTACTTAATGAAACACAAGTCTGAGACCTTTGAAAAGTTCAAGGAATTTCAGAGCGAGGTCGAGAATCAACATGACAGGAAAATCAAGTTCTTGCGATCAGATCGTGGGGGAGAATACTTGAGTCACGAATTTGGCACACACTTAAGAAAATGTGGAATAGTTTCACAACTCACGCCGCTTGGAACACCTCAGCGTAATGGTGTGTCCGAACGTCGTAATCGCACTCTATTGGATATGGTGCGATCTATGATGTCTCTTACCGATCTACCGCTGTCATTTTGGGGCTATGCTTTAGAGACTGCCGCATTCACTTTAAATAGGGCTCCGTCAAAATCCATTGAGACGACACCGTATGAATTATGGTTTGGGAAGAAACCTAAGTTGTCGTTTCTAAAAGTTTGGGGATGCGATGCTTATGTCAAGAAACTTCAACCTGAAAAGCTCGAACCCAAATCGGAAAAATGCGTCTTCATAGGATACCCTAAAGAAACTATTGGGTATACCTTCTACCTCAGATCCGAAGGAAAGATCTTTGTTGCCAAGAATGGGTCCTTTCTAGAGAAAGAGTTTCTCTCGAAAGAAATAAGTGGGAGGAAAGTAGAACTTGATGAAGTATTACCTATTGAACCGGTAAGTGGCACAGCTCAAGAAAATGTTCCTGAGGTGCCTGCACCGACTAGAGAGGAAGTTGATGATGATGATCATGAAACTTCAGATCAAGTTGCTACTGAACTTCGTAGGTCCACGAGGACACGTTCTGCACCAGAGTGGTACGGCAACCCTGTCTTGGAAATCATGTTGTTAGACAACGGTGAACCTTCGAACTATGAAGAAGCGATGGCGGGCCCGGATTCCGACAAATGGCTGGAAGCCATGAAATCCGAGATAGGATCCATGTATGAAAACGAAGTATGGACTTTGACTAACTTGCCCGATGATCGGTGAGCCATAGAAAATAAATGGATCTTTAAGAAGAAGACAGACGCGGATGGTAACGTAACCATCTATAAAGCTCGGCTTGTCGCTAAGGGTTATCGACAGGTTCAAGGGGTTGACTATGATGAGACTTTCTCACCCGTAGCGAAGCTGAAGTTCATCCGAATCATGTTAGCAATTGCCGCATTCTATGATTATGAGATATGGCAAAATGGACGTCAAAACGGCATTCCTTAATGGTTTCCTTAAGGAAGAATTGTATATGATGCAACCGGAAGGTTTTGTCGATCCTAAGAATGCTGACAAGGTGTGCAAGCTCCAATGCTCGATTTATGGGCTGGTGCAAGCATCTCGGAGTTGGAACATTCGTTTTGATGAGATGATCAAAGCGTTTGGGTTTACGCAGACTTATGGAGAAGCCTGCATTTACAAGAAAGTGAGTGGGAGCTCTGTAGCATTTCTCATATTGTATGTGGATGACATACTGTTGATGGGAAATGATATAGAATTCTTGGAAAGCATAAAGGCCTACTTGAACAAGTGTTTTTCAATGAAGGATCTTGGAGAAGCTGCTTATATATTAGGCATCAAGATCTATAGAGATAGATCGAGACGCCTCATTGGTCTTTCACGGAGTACGTACCTTGACAAGATATTGAAGAAGTTCAAAATGGATCAATCAAAGAAGGGGTTCTTGCCTGTATTGCAAGGTACGAGATTGAGCACGGCTCAATGCCCGACCACGGCAGAAGATAGAGAAAAGATGAGTGTCGTCCCCTATGCCTCGGCCATATAGTCTATCATGTATGCTATGCTGTGTACCAGACCTGATGTAAACCTTGCCGTAAGTTTGGTAGGAAGGTACCAAAGTAATCCCGGCATGGAACACTGGACAGCGGTCAAGAATATCCTGAAGTACCTGAAAAGGACTAAGGATATGTTTCTCATTTATGGAGGTGACGAAGATCTCGTCGTAAAGGGTTACGTCGATGCTAGCTTCGACACAGATCTGGATGACTCTAAGTCACAAACCGGATACGTGTATATTTTGAATGGTGGGGCAGTAAGCTGGTGCAGTTGCAAGCAAAGCGTTATGGCAGGATCTACATGTGAAGCGGAGTACATGGCAGCCTCGGAGGCAGCACAAGAGGCAATCTGGGTGAAGGAGTTCATTACCGACCTAGGAGTCATACCCAATGCGTCGGGCCCGATGACTCTCTTCTGTGACAACACTGGAGCTATTGCCCTTGCCAAGGAGCCCAGGTTTCACAGGAAGACCAAGCATATCAAGCGTCGCTTCAACTCCATTCGTGAAAGTGTTCAAAATGGAGACATAGATATTTGTAAAGTACATATGGACCTGAATGTGGCAGATCCGTTGACTAAACCTCTCCCTAGAGCAAAACATGATCAACACCAGAACTACATGGGTGTTCGATTCATCACAATGTAACTAGACTATTGACTCTAGTGCAAGTGGGAGACTGTTGGAAATATGCCCTAGAGGCAATAATAAAATGGTTATTATTATATTTCTTTGTTCATGATAATTGTCTATTGTTCATGCTATAATTGTGTTATCCGGAAATCGTAATACATGTGTGAATACATAGACCACAACACGTCCCTAGTGAGCCTCTAGTTGACTAGCTCATTGATCAAAAGATAGTCATGGTTTCCTGACTATGGACATTGGATGTCATTGATAACGGGATCACATCATTAGGAGAATGATGTGATGGACAAGACCCAATCCTAAGCATAGCTCAAAGATCGTGTAGTTCGTTTGCTATAGCTTTTCCGAATGTCAAGTATCATTTCCTTAGACCATGAGATTGTGCAACTCTCGGATACCGTAGGAGTGCCTTGGGTGTGCCAAACGTCACAACGTAACTTGGTGACTATAAAGGTACACTACAGCTATCTCCGACAGTGTCTGTTGGGTTGGCACGAATCGAGACTGGGATTTGTCACTCCGTATGACGGAGAGGTATCTCTGGGCCCACTCGGTAACGCATCATCATAATGAGCTCAATGTGACCAAGTGGTTGATCACAGGATCATGCATTACGGTACGAGTAAAGTGACTTGCCGGTAACGAGATTGAACTAGGTATTGGGATACCGACGATCGAGTCTCGGGCAAGTAACATACCGATTGACAAAGGGAATTGTATACGGATTGATTGAATCCTCGACATCGTGGTTCATCTGATGAGATCATCGAGGAGCATGTGGGAGCCAACATGGGTATCCAGATCCCGCTGTTGGTTATTGACCGGAGAGTCGTCTCTGTCATGTCTGCGTGTCTCCCGAACCCGTAGGGTCTACACACTTAAGGTTCGGTGACGCTAGGGTTGTTGAGATATTAGTATACGGTAACCCAAAAGTTTTTCGGAGTCCTGGATGAGATCTCGGACGTCACGAGGAGTTCCGGAATGGTCCAGAGGTGAAGATTTATATATAGGAAGTCAAGTTTCGGCCATCGGGAAAGTTTCGGGGGTAATCGGTATTGTACCGGGACCACCGGAAGGGTCCCGGGGGTCCACCGGGTGGGGCCACCTATCCCGGAGGGCCCCATGGGCTGAAGTGGGAAGGGAACCAGCCCCTAGTGGGCTGGTGCGCCCCCCTTGGGCCTCCCCCTGCGCCTAGGGTTGGAAACCCTAGGGGTGGGGGGCGCCCCACTTGGCTTGGGGGGCAAGCCACCCCCTTGGCCGCCCCCCCCCTTGAAGATTGGATCTCCTAGGGCCGGCGCCCCCCTAGGGACCCTATATATAGTGGGGGGGAGGGAGGGCAGCTGTACCCTAGCCCCTGGCCTCTCCCTCTCCCTCCCGTGACACTCCTCCCTCTCCCTGTGCTTGGCGAAGCCCTGCCGAGATCACCGTTGCTTCCACCACCACGCCGTCGTGCTGCTGGATCTTCATCAACCTCTCCTTCCCCCTTGCTGGATCAAGTTGGAGGAGACGTCTTCCCAACCTTACGTGTGTTGAATGGGGAGGTGCCGTCCGTTTGGTGCTAGGTCATCGGTGATTTGGATCATGACGAGTACGACTCCATCAACCCCGTTCTCTTGAACGCTTCCGTGCGCGATCTACAAGGGTATGTAGATGCACTCCTCTCTCCCTCATTGCTAGATGAATCCATAGATTGATCTTGGTGATGCGTAGAAAATTTTAAAATTCTGCTACGTTCCCCAACAAGTCCCACAAGGAACAAACAAGGATATCCATAGACATAGAGTGAAGTACACACAAGATGATGTCCATGAAAGCATTAGGTTACCTTGTCCCTTGTCTTACCAACAAGAGGGTTTGTGACTCCTTGAACTAGTGCAAGATGTGGAAGTTGTTTGCACTTGTTCTCGCCAAAGTGATATGAGTGAAGTATGTTGGCGGAATCACCCTCAAGAACTTTCTAGTTCTTCTTCTTCGGGATCCACATCATCTTGATGGGAATCCTTGGAGTTGTAGTCGTACTTGATGTAGTATAACTTGATGTAGTCTTGGGAACCCACTTGACCAAGGCCTTATGAGCTTCTTTAAATGCATCAATCTCCTCTTGGAGTTTGTCCTTGCCTTTTTTCTTGTGGTTTTGTGGTGGAAGATCATCTTGAGCTTGTGTCCCTTGGAAAGAAGTAGGATCATACTTCTCTTGTTGAGGAACAAACTTCATCTTGGGGTATTGATCTTCTTCCAACTCAACTCCATTGGCATTGAACTTTTGTTCAAAACCAATACCTTGATTCTTCAGGTGCCTTCCTTGCTTGCGTACAGTTTCCTCAAATTGCTTACTTCCGACAAGACTCTTGTAGACACATTTCTCTATAATTCCCTTCAATAGGCTATTTTCTTGCTCAAGTGTAACTTGGCTAAGAGAATCATTAGTGGAATCAAGAGAACTACTAGAAGCAACAATATTGGATTTGACATAATTGTTGTTACTACTAGAAGAAGAATCTTTCTTACTCTTGTTACTAGATTTAACTTGTGACATGTAAGAACACAAGAGTAAACACTTGGCAATGTAAGAAGAACTTTTCTTGCGAAGATCATCATTGATTGCCTTTAAGAACCCATGCTCTTGCTCAAGGTTGAGCTTTTCAAAACGTAAATTCTCATGAGTCTTTAAAAGTTCTTGATGATCTTCCAAGGTAGTTTCATGAGCTAAGTTAAGACTGTTTAGTTCTTTAGTTAGACGCTCAGTCTCCTACTTATCATCGTCATTCGTTTTATCTTGATTAGCATGATTAATAGCAAGTTCATCATAGTTTTCATCACTAGAGTTGTCAACAAGTAAATCATCATCACCTAGCAAATCATCTTCATCAGTATTGAAATCAACATACTCGGGGTGTGATACCTTTGGTCCTTTAGCCATGAAGCATCTTCCAATTCCTTCATTAGCTGAGTCAAATATATCGTAGGAGTTGGTTGATACAAGTGCTATACCGGCAATACCTTCATCTTGAGTATATTCGGAGTCGGAGTGATAACTTCTCTCGGAGTGATTGTCGGAGTCGGAGCCGGATACCCATTCACCAACATGAGCTTGATGTCTTCGTTTTGTGTAGCTCCTTGATGATTTGTCCTTCCTTTCCGAATCCTTGCTTCTCCATGATGTGCTTCGTTCATAACGGTCATCTCTACTCCTTCTCTCTCTAGGTGGTGATTCTTCTCTTCTACTTCTCCTTTTGGGTGTATCTTCTCTTCTTTTGTACGGAGCCATACACTCATTGGAGTAGTGTCCGGGTCTTCCACAATTGTAGCAATTATGTTCATGACTCGAAGATCTTTTATCATTGTAGGACCTTGACTTTGAACTCCTTTCCTTGCTTCTACTCTTGTAGAACTTGTTGAAGTTCTTCACCATTAGGATCAATTCTTCATTGAAGGCTTGTTTCTCACTCGATGATCTAGGAGTATCACATGAGGCTTTGTAAGCACCACTTGACTTGTTGTGAAGCTCTTCCTTATCCTTGACTGACATCTCATGAGCAACAATTCTTCAAGTGACTTCCGTTGGCTTGAGATCTTTGTAGTTGGGCATCATTTGGATCAATGTGCACATGGTATCATATTTTCCATCCAATTCTCTTAGGATCTTCTTGGTGATGAATCTATCGGTCATATCTTCACTTCCTAAGCCGACAATCTCATTTGTGATGAGAGCGAGCCTAGAGTACATTTCAGCAACACCTTCACCATCCTTCATTTTGAACTTGTCAAGTTGACTTGGAGGCACATCCAATTTGGATTCCTTGACGGAGTCGGTACCCTCGTGCATATCAACCAA
The DNA here is from genome assembly GCF_003073215.2 of Triticum urartu. Lineage (NCBI taxonomy): Eukaryota > Viridiplantae > Streptophyta > Magnoliopsida > Poales > Poaceae > Triticum > Triticum urartu. The sequence goes on from NC_053022.1 coordinate 354,702,535, forward strand.
AGTATCCCAAATTTCCTTTGCATTCTCAAGACGGTTGACTTTGTTGAATTATTCGGGGCACAATCCATTGAAGAGGATATCGCAAGCTTGAGTGTTGTATTGCAGCATCTTCAACTCTTCCACGGTAGCTTCACGGTTTGGTTCTCTCCCATCAAAGAATTCACCATGCAAGCCAATACACACAACAGCCCAAATGGCAGGGTTATGTCCAAGAATACACATTTTCATCTTATGCTTCGAACTAGCAAAATTAGTACCATAAAAGTAAGGACCTCTACGGTGGTAATTTCCCTCGTTAGATGGCATACTATCGTAGGTTGTGAAACCAAGGCTATGATCACCAAAAGCTATGGAAATCAAGGCAAATGGAGACCAAAGCTCTGATACCACTTGTAGGATCGAAAGTATGTATAGAGGGGGGTGATTAGACTACTTGACCAAATAAAAATCTAGCCTTTTCCCAATTTTAAGTATTGGCAGATTTTAACAACTTAGCACAAGTCAAGCAATCAACCTACACATGCAAGTCTAAGAGTATAGTAGCGGAATGTAAAACATTGCACATGAAGGTAAAGGAAGGAGTTTGGAGGGAGCAAACACAATGTAGACACGGAGATATTTGGCGTGGTTTCGATATGTGGTGCTATCGTACATCCACGTTGATGGAGACTTCAACCCATGAAGGGTAATGGTTGCGCGAGTCCACGGAGGGCTCCATCCACGAAGGGTCCATGAAGAAGCAACCTTGTATATCCCACCATGGCCATCACCCATGAAGTACTTGCCTCACTAGGGTAGATCTTCACGAAGTAGGCGATCTCCTTGCCCGTACAAACTCCTTGGTTCAACTCCACAATCTTGACGGTGGCTCTCAAGTGAATCCTAACCAATCTAGGAGACACCACTCTCCAAAAGGTAATGGATGGTGTGTTGATGATGAACTCCTTGCTCTTGTGCTTCAAATGATAGTCTCCCCAACACTCAACTCTCTCTCATAGATTTGGATTTGGTGGAAAGATGGTTTGAGTGGAAAGCAACTTGGTGAAGGCTAGAGATCAAGATTCAAATGGTTGGAATGGAATATCTTGGTCTCAACACATGAGTAGGTGGTTCTCTCTCAAAAAATGAATGTTGAAGTGTAGGCACGTTCTAATGGCTCTCCTCTTTAATAGAGGAAGGGTGGAGGGGTATATATAGCCTCCACACAAAATCTAACCGTTACACACAATTCACCAAACTCGGTGGGAACGAATCAGAAAACTCGGTGGGACCGATTCAGTTCAAAATTTGAACGTTGGGCTTTTCGGTGGGACTGACATGTCAACTCGATGGGACCAATTTCATTAGGGTTAGGGCATAACGTAATCTCGGTGAGACCGATTACACAAACTCAATGGGACCGATTTTGGTAATAAGCTAACCAGAGAGTTGGTTAGGCAAACTCGGTGGGACCGAATCGCTCATTTTGGTGAGACTGATACATTATGAAAGGGAAACAGAGAGTTTGCATTGCGAACTCGATGGGACCGATCGCTCATCTCAGTTGGACCGAAACGTTAGGAAGGGAAACCGAGAGTTTGCAATCCCATCTCGATGAGACCGAGATCCCTATCGGTGAGACCGATATGACTAGGGTTTCTGGAAGTGGCTATGTCAAGTGAACTCGGTGGCGCTGGATAGAACTTTTCGGTGGGGCCAAGTTTGACTTTTTGGTTTGGGACATATGTGGATATGAGAAAGTGGTTGAGGGTTTTTGGAGCATATCACTAAGCATTTTGAGCAAGCAAGCCATTAAGAAAGATATCGTCCCCTTTTAATAGTATTGGCTTTTCCTATGGACTCAATGTGATCTTGGATCACTAAAAGTAAAATGTAGAGTCTTGAGCTTGAGCCAATATGTGTCCTTAGCATTTTGAGGGGTCCACATTCCTAATCCATGCCATGCCAATCATTGAACTTTCTGAAATGATCATCTTGAAATAGTAGTAGTTCAATGAGCTATATGTTGTTAGTAATTACCCAAGCCACCCAGGGATAGTTGCACTTTCAGCCCATTAGGCCCATATCTTTCCAGGGTTGCCCAGAACCCCTTCCGATGACCCGATATCTACCCGATACTCTCTGGAACACTTCCGGTGTCCGAATACTATCGTCCTATATATCAATCTTTATGTCTCGACCATTTCGATACTCCTCGTCATGTCCGTGATCTCATCTAAGACTACGAAAAACATTCGTTCACCAAATCACATAACTCATATAATACAAAATCGTCATCGAGCGTTAAGCTTGCGGAACCTACGGGTTCGAGAACTATGTAGACATGACCGAGATACCTCTCCGGTCAATAACCAATAGCGGAACCAGGATGCTCATATTGGCTCCTAAATATTCTACGAAGATCTTTATCGGTTGAACCGTAATGACAACATACGTTATTCCCTTTGTCATGAGTATGTTACTTGCCCGAGATTCGATCGTCGGTATCTTCATACCTAGTTCAATCTCGTTACCGACAAGTCTCTTTACTCGTTCCGTAATACATCATCCCATAACTAACTCATTAGTCACATTGCTTGCAAGGCCTCTTATGATGTGCATTACCGAGAGCGCCCAGAGATACCTCTCCGATACTTAGAGTGACAAATCCTAATCTTGATCTATGCTAACCCAACAAACACCTTCGGAGATACCTGTAGAGCATCTTTATAATCACCCAATTATGTTCTGACATTTGATAGCACACAAGGTATTCCTCCAGTATCCGGGAGTTGCATAATCTCATAGTCAAAGGAATATGTATTTGACATGAAGAAAGCAATAGCAATAAAACCGAACAATCAATATGCTAAGGTAACAGATGGGTCTTGCCCGTCACTTCATTCTCCTAATGATGTGATCCCGTTCATTAAATGACAACACATGTCTATGGTTAGGAAACTTAACCATCTTTGATTAACGAGCTAGTCTAGTAGAGGCTTACTAGGGACACGGTGTTTTGTCTATGTATCTACACATGTATCAAGTTTCCGGTTAATACAATTCTAGCATGAATAATAAACATTTATCATGATATAAGGAAATATAAAATAATAACTTTATTATTGCCTCTAGGGAATATTTCCTTCAGTGTCTAGCTTGCAGTGCTTCTAATTTTTGAAGTTCCTTCTGCTTCGTTACCACATCATAGGTGTGAATATGTCAAGCCGTCCAGTTTTTCATACATATTCCATCCTCGTATCATGACTTTGTGTTTCATCAGAGAGTGTCCGTCAGTATCATGCATGAATGAGTTCTAAAGAGCGAATTTTATTCCTTTTTCTTGTCGGTTTGACCTCACAATGCAAAATCAATAAAGCGTAAGCAAATTGGTAAGGCATTGGATGATGGTGGTCCTTCCGAGCAACTGAAATGGAGGGTCTCTATAGATTCTACTCTGCCATCCCCCCAACAAGATTCGCAAGACAACGCAAGGCTAGACAGTCAACATAGATGTGTAGATGATGAGCACATTTCCCCAAATCCACCATCATAGGTGTTTGCTCTAACTTCGCACTATTATATGTGGTTGCATGTTGCGTATGATGTCTAGCCTGTATTGCTTCTAACTTTGTTGAATTGCATATGCTTACTTTACAAATAATGCCTGTGAATATGACACATGTTCCTGTTTCTAGAACATACTATATCTGATCACACCATGTTCATATCCCGCATAAGTCACTTATGATAAGGCACCTTTAAGTCACCAGTGGTTGCGTCTTGCATATGATTTCTAGCATGTACTGCTTCTAATTTGTTGAAATGCCAGACAGTTTGAACTTGGCAGAGTGATATTGGTTGCATCTTTCATATTGGTTGCATAATTCATATTGACTACTACTGCTAAGCCAGTTGAAGTCCCAAATCTACATAATGAGTTCATCTCCCATACTCCACCATAGCAGGTGCTTGCTCTAAGTTGACAGTGTGATAATTGGTTCCATGTTGCATATGTTGTCTAGCCTGTATTTCTTCTATTTTGATTAAATTGCATCTGTTGAGTTTATACGTTATACGTGTGCATATGACATGCCTTTCTATGTCTAGAATACACTGCATCTATCTATCATACCATGTTCTTGCATCAAAGTGCCGCTGTTGTGTATCCCACATCAGTCACTCATGATTGGACGCTCTTAACATGGCAGTTTGATAGTGGTTGCATCTTGCATTGATTTCTATGTTGTACTGCTTCTAATTTTTTGAAATGCCACTTATGACAAGACACTTTTAACTTGGCGGAGTGATATTGGTTGCATCTTTCATATGGTGTCTACCTTGCATTACTTCTATTTTCTTGAAAATCCTTCTACTTAGTTTACACATCGTAGCTGTGAATATGTCACGCCGTCCTATTTTTCTTACATATTCCATCCTCATACGGTTGTCTTACATCAAAGTATTGCTTGTCTGTATCATGCATCGATGAGTTCTGAAGAGCGATTTTATTCTTTTGTGTTGTGGGTACGGCTTGACATGGCAAAGTCAAAAAAGAGCAAGGAAAAGAATATAGTAGGGAATGGTGTTACTCGTCGGGTGAAACGAAAAAGGATCTGCCCTCGAGATTCTGCTGGTACTTATAGTGCAGTATAAGGTCCATGTCTACCGGCTAAATCTACAAACACAGTATCACCTGCCCCACCAGCTGCAGGATCCGCTTCAACTGTACCGGCATCTCAATGAGTTACTCGTTCATTTGCTCCGGAACTGGCCAGTTCCCAAGCTGCCTTCACACCTAACACTACTTCCTAAGCACTGCTGACACAACAGGACTTGGCAAGATCAGATGAACCTCATGAGCATCAACACCAAGACGGTACCTGACCGAGTCAAGTTGCAGTTGCATGCTCCTTTATATGCACTCTCATAGTTTGATGTGCACTAACACTTTCCATATTCGTTGTTGAACTAGCACCACGGCGCAAGTGGAAACAGACATCAGGGATAATGCTTGACAGATTAACAAAATCTAAAGGAGGAAGAATGGAGATCCATTTTGAGGCAGGTTTAAAAAGGCCACGTGATGCTACATAGTCAGCCAAGTTAGCATCAGAGGAAGCCGTTGCCGTTAGGTGTCATGCACATATCCTCCCAACGTGGATCTAGTACAGGAATGAGAAAGACAATCCCAGTTTAACACCTTCCTTGACCATTTATTTGTAAGTAATGTTATTCATTGCAATTTGTAATATTGTCTTGTTCTATCCCATACTTTCTAGCTTCCTCCTAATAAGACTCACATTCTTTTTTCAACAGATGAGGTTCAAGTTGGATTCGGAAGATGATGCAACTAAACAAGCATGCACTCATGTTTTCCAGTCTGCTCTGCGACAGTATCGGTACCACCTTAGAAAAGCTCACTTTGAAGGCAAGGCTAACAATGAAATCGCCCAAACATCTCTAGTGGAATATATTACACATGAAGACTAGACAACCCTTGTTAAACACTGGTCTGATCCAAAGTATCAAGTAGGGTATATGTATTTGATCAGACCACATATTGAACTTGTATTTATGTATGTGCCTTACAAGTGTATCTTCTTCTAGGCTAACTGTTTGAAGAACAAGACCAACTGTTCTAAAGTGAAATTCCAACATACAACGGGATCTCGTAGCTATATTGCACACTGCGAGGCTCTTGTAAATAGCTGCTAGTTCCTTCTTTTTTCTGTGCCATACTATCGTATCTATATTGACTTGTTCCAAATACAGAGGAAAGCCCATGGACCAAAAAGAACCTGAACCGAATGTAGTGCAAATCTTCAAGGATTGCCACACAAGTGTGATGAAGGGCATGAGCACACTAGTTCAAGCCGCTGTCGTAAGTCCTTACTCCTCCTGCCTTTGAACTGATTGGTACTATAAAATGATGTGTTCATTTAACTGCTTGGTTTGCAGCCAATGCCAGTTACTATGTTCACTTTTATACACAGTTGTCTTAATGTATCATTTCACCTTACATGGTTTAAAAGAGATGAATGATATTCTTTTGGTCTTGATATGCAATCTAGTTGTGATATTCACGTGGCCACACAATGATACAATAGCCTGTTTGTTTTATATCTGTTTGCCCATGATATGAATGATGTCATACTATGTTCATCCCACTTTAAACCATGTCTCTTTATCCTTAGATGTCCACGAATGTGAGGAAATGGACAATACAGTAGGCATGCTACATGGACATATGTTCCGAAAGTGATTTTATTGTGTAGTTGGCACTACAATATATGTTAATGTATTACAGTAGTTCACCAAAATAAGTTATGTATAAACGTGAAACCTACTTTGTTTGTTTTGTCTCATTAGTAACTTATCTGGTACACTAATCTACAAGTTCAAACTTTCAGCAAGCTATGGAACAAATGATTCAACAACCACAACCACCTGAAGGTGACGAGGCTACCACAGGCACAATGTCACCTCTTGCTGCAGTGCATCAGTATCTCTCCAGTAACAGTGAAAAAAGCACCTTCCTGCGTAATTCTGGGTTGGTTATCAAGGTAACCTCGTCCAAATCACCTACTGAACAAAATCTTCCGGTTAGACAGAGTGATATATCTGTGCTCCAGACACAAGTCCAATCCCTAATGGACGCCATTTCGGAGACAAGAATAGTGGTTGACAAATGTCGTCAAGATATGAATGGTTTTGAAACTAGACTATCAGACATTTGCTTCGTTGTTCAAGAGCAATGGCGGAAAAAGGGGAAGATCATGCTACTCCATCAGATTTTATAGCCTGAAACATTAGCACTCAGGTTAAATGATCTGTGCTTCTATACATTTGATGGTGCTTTTATCTGCAAGGACTGTAAACTTTATGCCAACAGGCCTTTTGTTGTATGGTTGGAATTTATTTTGTTGTGATACAACATTTATGGTGCTGCCAAAGGCTGCAGAAATTACGACGCTATTTTTGTATAGTGTAGGTTTATCTTAGTAATGTATTCGGACAAAGGCTGCATAGGAGCCCAATGTGCCAACATTCATCGGGCCCATTCCAATTGGGCTAAAAACGATTATGGGCCGACATTTGCATGTAGCCCACAAAAAATATCTAGGCCTAAATCAGTATAGGCTTTCATATTTTTTGGTAGGCCTGTGCCCACAGTGGGCCTTTAACAGGCCTAATCATAATTTGGGCCCCCGGTAACAATAGGCCGTTTACATGTGTAAATATCTCGAGCCCATAAAAACAAGGGCCTTTGATAGGCCAAAAGTGAGATTGGGCCCTGATTGTGCCAAATAACCCACTGGTCATTAACAGGCCAAAATGAATCTTAGCTCATGGTGGCCCATTTACAATGCGGATCGTTCAGGGCCGAAATTCAGACGGGTCGTAAATGCACCGACCTACTACACGGACCTTTAACAGGCCGGAAGTTCGGTCGGGCTTGATTAGTGTTAGTTTTATATGGGCCATTAATAGGCCCGATGTGACATTGGGCCACATATGGCCCATGGAGTTCATCCGACATTAACAGGCCAAAATCACAACATGTTGAAAGTGGCCCAAATCCACAGTGGGCCTCTAACAGGCCGAATGTCAGACATGACCGAATATGACCCAAATCCTCCACAGTCGTTTATGGGCCGAAAGTTCCAATGGCCTATAAATGGTCCCAAATGAAGCAGGACCTTTAACAAGCCAGAAACACATCAGGCCATAATTCGGCCAAAATACTTAGCGGACTGTTAACGGGCCAGAAGTGACCATGGGCCACGATGATGACAAGTTTAGGACGGGCCGTTGACGGGCTGATTTGACACTAGACATACGGGCCTTAACTACGAATGGGTCATCTGCAAGCAGGCTGTTAATGGGACGGCTCGCTAATTTTGACTGGAACAACCTTTTTAACCAAAATGGGCCGCTATTGGGCCTTGCCACATATCGATGTACCATAGGCGCCTCCTGTCCATTGGGAGGTTGACATCTGTCCTTTCGTGGTGCTAACACGTGGTTGCTATAGCCAATGATAATTTCACACGTGGAAAATCCTCATTGGTCCCAGCTATTAACGGGTTATCGAATCCAAACTGGAACCCAATAGCTTAACAGTGACCCGTTACGGTGGATGCCACGTGTCGGTTACCCTTAACGAAAGAACTTCTATGATGCACGATTTATCATCATGGAAGTGGACACTTCCGTGATGATAATTTTGGTAATGTCATGGAACACGTCTACGACAGCACAGGTATGACTATCTTGATTCTATCATAAAATCTTCATGGGTGTACATGCATGACAAAAAACGTGACCTACTGTGACAAACACGTTTCATCACGGAAGTGTATTTTTTTGTAGTGTACCAAGAGAAAATAGGATACCAAATGGAGAAATCATCACTTGAAAGATATCATTAAAAGATACATCAAGGAATGAGATATCCATTGATACACACTATGAAAACATATCAAACTCCCAAAAGAGAGGAAGGTTCCAAACAAACCAAATTCTCTACAAAGTTTCATGATGGCACAAAGTATCAAAAAGAAATGGCTTGCCTTCCACCGATGAACACTTGATAAGGATCACAAGATGAGTGTTCTAAAGAAACTAGGATAGCTCCCCCAAGAGATGTGCAACAAAGAGAATTTGCATTAGAAAACAAAATGCACAAGATGGGATCACCACTTTCACTATAACTAGAACACCACTAGACAAGATCAAGAAATAAACAAGATCCACAAGTGGCATGGAAGACATTGGGAGTTGACACATTCCTTGGCAAGAGATAAGGGCAAATAAAAATAAGAGCCAAGGTAAAGATGATCAATAAATACCAGCGCACATAAGTGAGTACCAATTGTCAAGAGACAAGAAGTATTTGGAAATAATTCCCGGTGGTAGATAGAAACGATATCCGGCATCATATTCACACCAAACACATGAGTAAATTGCAACTTGTAGAGCTAACATGCCACCTAGGAACAAGATAATCTACAATATCAACTCTAGGTGACAATATCTCAAATTTACACATTTTCTAGGCTTGTAATATACACATAGCATATTACTCCCCCATAATGTGATACCAATGAAAACTTACAAGATGGAAATAAAAAGCAACCAAGAGATAATTAATGGACCATTTTGAATTTGAATTTTGTCGGATCTCGGGTTCCGGCAAAACCCTCAAGGTTCGAACACTTGGGTGCGTGCGAAGATCTTCCCCTACCAGTCCACGTCCTAGCTTCGCTAAGATCTCAAGGGAAAACTCAACGAACTCGCAACACAAAGGACACAAGATTTATACTGGTTCGGGCCACCATTGTGGTGTAATACCCTACTCCAGTGTGGTGGTGGTGGATTGCCTCTTGGGCTAGGGATGAACAGTACAAGGGGAAGAACAGCCTCCTGAATCGAGGTGTTCTTGTGCTTGGTGGGTGTGAGGATGAACTGAATGAGTTCAGCCCCCTCCTACTGTGGTGGCTAATCCCATCTATAGAGGCCCTGGTCCTCTCCCTAAATATTGAGCAGGAAGGGAGCCAACAACGGCCAATTTGAAAGGGGATAGCTAGTACAGCTTATCCTGACAAAAGCAGTCTTCGCCTGCAAAAGGCTCTGGTGGTGACGCCGCCTTGGGCTCCATGGTGACCTCCGTCTTGCTGTCTTGCTGGTCATGGTCTTGTTGCACTGATATGGAAACCTTTGCTTGACGCCTCGGTACTCCGCGCCTGCGCTTGCTTCCTTAGCACCAAAGAGGAAACAAGGAGACTATGCGCGCTGGCGCCCGCCTGATCTTGATCATCATGGCTCACGTCATTGGAACCTCGTGAGGTTTGCCTTGCCTTGAACTCTCCGCCCCTTGCGAGCCAGCCTGGTGAGGGTGCTCCCGAGGAGGTCTTGTGTCATCCGCCTCGCGAGGCTTGGCCCCTCGCGAGGGTCTTGAGTGCTTGTTGGTGAAGATGGGCCGTACGGGCCCGCTCGCAAAGCCACGCCATGGGCCGCAGGCAGGAAAGTCTGGGGACCCCCATTCCCAAAACACCCACAGTAGCCCCCGGGCCCAAGGCATGCTCGGGCTTAGCTTCGAGGCGAAGCCAAAGGTCAAGTGCGGAGCGCCGCGGGCCCCAATAGCCTGCAGCCTTGGTCGACGCGTGGCGGTTGATTGGACGTGGGCGTCTCCGCTTCCTCACGCTGCCTCGGCAACTGCCCGACTTGACAAGTCCATGTGACATGCAAGGAAAAACCATCATTACCTGTGATCGTGGGGGGGCGCTGGTTGGCCTTCTCCTACTATAAATGGGAGGGGGCAGAGCCCCCATCGCCCATCTCTTCCTGTTTCGCTTGCTTCTCCCTCCTCGCATCGTTGCCAACACCAATGGCGCCCATCCAAAGGTTTTCCACGGCGGAGGAAGGAAAGACTCCCCTCGACGGGCGGGTACCGCTCCCGCCGAAGAAGAGGCCGACCCACCGCCGCGACAAGGCGACGATGCAGGTGGTGACAAGGCCTTGGTGCGAGAGGCTGCCTCCCGGGTATCCGTTACCCCTGTACGCCCAAGACGGGGGCTCAGGAGGGAGAGTCGACGAGCGTCAGCGCGCGCGCCGTGGCCATGGTCGCCGTGTCGTGGTGGCACGCGTCGCCGCCCCTGGAGTCCACACCACAAACTCCTCGCGCGAGCTCGTGCTGTGGGTGGCGATGCCCTCGAGCACTTGGATCCGCTTCGCTTCCTTCTTCTCGGTCGAGATGCCACCAAAGGGGCCCCTCGAGCTTTGGCTACAGCACGCCGACTGTGACACGCCGGCGACTGGAGCGGAGGTTGAGGCGTCTCCTCGGGGAAGATCTTCATGACCTCAGGCTTGGGTGAGGTCGCCCAAGTGTGTCGTGCGAAAGGCGCTCTTGCGATCCGCTTCGTGTACGATGGTGCCTCCATGCTGTTCTTTAAGGTCTTCGACGCAGAAGGCCGCCATCTGGAGTATTCCCCAGGTGGGGTCATCAGGCTGGCGCCACAGCTGGGGCAGGGTCTGCTGCCCGCGTCGCTAGCGGCTCCTCTGGTAGCAGCGGCGACACTTGGGAGTCCGGTGATTCTCCCGAGCTCTACGAGACTCCGGAGACGAGCGACGATAGCTACGTGCCCCCAAGCTCCCGCCGAGCCCGGAGCAGGGCTGCAGCGTTAGGCCGCCGCCGCTGATCTGGATGAGGTTGGCGCCGGCCTCTGGTGGCCCACTGTTTATGATGGCGTCATCCACAGGGGCACGTGTAGTTAGGATTCCCTAAGTTCTTGCCTTTTGTTCCCTGCGAGGAATCAAGTAATGCCCCGTGGGGGTGTGTAAAGGTTTTGTAATGCCTCTTGTCAATATTGTCCTCAGTATGAACTTGCGCGAGTCCTACTTCAGCTCGGTCTCCCTTTCCGACCTCGCGACAACTTGGCGCTCTACGCTGACAGGTCCCGGTCCCCAGGCAGGCTGCAGCCGTCGCTAGTATGCCAGGTCGCGTGCCGTGGTCAAGGCCAGGAGGTGAGCGGCCTGAGGTTTAGTAAGAGTTCCTGAGGCGCGATGCTCAGGAGGTCCCCTTTAGTGCTCAAGCAGCCGTCGAGAGGTAAGAAACGGGGGTGACGTTGCTGCAGCAGGGCTGCAGTTAGTATGGTTCTTAGTCCTTAGCGGTTTAGCCAACCCGGGCTCAGGACTTATCTTGACGGTCCAGAGTTGATTCCTCATGATGCGCCAGATTTGTGCATAGGCGTCTGAAGCATAGCTAAGCCAGGCCCATGCGAGCCTCCCCCTTCTCCATGCTCTCCTTCGTGCTCTGCGTCCTCAGGTCCCGGCCCTCGAGCCAGCTCAGCCGCCGCTGGTATGCCAGGTCGCGTGCCATGGTCAAGGCCAGGGGGTGAGGGCTGGAGAGCCAGTAAGAGCTCCTAAGTCGCGATGCTCAGGAACCCCCCTTTTAACGCGCAAGCAGATTGCATGGGAGAAGAAGGAGCTTGCGGTCCCGCCTGCCATCGCCTTTAGGAGATTCCTGCAAGCCAGCACAAGGAGAGACACAGTTTTCCATTACAGTTGCTGGCCCGCCGCTGGTCGCTCCGCGAGGAGATGAAGGCACTGAGGGCCTGGTGAGGTGACGTGCGTGGGGCATGCCGCGAGCCAGAGCTCAACCGCTCAGGTTTGTCGACGTTGCAGGGACGGACCCGAGCAGAAGCATCGTGCCAGCGTGAGTAGCCCCTGTGGCGGGTGAGAATCAAGCAGGTGATGGTCATAGGTAGATTAAGCATGGAAAGCAAACTGGCTTAGGTAAATGCATGAATGATACGCGCCACTGGGTCCGGCCCGAGTGGCTTGGGGATGATGCAGCCCGAGGGGCGCCCCCGGCAAGGTAAGCTAAAGACATAAAAAAGAAGGGATACATGCCATAGGGACGGACCCATGCAGCCTGGGAATAATGCAGCCCCCTGGGCTCTCCTAGCTAAATGACCTTGGAAGATGTCACCCGGTTCCATTGATGAAGGGGTGTTGAGGCAGCTGAAGGTACGCGGCGAAGGGGTTGCCCCTCACGAGCCACCGGGGCCCTGAGCCTCGGGAGGCCCTAGGGGTCCAAGCGGTTCCTTGAGGACCGTCTCCATCTCCGTTAGGACGGCGTGGTGCCTGGCCTCCTGACCCACTATGACGCTCCGCAGGTTGCGCTGGAAGGCAGCAGCCACACTCGGCAGGCCGAACGGCATACGAACGTAGCTGTGAGGTGGACCTTCGTAGAGCCCAACACACGAAGGCCAGAAGCGCTCCTGAGATGCGACTCGGTTGAGCCCTGGTATGTCGATGCAGACGCGCAGCTCACCACCCTCGCCTGTGGGGAGCAACGCCAGGTGGGCGGCGGTCGCCGCGTATTGATCTTGCTTCCTGTAGCTCCTGAGATACCTTGGTGATGAACTCCTGAGCGCCGGGTGCTCCTTGCCCATTGTCCTCCTGAGGGAGACGTCCCGCGAAACACGCCTCCAAGTGGTGCCTGAGGACCTCCCTCGTGATGTTGGCAAGGTCTGAGGTCGTCTAGAAGAGAGCCCCCGAGCCCTGCCCGGGGAGGGCGCCAGGCGCGCCTTCCTATGCGACAGAGGGAGGCGCCCCAGGTGCGGGCGCTGATCCTAACGAGGTGCCACTTGCGGCGCTACCCTCCTTCGGTCCGACATGGAGTAGCTGCTTCTTCTTCTTGGGGACGACCTCAGGAGGGTACCGAGCTGCATTGTTGCCGGGGTCTTCGATTGACGCTGCTTGGAAGGCGCGCTCGAGGGAGCACACCGCATCTCTTTCTTCGCAGGGGACTGTGATGATCCCGCCGCTTCCTGGCATCTTGAGGACGTTGTAGCCGTGGTGCGTCACGGCCGTGAACTTGGCCAGGGCCGGATAACCCGAGGATGGCATTATATGGCAGACGGATGTGGGCAATGTCGAAGTCGATGAGCTCGGTGCGGTAGTTGTCGCGTTGTCCGAAGGTAACGGGGAGGCGGACCTGCCCGATCAGGGTGGTGGAGCTGTCGGTCACTCCTAAGAAAGGCTTGGTGGGCTGAAGCTTAACATACGACACTTGGAGGTTGTCGAACATGTCGACAGACAGGACGTTGAGCCCTGCGCCGCCATCGATGAGAGTCTTGGTAACTTGCACGTTGCTAATGACTGGTGAACAGAGCATCGAGAGGGCGCCAGCGGTAGCCGCGCACTTGAGCTGATCTACCAAGATGAACATGATGGTGCACTTGGACCATCTGAGCGGGCGCGTGGCCTTGAGCTTGGGGAGGACTGCATTCACTTCACGAGCAAAATGTTTGAAGATACGTTGTGAGGCTGGGGCTTGACCTCCGCCCAAGATGCAGGTGATGGCACGTGGCTCCTGGAAGCCCCCAGCCCCCTCGTCCTGATGGTGGTCGTCATTCCTTCTTGGTGGTGGCGGTAGTGGAGGGAGGCCGGCGTTGCCCTGGGGACGATCCACACGAGGCTGATTCCTCCAGGCACCCTCGTGAGACTAATCCCGCCAGCGGTCTTCACGAGGCCGGTCGCGCCACTCCTGGCGCGGGCCACGGTCATCCCAGCATCCGCCACCACGTTCTCCTCCTCGGCCGTAGCCCCGGTCGTTGCGCTCGGGGCGTCGACCGAAGCGTCCTTCTCGAATGGCTATGAGATCTTGACAGTCGCTGGTGTTGTGGCTATGCAAGTTATGGAAGGCACAGAACGGTCGGCTGCTCTTGGATGACTTGGGCTGGTCCCTCCCGCGCTTTGTGTCCAGCTCCACCGCGAGCACGGCTGCTATCGGTGTCGATTTCGAGTAGGGGGTCCCGAACTGTGCGTCTAAGGCGGATGGTAACAAGAGGCAGGGAACATGATGTTTACCCAGGTTCGGTCCCTCTTGATGGAGGTAATACCCTACGTCTTGCTTGATTGTTCTTGATAATCTCTACTCCTAATGGACGAGTTGGTTGAATAATCCCACCACTTTCGTCTGATTTTTTTTCGCTGGTTTTTTTCGTCCCCCTCCCACCAGCCCACCGGTTGATTTTTTTCTCTCCATCATTTCCTTGTAAACAAACACTTTCCTATTGTATAAAAAGTCACAGATCTAGCTTTCCTGACTTACCCAATCAACCTTTTCATCTCACCAATGTAATTTTCTTTAGGAAACAAATAATGGATTTTAAGTAAACAAATAACTAACTTTATTTAATGAAAAAAAATCCAATCTACAAATCATCTTTCTTTTTTTAGGAAATCTACAAATCATCTTTCAACTCCTTCGTCTCCACTGTCCTTTTCCACCCCGATCGATTCTTCCTTCCACCCATTTATTTCCTTCCAATTATACCTGTTTTCTTCCACGATAATCCGTTCCTGAAAATTCTCCCATGATCTCCCCAGAAAGCTCGTGCCCCTCTCCCTCTCGCCATTACTAGATCGGGACCGCGCCTTGGCGCGAGGGTGCCGGTCCCAACGATATGGTCAAGCAGGTAATGATCATGTAAGAAGCAAGATATTATCGAGTTCAACATCATCATTGAAAATTATAAACACTCAGTTAGTTCATTTTAGACCACAAAACCTAATAACTACAAACATTAAGTTCAAAAATAAGAGCACGAACACGAGAGAAAGTACTAATAGCAGGAACATATAATAAGAAAGCAAAAGCCAGGCATACTGATGGTAGAGGCGGTCAAACTACAAAGACAATCTATTAGGCATACTATTTAGTAGCTTCTGTCCAAACTGCCTTGTCGGTCAAACTTCATAGGTGCGCTTAGATGATCACCGCGTGGCCTTGTGTGAAAGCAACTGGCGCAAGCACATCATGCTCTTGTGCCTGAGACCGTCTTTTTATTTGAAATAATCTCAGCCATGTTGGGAACTAAAGCATGATGGCACGAATTTCAGAAGATGTCGTGTACTCAAAGATGACTTGAATTCGATGTTCTACAAAACAAGATAAATAAAGATCATTACTCTAATTGATAAGTAATGAAAGGGAACATAACAACATCTACTTCGGATTAGCTAGTGTTAATAACCATTAACATTACTGAGTGTACAAAAAATGATGTGCGTCAGACTATCGATACTCTTTAGCCTATATAACCTAGGTGTAGTGTCATCCCTTTCTCTACAAAGTACATTTAGCCGTCCTTTATTGTTATTGTTGATCAAGAAACCAAATGGAATGATAAATGGATACAATTGAACTTACACGAAGGCACCAGATTATCTCAAAGAAAAGATTGCTGATGTAAACCATGTCTATGCCAACCTGTGGATATTTTATTTGAGTAGATTGTCACTAAATTTCAAACGTTAATATCTGGTATAGAGGAATTCATGTAGTAGTAAAAAATGTGGTGGCGGAATTGAAAATTATACTTATACAATAAATGCATATGCATATATGAAACACAATCTCTGTCTGTTGGTCCAAATATATGAAATCTGCTTATAATCTTGATCCAGAAGCAGCCAGTAGTTCTCTAAAGCTGCTTTTTTAAAAAAGGAAGATAACAAAAAAACTAATAATGATTGTAGCTACATCTTTAATCTGTGAAGTTGATACACATAGCCACGGCCTTGAAGATCACATGGCTAAGGAGCATGTCATATCAGCTTTTATGCAAGTAACTTCATTCACACTGCACTATGATAGCAGTATGTATACATTGTGTAGATACCATTACTGAAGTATAGTGATAAGAAAAGAAACATGATTACTGCACATTATTTATTCCTAATTTATTATATTTGAAGCCCCACAGAAAAAAAATAAGTTGTAAAGATCACCATGTATGTTGACATGTTCAATAAATCTTGAACTATAGTCAGTTCATAATTTAAAAGGATTATCTCAGGGGCTTGAACTAAGAAAAAAATGAAGAACCAAATATTAACTACATGGGCGGGTTCACAACATATATTCACCCTGTGCGTTCGGTTTATTTGGTTTACATGGTTCGATTTATACGGTTTTTCAGTTTGTACGGTATTAATACTTCGGTAAATATGGTATGAAATTAAAATACGGTTCGGTTTCGGTATATACCAAATTATTTCGGTATGGTTTCGGTATATACCATAAAAACCAAAGTTGACGCGAATTTGGAAATGACGTAATAATAATTAGCAAATTTATGACTCAAAACACATACTATTCTACACAAATAGTATATGACTATATATATAAGTATATATGCATGCATTGATTCATCTGTTGATGGTTATGGACGTGCTTAGCATTTTAAAAATAGAAAAATGACTATGTTACAAGAAAAAATTATGTGCTTAGTAGTGCATTTGACTCATGTACAAGAAAAATGACAACTTGTATGGTTGTTCATCTCAAGAAATATAAATTTATTTTACTTCGGTTTATTCGGTTAACCATTTGGTTTTCCGGTATATACAATAAAAACCAAGTTCAAATCAGTATGAAAAGTTCATACCATACCGAAACCAGAAACCATAAAAACCATAAAATTGGTTTGGTTCAGTTTATTTTCGGTATGGTTTTTTGGTTCGGTTTTTAAATGCACAGAGTGAACATATATATAGCAGCAACTCTTATAGATCCTTCCTAATACAGACAATAGAAATATTTTGGAGAGGGTATTGAAGATAAATTAAATTTATTTGGTTCCTAGCCATTTATGTGGGGTTACATGATGTATTCAACGGCCATGAGAATAGTGCAAGGAATTTAAGATACAGAGCTATACATGGAATTGAAGGATAAAGAGTTACTTGTCTGCTGAGTGGGTTCAGAGCGACAAACGTGAATGGTGTCAAGGAGGTCAACAGTCACACTGCCAGATCACTGCAGTTCCGTTGCTCGACACCATAATCGACGGTGGCGTCCTCTACTGGTTTGATTCAAACTATCAATGGTATGCCTCATTCCTTGTATAAACATCTGGGGATAAATTCATCTACAGGGTCAAAACAGATGCTGGATTAACACGTATTCAGAACCTGGAACCAAGGAAATTTTTGCGCAACTGTAGAGTAAGCAAATCGAATGTATATCATAATGCGTTTTGTCGCTTGCATGATATCTGCAACTGAGTTGAATGTATATCATAATGCGCGGCATGCCATCTATAGTCAAATGTATATCATAATGCGTTTCAAGCCGACGCATCAAAAGAACAGTGCATTGAATGCCATCTACAACAAATAGTTAGAAATTAATCACCAGGAAAAGAATAATCAGGAGAGGACAAAGCAACCTCGAAAAGAAAAACTACCAACAGATATATGAAAGAGAGACAGAATACATGCAATTAGCATGATGCGGGTAGTGTATGGATATACGCCCCCTCTCCCTACACGAAATCATTCATTATTCGAGCGAAAGCACTATTCCAAGAAGAAGAAATCGACTATCTCGTTTTATGATTATACCAAAAGGATATGCACAAACGAAGGCAGCTGAACCCAAAACAAACAAAAAGGGCACCACACTGCAAAATATAAGACCATGATGGTACACAGATATCTCAAAAGGCCCCAGTAGAGGCATACCCCTAAGGGTAAACGTTATTCTGTGTTTTAATAGTGCATTCTACAACTTTATCTTCAGTAAGTATTTTTAGCAATTCTCTTAATGCACATGAGACAGAACATCATATAGTTGTCCATGAGTAAACATGTGAACTGCTAACTTTTTGGATAATAAAAAATCAGCATGCCACAATTCAGAAGAGTGAACTGGGAGGACTATTGCAATTGCTATATCGGAATCGTACATCCAAGAAGAATAGTGGGCACCAAGATTATTGGAAGAACACGTCAGCAATGAAAAAGATACTAAAAGGATTTATAATATCACTTGGTCGCTGTAATCATAGTTCTGGTTACCTTGCTAACATTTAAAATAAAAAGTGTGTAGTAGATAACCCACTAATCATGCATAAGACATAAACTGCTCAATAAACAGAGGTATGAAATACTTAGATTAACACCTGAATTGCTTCAGAGTCATAAGGGATGATACATTATGTATGTGCCTGATATCTGAATCTTAGAATAGCAGGTAGACTTCCTTTTATCTATTTGGAGTGCCAAAACAGTAGGAATTTGTTAATTGGAAATCATATGAAGTTACATCATGAAATTTATTATAAGCATTCTTCCTTGCAGAAGCGGGTGGCAAAACGTAATGGAATACCAATTTGAAACACAGTAAGGTGCCAAAACAGTAGTAAATGAGTAAGAACAGTAGCCCTCTGTTCTAGCCAAATTAGGGAGCTCACTGATGCATGGTGTTGCACTTCTACAACAGTACCCAGATTTGATAAGCTTGCAGAGTACACTTTCTACAGAAAAAGTGAAGGGATCAATCTTATTATTATTTCTTCTACATATAATAAAGTAATACACAAAACTGCATGAAAGTTAAACTGATGCAATAAAAAACTTTGAGATCGGAACTTAAGCCCTGGATCAACTAATCTAGCACGGTAGCTTATTCTTCTTAATGAAAGCACATATATTTAAGAACTGCTAGTGAATCACAAATCCAACTAATTTTTCAAACCAAACCATGAACGGGAGCAAGCATCACCTTTGTAGAGAGAGTGGCACAAGGGAGCTCTGCTTCTCATGACGAAGTGCAGAATTGAGGAACTGATCGTTTGGTTCAGAACCCTCTCTTACTATTTACGTCAAAGCAAATAGAGAAATGAAATGCAGCTATTATTATTTTCCCCACCAACCACAATGCAACTACAGTTGTCCATCTATATGAACCACACTAAAACATCATGGATCCACAACAAACCAAGGAGTAGCAGATTCTAAACCCTTAATTATAATGGATACTTTTCACATTGTACATCTCAACCAGGTAATAGGCCATTCTTATTGCATATTAATGCTTGGTTTAAATCAGTGTGTAACTGCCATATGACCCTAAAATATTGCTTTGAGAAATACCATGATATAAATCTAACCATAAACATGAACACACTGACAATATTATTACCTTGTCAACCTGAAACTCTTCAATCTACAATATGGCTTCTGTGCTAGAATTTACTTCTGTACATAATGGGGTCATGTCAAACATTCAGTGATAAATTATTATTTACCAGGTTTTGAGTATCACAATGGGCACCTGAGCCACGACGGCGAGGCAACCACGGCGACGGCGGCGTCCAGATCAAATCCAAAATTGGAAGGGAGAAGGGGGTGAAGTGAGCACATGGTCGGACTGGCCGCCGTCTTTCGGCCACGCTCCTCCTCCTGCATACAATGAGCATATAAAGACCACATCCTAAAAAATATATTTTTAGTCCAACGGCAACATGCTACGATCAACTGCAGATTTTTTGTGGCACTTATAGGAAGATATTAAAATAGTATGTTTGACCATCAATGAACTAACAAAACAGTGGTAACTTATATGTTCTGTAAAATTAACTCCGCTGTCAAATTCACAGATACATGACTATCCTCCAAATATGAACCCGATATTATTAACTAAACTATGGTTCAAATCTCTACTCCTAAAAAAATTAGTATCAGTTATCTGGAATTAAGGAATCAAATGGTAAAGCGGTAACAGGATAGGTGATATTGAGGAGGTTGATGGTGAGTTAGGTTTAGCAGGTGACCTTGATGGTGTTAGGTGACAGGCTGAACAACATCCTTGTTCGGCTCCGTGGTAGCCTAGGCATAATGGCATTGCCTTCCTCATGCGCGGAGGCGAGCTATATATTGGTAAGTCAACCAACAGTCTCAATCC
Source organism: Triticum urartu (assembly GCF_003073215.2). NCBI lineage: Eukaryota > Viridiplantae > Streptophyta > Magnoliopsida > Poales > Poaceae > Triticum > Triticum urartu. Next base: position 354,722,783 of record NC_053022.1, read on the forward strand.
TTAAAATACCAAAAAGAGTTTGATTTCTAAATATACTTCATTCATGACACATTGCTAACCATTTGTACAACATCCTACAGACATAGTTATGCTAATCCACCATCCAAGATTACACCACAACGCAAAACAAATTACCTTTATTTTAGGATCCAGCGGCTCTGGAGGACAGCACCTCTCCCCTTGAGATCCACCCCCCTGCAAGTGCAAAAAACAACTCATTGCCACAAGATCATAAAGAAAGTGAACTCCGTTGTCTGAAAGATAAAAGAAAGTGATATGCTTCCGAAAACACGCATGCCATTATTCTCCAGCAGAAATGAAGTATACATCTTAATCATGAAATAAACAAATATTTATCTTGACGCACTAACATAATAACCACTTGTTATTCTGATCCAATATAGGCAGAACAATTGTTTCGTACTTGGTGTCAATTGCCAGGTTTATTCTATCATCAGTATTTGCAAAGTTGGAAAGTGATTTTAACAGACTGATAGTCAATAAGAGATGCAGAAACTAACCAATGTTGGTTTGGTTGTACGGTTCAGAAGGAGTGATAGAAGGGTAACTTGTTTAATTGGTCAGTTGCAGCTTTGACTAATCGAGGCTCACTACCACCTGAAGAAATCATGAATAGTTCATGAAAGAGGAATGAAATTAGACTGTATACATTATTCTTATCACAAAAATAAAATGGTGATGCAGGATATTATCCCAAAGAATGCACAACTCCCTGGTACATAATCACAAAAATCACACTCAAAAGAATGTATTTGTACATACCTAAATTTGTACTCCACAGTCCTGCTAGAGAATCTAGATACTTATTCTGTTGATGTTGTAAACATAAGAACCCTGCATATTCAGGTTAACACTGTATAAGGCAAACATACATAGTTCACAAGCATATCATAAATAAATTAGCTTCCATTCCAAAATGGAATGCTACATTGCAAGAGAAGTAAACATATATAATGCTATAACTGGAGAGCCGCAACCTCAGATCTCCCAATAACCAGCAGATGCACATCATTGCTCTGACATCCAGCTGTGAATGGTGCCAACATGCCATGCCCCTTAAACCTGGAAAGGCCATGCTTTCAAAGTCAGTTGTGGCTTCTAAATATATCGAATGAAAACCTGCATATGCCCGAGTGCATAACAGAGCAAAATTATGTGATAAATCCACAGATATAATATAATAATAAATTAATAATAGTAAAAGAAGATCATGTATACCCATTTTCGTCAGTTGAGTTAGTCTGAGAAGACGATGCTGAACTGAAATATCTGACTGATGCATCTGATAAACTCTCTGCATGCCCTTGTAAGCTCCCTGCGCTGGTTAAATATTTCACTAATTTGCTTGCCTGTGAAAGTGCAAATTAAGGAAAATGGAATAAATGACCACACACGAGCTGCTAGTCTTCGACAATGGCAAAACTTGGCAGGTAAGATGTGAAATCTGAACGGCAGAAAGAGAATCTCACTATTGGATGTCTTTTGTCATGTTTTTTGACATGCTTAAGATCACCAAGTCACCATGGATGCATGTCTGTTAGGTCATTAGGAGTGCGACCAGCAATAAACTAACGTCAAAGGAAGAAGCCTGAACAATACAAAACAGAAATTGAAATGTACTATATCTTCCGAAAGGATGACTAACACCAAAGCACATATTCAATCTGTATCCACTCTTAAATATAAAATAACAACTAAAAGACACAAGAACTTAACAGAACAATCAACAATTAAATATCTGGTTGTTGTATAATTACAAACTGGAAGCTGGGAATGACAGGAAAATAAATCTAATACCCAAGAACAACACTTTGATTTCACTGAACTGCAACCACAATATGCACAGATCCTCCCTTTATTTTATATAAACAGTTGTGTGATCTGTTTAACCCTTAAGTCAAATGGCCAAAGCAGGGATTAATAAAAATAGACTAACAAATAGATCATTTAATTACTCTAACCAGATCCAAGCACCTAATGGACCCATCCATAACAACCTATCTAGATCTATGCACTCCAGTAGAGAGAGAAAATGCAACGAATAGGTAAAGAAGAAGCTCACCAACCAGAAGCATGAACGATGCAGTCTCTTGAAGCAGCAACACACGACAGGACGACCGAAACGGTGAAGGAACATAAGAAACGATGACAGCAACAAACCTACATCAAAAAAAGATTCAGAAACCAGGAGAACCAAACAAAACAGTTGACAATAAAACACGAATTCCTCATATATAATTAGAAACTAGAAGCTAGGAGCTGACAGGATAACAAATTAATCTGGTACCCAAGAATAACATCTTGATCCATAAGACTACAACCGCAACAAGCATAGACCTTCTGTGCTCTTTTTCTAATCAACCATGTGACCTATCCATTCCTGTGATTACATTGCTAAGCAAGGACCAAATTAATCTAGTACTTGAGGACAACACTCTAATACAAACAACTGCAACCACAACAGGCATAGACCACCCATGTTCTTAACCAACCATGCAACCTCCCTGACCGCCAAGGCAAACAATTAAGAAAGGACCAATGAAAACAAATCAACAATGACACCATCTAAGAATCCAACAGAAGCCCACGAATAACCTGTTCCCCCACATCTCTTTTGCAAGGCCGAATCGATTACAAACAAATCCAGCCCCTGAAAATAGTACATTGATTCCAATAACGTCAGAACCACACCCACAGCAACATAGATTGTCTTCTATTTCCCCAACCAACTTGTCAGATGTCCAACCCTGAAGATAAACGGACCAGGAAGAGCTTGGGCTAACCAATCCATTTAGGCAGACAATTTCCAAGAACAGAGCCCATGCACAATCCATCTCATCACCTTCACCTAACAAGCTCCAATCAAGCACCTAAGAATGGCTCCTAAACCCACTGAACAGCAACCACGAAAGTCACAATCCGTAAAATTAACCAGGCATGTGATTCATGCAACTAATCCTTAAGACAAAGAACTAAAGCAGGGACTAACCCGAATGGCAACAAATCTGCGTCATATTCTAACCTAATGTAATCCAACAATTAATCCTCAAGAGAAACACCTAAATCTGGGACTAACCCAAACCAATAGTCAGACCAGTGAAATATCTTAAACCAACAGAATCCAACTACAGCAGTCCACGCCAAACCCATAAGCACCAGACAAATACAGAAAGGCAACAAAAACTGACATGAATCTATGCATGCGGCCGAGCCTCCGGCAAAGCAACAAAAAACCGAGGGACCCAAGCAGATCCCCTAATTTCACCAAAGGAAACCGACCACATCCAGGCTCGAGTAGCTAATGCATCCAAAAAAATTGCCGCATCCGACCAGCCAACACGTCCAAAAAACTACTGGAGCCCCACATAAGCATCAGACAAGAGGACTGGAAAGGAGGAGGAGAAAAGGGGTTGACCTGCAGAACCAATTCACCCCCTGTCGCTGCCGTCATTGGTGATGGCCGTTGCTGCCGTCTGAGGCTAAGGGTCGCTGCTGGACACGTGCGTGCACCTGTGTACCAAAAGTAGCAGCAACATGAGGGGAGGGGAGGGGCCAAAAACAACAGCAGCATGAGGGGATGGGAGGGGCCAAGAGCACCTTGACCAGCAGCAGCAATGCTATGGTTAGGGTTGGAGCAGGGGGGAAGGGCGGCGTCTCGAGGAGGCCATGGCGGGAGCACACTCAGAGGATGAGGTCGGACGATGGCGCCCGCGGATCTGCGAGCCCTTGGCCGTCGCCAAACCTGCTCGTTGTACTTCTTCTCTTCCCTTCCCTTTTGATGACGGGTGGGGGGGAGGTTGCGGGTGGCGTGGCACGAGGGAAACGAGGAGAGAGGTCACCGCGGCGTGGTCTGAGGGGCGTCGGTGGCAGCGATGTGAGCGGGCGGCGGCGATGCGGGTGGGGCGGCGAGGACTGAGGGAGGGAGAGGGAGGGGAGAGGGCGGGGCGAGCGGTGGCTGGGACACGGGAGGACGAGGGAGGGGCGCGAGTGCAGGGTGGGGAGTGGCTAGGTCATCTCCACGCAAGTGGTCAACTTTTATACACCTGTAGGCGAAATGACGAAAATGCCCTCAGCGGGGCAACGAATTTACACGCGGTGGCAGGAACAAGAGGTAACTATTCATTGCAATAGTGTCATCGGTTTGATCCAGCGGCTGAGATCAATCCGGGGCGAGATCGGACGGTCCAAATCACATCAAGCCACCCGATCCAACGGCCAAGAATCCAAATCACTGAGAGCGCCCGGGAGTTACTGGATCTTTTATTTCTCGATGTCATCCCAAAAGTTGATCGGCCCTTACCAAAAAGAAAAATTGATCGGTCAAACCCACGCGCACGTCTCGTCCTCTTCCCTCCCTCTCCTAAAGAGTGCCCCTCGCACGACCTCCTCCTTGGATGCCCGAGGTCATGGTGCCACCCCACGAACGCCTTGCCAGCCAGCAACACCTTCACCAATCCTTCTCTCAGCTTGCCGCCTGGCTCCCTTGCGCCGCTGCCGCCCCAAGCTCTCCACTGGCGCCGCGACCTCCCACAGGCCGCTTTCAGATCTAGGCCGCCTCAACTACTCCCCTGCGTCATTCAAGGTCAGCTGGAGGTCGTGGCACCATCCATCTGCCTGCGTAAGTGCCTCCTCGCCCTGGTGGTGCGACTGTTGGCGTCGAAGGACAGTTGCCGGACCGCATCCCCTCACGACTCCACCCGGCTGATCCGGCGGTGGCGACCGGCATCTTCCACTTGGCGTGACGTGGTATGGACTTGAATCCCGGACGAGCTCCTCTAGATAAGATGGCCAGGAAGTTCGCAAAATCCAGCGACCGTAGAACACAGCCAGTTGCATACATCTGTGAAGAACCTGCTTGGATGGATATGGCCTGGGTGCCTAGGTGTACTTCACCTAACTCCATCCACACGTCGTATTCCAAATCTGAGGAACTCAGGTACCCAATTTTCCTTCATGCCATGAATGTTAAATGCCTATAATGCTTTGGGAGCTGGGCGGATATGTGTTTCATGATTTGTTTCTTTTTTCTGAAAGGCAGACCTTGTAAGTTATTCTGTCTTTCAACCTGTGCGTAGCATTTTGATGTAAGTGGTCTGGTTCTCTCAATCTATGTATAGTGCGTTGTGTTTGTACTTCAGGCTGGCAGAGTACAGATCACTTCCATAGTCCAAATTACTCTGGCATCAATCGAATCATGGTTAGTCATTCCAGTTTTAGCTTCTCGGTGCCTAATTACTCTCTAATATTATTTATATATTATCATATATGACGAGTGATATTTCCTTACTTCTTTTGTAGGACACAAGATTTCATTACCCCTCTAATAATCTCTTAGGTGACTTTCGGACAAGTACACGCCCAGAATTTTGGGATTAATAACACCGGTGAGTTAATATGATAGTATTGACATTTTTGGTACCTGTCTAAGTTTGTGCAAGATTAGTATGCTTTTAGAAATATATGCTATCGCATACAAAATTGTTTACTCTTGTTCAGGGAATCAGGGATCATATTTAAGATCGAACTATGCTTTGCTCAGGTCTCTTGATATTTTCTAAACACAAAAATTAATTGCTCGGCACCGAGTACGACTGTATATAATAAGGTAGGCAAGTTTCTTATCAGTCTATCAGTCATTTACAAATCTGGACAATTTCGGCATTCAGTTCAGTTATGGGCAATAGTTACCATTTAGTTCCGTTCTGGGTTCCATTAGTTCAATTATGGGCAATAGTGGCCATTTAGTTCAGTTCAGGTTCAGTTCTGGGTGCCAGCAATAGTTGTTATCTATTTTAGTTCAAGTTTAGTTTTCGATGCCATTTAGTTCAGTTCAGTTAGGAGCAACAATTGACATTCAGTTCAATTAACAATTCTGCATATGTACTTCTGTCCAATTCTGCATTTGCACAAAGCGTACTGGAACACTCATTTGGTCATAACATTCAAGCAAACAAAACATTTTCCATTACATCTCTTTCCACACATGTACAAGTAGTAACTGCAATTCCTTTTCAGTCATAAGATCCAGTCATAACAACAATATTTAGTGATCTCAATTTTTCATGACATACTAAATTCAACTAACATCAGTGACTTAGTTGGACGCTTTCTGCACTTTCAACATTTTAGAATGGTTGTTTACGATCAGCAACTCATTAGATGGCGGCGGCATAGGCGCCATTGGCCCACTTGAACACAAACCACAAGAAGTCGACAATCGCGTCGACGTAACCTCGTCCTCCGGTGCCACCATTGCTTCTCCGCGTGACACCAGTGTTTTACGGTGGCGGAGCCTTGGCTGGTGGCTATTGCCATGAGGCCTTGGAGCCGGACTTGTGCTCCTCCTCTTGGAGGACGTGGCCAGTGCGGCGGCCCTGAAGCTGGTAGTAGGACACGTCTGGCGTGCGCTAGGGCAGTGGCATTGCAGAGGGCGAGACCAACTTTGGCTGAGACGAGCCTTGATGGTGTGGTAAGATGTAGCAGACCACAACCATGGGGATGGGCGTGCCAGACGCGGGAATGGAAACGGCGAGTCCACGCTGAGCCCTCCTTTGGTGAGCGAACAACGACGGCGACTATAGAGGAATTCTAGAAAGGAGACTTTTCTTTTCAGAGCTGGAGTGCCACTTTCCCTCTCCTTTCCATTGGGCCAATCCTTCTCTGTGTTTCCATGGAATCCACCTGCTGTTATCGGATGCGCAAGGAATGGGCTAGACACATCAATGCCCCTCTATAGTACTTCCTTGTACGTTGGACTATCTTGTTCCAATTTATTTTATGCTAAATAATGTCAAATAAATGCAGTAAATGGTTGGGTGTTGATGGGTCCTTTATGTATTTTTATCCCAGCCGGTCCACAGGTGATAATTGTCATGTTCTCTATCCTAATTCGATGCAAGTAACATGAGTCTTGTTTTCAATTTCTTCCCTGCCTTGATGCTGATTGTCACTTAATATATGTAGTCGACAGGCGCTTGGTACAACTTCTGTCCAGAAGAATTTTTTTGCTGTGTTGGCATGTTTGTCCCAATTTTATTGTAGGGAACATAAGCACACTGAACCAAATGTGAGCACTATCTTATTTTCGTATGTATATTTCTAATTGTTCTTTCGTTGTTCCCAATTCTCCTCTTGCTGGGATGGAAGTTCATGTAATCTTTACTACTTTTAGCAATATTACGAGTGGGAGTTCGTGGTCGGCAATGGAGGTGGTGACACCCCTTCTTATTTAAAAACTGGATATTGTAACCGTACAGAATCAAGGAGCATGTCAGAGTACATAAAAAAGTAGCATATCAGAGTTATTTGCGAATATCCAATTCGGCTCCTGAGCTCATATACACCCAGTAAATTCGAAAAAAAATACTAGCAAAATTCAAAAAATTACAAAAAAATTGTTGATAGATGCATGAGTGCGTGATGTCGACCCCAAATTTGTTATTTTGCTGAGAGCTTGTCAAATGTTTAAATGTGCTGAATTTTTGCATGGACATCAGAAACTCAAGAATCTTTCACAACAAAATTATTTGGATTTTTCTTTTATCTTCTAACATTTTTTTGGCAAATTTACTATTTACTCCCTGGCTCATTATGAGCCTGGGAGCCAAAACGCCCTTATTTGCCGCTATTATGTTACAATGTTCAAAAGTATCTTTGCGGAAATATATTCTTGGGATTTATATCCATACAAAATATTCCTTTGCAAAAAAGGCCTTAATTTCTTTTGTTATGCGGCTGAAGAGATAAATCGTTTAAAAGAATAATTTGGGTGTCATCAAATCAAGGATAAACACTTTTGTAAGAGAAAAGTCTATTGCGTGACTTTATAAATAAAGCCACAAAAGGTTCACAACATCGTCACGCCCATAAAATTAATCGCCAGGCAACACACCACAACAGACCAAGTTCGAGTTCAGTATTGGCATGCAGGCCAGGTACCAAAATTAGAAGCTAGCTAAAGACGCTCTGACGGTCGCTAAGCAGTATGTTGCATCGATGGAGTTGGAGAGATCGTTGTAGCCCTGACGCGTGAGATAAGCATATTCATGGCGTCCACATCACAGTTCTTAACCAGAGGCTAACACAGCTGCAAAAGAGTAAGAGATTTAAAAGTAACGTCAGCTGGTTTCGAAGGGTCGTCCAGAGAGCCCAGTTGACAACATCAAAGCAAAACCATAAAACACGCCGCACCAACCAGACCAAGAACTGACGAGAGGTAATAATGGAGACCAGTTAACCCCCAACTGAGTACAGTTCCACAATAGGACCGCAAAATCACAAGAAAATAAAATATGGTCAGAAGGTTCTTGCCAAAAACAAAGAGAACATGTAGCCGCAGGCCAAGCATTATGCTTCCTAATTTGATCCGAACACGTAGCAGCAGGGAGCTTTCCCCGAATAGCTTGCCAAAGGAAGATCTTAATTTTAATCAGAACAAAAGCCCTCCAAACACCCTCGGAGTAATAGAACCCATAATGAGATTGAAGTAAAGCGAGTTCACCAAAAAAACACCTGAGGAGGAACAAGGCCAGACCATCAACTTTGATTATTTTTTTAGTGTGAGACCATCGAATTTGATGCCACTGCAGGGCCAACCCCACAGTGGTGCCAAAGGTGCGGCCCGCATAGGGCCCGAAATTCTGGGGGCCCATATTTTTTATATAGGTGTAGTAACAGTTAAGCGCAACTGGGCAGAGCGGCGAGCGACTAGGCCCATCGAGCGGACGGAGCGCCGGGACTCCTCCTCCCGATCGCTATGAGAGGTCAGGCGACGAGGTAGCACTCAGAGAAAAAAAATGGCGATGAGGACATCGCTAATTCGCTACGTTATCTAAAAGATACTGCCAATTGTTATGTAAGACATCTATACCTACTAATAAAGTAAGGTGTGTTTCTCTAATTTTTTCATCCGTTCATTGTCGAAATTTATTTTTTTGTCTGAGATGGTATTAAATTTTTGTACGTTCGTCTGTTTTTTTATTTAACAACTCAAGATTTTCGTACTTGGGCCGGACACGCTGTGGCCCAGCCAAGCTTGCCTACTTATTTGCCTGCTGATGAAGCTGCAAAAACTCTATTTGACGCCCAATGCGGCAGATAGTCGGAGTTTCGCACAGGCCGCCCAAAATTGTGCCGGCCCGTTTCACTTTTCCTTCCAAATTAATTTGTTTACCTTATTTCGTAATTAAAACTTTTCAAACAAAGTTCAGATTTTTTTCAAATTTACAAAAAATGTTCAGAATTAAAATATTGTGTTCTCGTTTTTATAAATGTTTGGAAAAAATAATTTTTTTCTCGTTCCGATTTTTTTTCGAAATTCAGGACATACTAAAAAAATTCCAAAAATTATTTGTGTTTTCCAAAATTGTTTGGATTAAAAAAAACTCATTTAAGAAAAAATTCCAAATTCGAAAAATATTCATATGTTAGTAAATTGTTCACAAATTCAAAATAATGTCCGGTTTAAAACACATTTTATAAAATTGTTCTGAATGCTCAAAACATGTTCCATTTTCAGAAGTCGGTCACTACTTCAATTTTTTTATTTTCGTAAAAGGTTAATGTCTTCAGAAAATGATGCGTTATCAAATTGTGTTAATGTTTTTTTTCAAAATTGATGGAATATTAAAATCATTATTCATAATTTTAAAAAAATGTTCATTTTTCCAAGAATATTCGGCAATTCATATTTAAAAAATATTTTTTTTATAAATCTGATGTTGCAGTATGTTCCTAAATATTCATGCTGGCCATTGGTTAGCAGTAGGTGTTTGTTGCCATGGCTAGCAGAACGTGCTCGAGTCTTTAAGGTTATGTGCTCAATCGTTCAACCCGTCTTTTTTTCTAGATTATTACCATGCCTTGCAAACAATGATTATTTCGGTGTCTGCCAGTAACTGGCCAAGACATGATCGGTTGTGCGTTCCACACGCTATTTGACGCAACTAGCGTCATATAGTAGCGCCCACACAGCTGCCCCCCAAAAAGCAAAAATATACATATAGATTTTGTTTCGTCCATTCCATACGTAGTTCCCCATTTTTTTGTTTATCCCCAATTGGGCTTACCACGCATTTCTTTTTCTGTCACAATGACAAGTAGCAAAAAATTAAGGGCGCGAGGGGATTGAACTATGACCTTCCCTATTGTGTCGACGGACAAAGCCAACTCAGCTAGCTTGCAATTATGGAATAGTCCCACCTTGGAATTTTATACTAAATCACACCAGTTTTTATATGTCCCTAAGTTATCTGAAAATAAGAAGGTTGTGTGAGAATAAGGAAGTTGTCCCGAGAATCATGTGCAGAACGAGGTACTCCACAAATTATTGCCGGAGGTAACTTGCACGTGTCAATAAAATACAATATGCTAGTTGGCTATAGCCTATAATTGAAAAAAATTTGGGCACATTCTAATAAAAGAGAATATGTTGATTTTGCTCTAATTAATAAAAATTATGGGCACATGAGTGAAAAAATAGTTGAAGAGAATAAACCCTGATAATGAAGGGACATTCATGCCTGGTTATGAGCTAATTATGACAATCAAACAAAATTTATGCCCTATAATTAGTAATTCATCCGGTTACATCGTCGTAGGAGTGGTCGAAGCAACCGTGCCTCGAAGATCGCCGTGTAGCAACAAAATGAGGATGCAACCACAACTCTGACTAGGTCAGAAACAATGTATATGACTATTTTAGAGTCATGCCTAGGTCTATAATTTTTGTAGCAAACTTACTTGCAAATTATATTTGCAACACTGACAACAGATCGGTTGATGGAGGAGGTGACTATAGGCGAGGCGCTAACCAACGACACCCCGACGCGGCCGAGCACTACTGCCGACTATCTCCTCTCATTATTGACGGCCGCCGCCCACATCGTTCCACTGACACAAGGTTGAACTACCACCGCCGACGATGACAGGAAGGAGGATAAGCGACAATATAGATCGGGCGTTGTGTTCACATAGAGGACATGAAAGAGTGTGTGTTCGGATGTGGGGAATGCTGAGATATTATTTTTCTCCCGTTGTAACGCACGGGCATATTTCCTATTATATTATATATATTATGAAAAAATTCTGCTTGATATATATTAATATATACATTATAATTGCTCGTTAGGTCATTTTTTAGTGAGATAGGGCCCCATTTTTTAGTTTGGCACAGGGCCCCGGGTTTTGTCCGCCCGGCCATGTGCCACTGTTCCAATTCTGCAGGAGAAAGAGAGCGATGGAAGGCCAAATCCCGATGAGAGTTGGCACTCTCAGAAATAGTTATCTGGGACTGCCACAGAAAGAAAAAAGAAGAGGGAAGGAAGAACATAAAGTGGTTTCCCCATGCCACCAATCAAGCGAGTGGATTTCCTATCATTAACAAAAAAATATTGTATGTTCTAAAATACAGTAATTACTATTTATTTGTTTACTAAGTTGCAACTTAACCACCGTGATTGTAGCGTCTGGATGCGGATATGGTGTTTTTTTGGGTGAAAGGAAATTTTATTTCATCAATCAGGACATAAGTCATGCTTACAAATATTAGGGATGTCTCCTGGTCCTGAACCCAACCACACCATAGTGCGACCTTATGCCCGTCCAAAGGAGGCCAGATAATGAGTTGCACCATTATGTTCCCTACGAACATGAGATAGCTTGAACATCCTCCCTTCCTCAAAAGTCTTTGAATTTGATCAACCAACATGGTATAGCGAGACCGGTCCCTATCCAGGTCATTAATCATCTTAAGAGAGACAAGACAGTCCGTCTCTACTTCTATCGACAACTCCATCCATTGCAGGGCGAGGTTGATGCCCTCCATGCAAGTTGAGAGCTCAGCCTCCAATGGTTCTATACATGTGCACAACTCTCTACAGGATGAGAAAATGATGTCGCCGGTGGAGCCGCGTAGAATCATGCCCGCCCCCCGCAGTTCCCGATATGGTGCACACTACTAGGAAAAGGGCTATAGATGGAATTGACACTAATGGCGCACCAGACATGTGGTGCGCCATTACTATATACTAATGGCGCATCATCTGTTGGCGCGCCATTAGTGTGGAAGACACTAATGGCGCACCAGGCACACGGTGCGCCACTAGTAACAAAATGTTTTTTTTCATTTTCTCAAACATACTAATGGCGCATCCGGGCAGAGTGCGCCACTACTGTATTTTTTTACTTTTTTGCAAAACTACTAATGGCGCACCGTTGCATAGTGCGCCATTACTAGTTTAAACTAGTAATGGCGCACTGTGCCACGGTACGCCATTAGTATAATTTTTTTTTTTACTTTTTTGCAAATCTACTAATGGCGCATGTCTGTGTGGTGCGCCATTAGTATGTTGGGTTACTAACGGCGCATGTCTCTGTGGTGCGCCATTAGTAACCTGGGACCAGCTAGATATTTTTGGACAGCCACACCTACACACTCACTTTCCCCACTTCATTCCCCCCACCTCCTTCTCTAAGTTTGTTGGCTGCCTCCTCCTCCTCACCTCATTTGAACCATAGATTCATCAAAATTAAGTGTTGAAATTACCTTTTTTTGATAGGTAAGTAAGGGGAAAGCTATCTTCATGTTGTAGATCTACTTTTTTTCTCCCTAGCTCGCTCCAACAACGTGCACATGCACTTTTTGTGGCCTAGCTAGATCTATGTATGTTTGTGGTGTTGCATATGTTTGTGGTGTTGCATATATGTTTGTGTTTGCAGGTATCGATATTTGAAATGCGATAGTTGCCAATATTTTGCTGGAATGTTGATTCATTTCCGTTTCGGCGAGAATTTGGGCACTATGCATTCTTTTTGGTCCTATTTTTAGGGAAAGTCATGCCAAATTTTTTCTTGGTTCTAAAATATCGTTTTGCTCTACCCCGCAGGCGACCATGGTCTGCACGATGACCGAAGGCATCGTGAATAGGTTTTTGAGCTCCGCGAAGGCCGAGATGCTTCAAAAGAACGAGACGGAGATAAGATGTCCGTGTTGAAGATGCAAGCTGAAGAGCCTTATTGCGGACCCGGATTCCGGGCAGGTGCGGGACCACCTGCTCTTGCGTGGTTTCATGGATGGCTATCGGTGGCAAGGTGATGAAGATGACTATGAAGTCGTCCATGGGGGCCGGGCAAGAAATGAGGAAGGGCAGCAAGACAACCACCGCGGCTCGGCGGGCGAGAAGATGAAGAATCTCCAGGACATGATCACGACGGTGATGCTGTACACAGTCATCATGTAGAAGATGCCGGACATGATGATGAGGAAGATGCCGGAGCAGACGAAGGGCATGATCATGAAGATCTAGATGCCGGAGGAGCAGATGACGATGGACCATCGATGGGCTGGGTGCAGGACCCTCATATTCAAGAGATGCTTCTCAAGCAGACGAATAACGCAAGAGCTGCCACCCGAGAGAAAGCAAAGCTGGATCAACTGGAGATAGACGCGGTTACTCCATTGTATGAAGGATGCAGACCCGAGGATACCCGCCTAAAAGTAATGCTCATGGCTTTGGAGATGAAGGTAAAACACAAAATGACCGACGCATGCTTCGACGAGAACATGCCATTCTGGCACGAACGTCTTCCCAAGGGGAACAAGTGCCCGACCAGTTTTGAGGAGGCGAAGAAAGTCGTGTGTCCTCTGGATTTACCGCACGTGAAATACTATGTGTGCATGAACAATTGCATCATTTATCGGGGCGAGCACGCGGAGTCTACCATATGTCCGTTGTGCGGCGTCACTCGATACAAGAAGAGGAAGAAAGCTCCTCGAAAAGTGGTGTGGTACTTTCCGATCACTCCTCGTCTGCAGCGATATTTCACGGACCCTAAGGTAGCAAAGCTCTTGCGTTGGCACGCGGATAGGGAGGAGAAGAAGCGAGAATATGACGCAAATGATCCGGAGATAAATAAAAAATACAAGATGCTGAGTCACCCTAAGGATGGGAGCCAGTGGCAAGCGTTGAACTTCGAACACCTAGAATTTGGGAAGGATCCAAGGAACATCGTGCTGTGCGCGAGCACCGATGGAGTCAATCCGTTTGGCAGCCAGAGAAGCACACATAGCACCTGGCCTGTGTTTGTGTGGATGTACAACCTTCCCCCTGGTTGTGCATGAAGAGGAAGTACATTCACATGAGTATGCTAATTGAAGGGCTGAAACAACCAGGGAACGACATCAATTTGTATCTGGGGCTGCTGAAAGAGGAGCTAGACACGCTGTGGAAAACGCCAGCCAATACGTGGGACGCCGCAGAGAAAGAATATTTCCCTATGAGAGCCGCACTGCTCACGACGGTGCACGACTATCTCGGTTACGGATATCTCGCGGGGTAGGTGGTCCACGGATTTTCTGGATGCGTCAGGTGCGTGGATGACACAACGTATCGCCAGCTAGATAGAGATCCCGGGTCTTCGAAAACCGTGTTCATGGGACATCGAAGGTGGCTTCGCGACGATGACCCGTGGAGGAAACGCAAGGATCTGTTCGATGGTGAAACCGAACTCCGAAGACACCCGCGTACGAGGAGCGGCGAGGAAATAGACGGGCTGTTGAAAAATTGGAAAGATTGCCCACTGCCGGGAAAGAAGCAAAAGGCGCCAGAGCCAGGAAAGAAGCGAAAGGCGCCAGAGCCGCTGCTGAAGGTATGGAAAACGAGGTCTGTTTTCTGGGACTTGCCGTACTGGAAGATCCACCGTGTGCCTCACAGCCTTGATGCCATGCATATCACGAAGAACGTGTGCGAGAGTCTACTTGGTACCCTGCTCAACATGCCAGAGAGGACCAAAGATGGGCCGAAAGCAAGGGCAGACTTGAAATCAATGGGCATCAGGTAGGAGCTTCACGCTAATGATGATGATGATGATGAGGCGAAGCAGGACACTGAAAGTCGTCGCAAAGGCAAAAAGGCCAAGAAGACCGGAAATGAATACCCTCCCGCGTGCTTCACTCTAAGTCAGGAGGAGATCGAGCAGTTTTTCACCTGCCTCGTAGGAGTAAAACTTCCTTACGGTTACGTGGGGAAGATAAGCAGATACCTAGACCCAGCGAAGCAGAAGTTCAGCGGGATGAAGTCTCACGACTGTCACGTGCTGATGACGCAGATACTTCCAGTTGCAATCCATGGGATCATGGACGCGCACGTCCGTGAAACACTATTTGGCCTATGCAACTTTTTCGACGTCATCTCTCGGAAGTCGGTTGGCGTGAGGCAACTCAGAAGGCTACAGGAAGAGATCATGGAGATACTATGCGAGCTTGAGATGTACTTCCCGCCCGCATTCTTCGATGTTATGGTGCATTTGCTGGTCCATATCGTGGAGGATATCATCCAACTCGGGCCGACGTTCCTGCACAGCATGATGCCGTTCGAAAGGATGAATGGTGTCATCAAAGGATACGTTCGCAACATGTCACGTCCTGAGGGAAGTATAGCCAGGGGCTTTCTGACCGAAGAGTGCATCTCCTACTGCACGAATTATCTAGGCATCGAGAACCCCGTTGGTCTGCCCGTCAACAGGCACCTCGGCAGGCTCGCTGGATGGGGTCACCGTGAGGGTCACCGCGAAATGCATGCCTACTTCGAGGGTCGACTCGCCAACTTTGAAAGATCAAACCTAGTCGCGCTACAACACATAGACGTGGTCGATCCTTGGGTGGTAGAGCACAAAACCTTTATTGAGAAGACGTACAATGGCCGAGGCCAACAGAGGACGGACGAAGATATAATCAAAGAGCACAACTCATGTTTCACGCGTTGGTTCAAGCAGAAGCTTCTGTCATACCCTTTACATGAGGATTCTTCCGCGGAAGAACAACTCATATTCGCCTTGTCACAGGGCGCCGAGCACAACCTGATGACCTATGAGGCGTACGATATCAACGGCTACACATTCTACACTGAGGACAAGGACATGAAGAGCGATGGTTATCAGAACACCAGGGTAACGACGGAATCCTACACCGGTAACGACAAGGACAGATACTACGGAAGGATCGAGGAGATCTGGGAGCTGAGCTACGCTGGAGAGAAGGTCCCGATGTTCCGTGTCAGATGGGCCAAGAGCGTCCTAAAAGAAGATCGGTATTTCACCACCATGGTTATACCCGAAGCCAAATCCAAGACCACGGGCGCAAACGTCACCGCGAAAAATGAGCCATGGGTACTGGCTTCCCAAGTGGACCAATGCTTCTTCATTACCGACCCGTCAAATCCCAGTCGTGTTGTCGTGAGGAGAGGCAAAAGGAAGGTCATCGGAATGGATGGAGTAGCCAATGAGCAAGACTTCGACAAGTACGGCGACCCGAAGATCGAACATGACGAAGACGATGAAGTAGCAGCATACACCACAAGAAGAAGCAGGACCACCCTACCTAAAGGACCTCTGTTCCACAGAAGAACTCCATTTGCGAAAAAGAAGGGCAAGAAGATTATGAATAGATAGCTAGCTAAGATCGACTGTATTTAAATCGTAGTCTTCATTTCTCGGTGTATTTCATGGGCACTTTTTGATATCATGAATATTTTTAAATTTCGTGAGCACTTTTTGAATTCATGAATATTTTTTCAAATTTGATGATATTTTTTCATATTCAATATGATAAAATATTGAATATTCATGAGGACACTCGATCTCGATCCCCCTCCATCTCGATCTCGATTCCCCCTCCATCTCGATCTCGATCCCACCCGCACCCTCTCTCGCTAGCTCCACCACCGCCGACGACCCACCGCACCCTTCCCCCCCCCCCCACCGCTGCCGACGACCCCCCACACCCTCCCCCGCTCCACCACCGCCGACGAGCACCCCCCGCACCCTCCCCCGCTCCACCACCGCCGACGAGCACCCCCCGCACCCTCCCCCGCTCCTCGGTGAGCTCCGCCTCCTCTCCCCTCTTCATTTTTAAAATAATAATAAAGAAAGTGTAGACTACAATTGTTGTTAAACAACAATTATTACTGTTTTTATAAAAAAATATTACTGTTTCATATTCATATTCATTTTCTAAAAAATTATTACACGCAACAAAAAAAATTACTTATGGCGCACCTCTGGCTGGTGCGCCATTGCTACATATATAAAAAAGATTACTAATGGCGCACCTCTGCCTGGTGCGCCATTGCTATGTAAAAAAAGATTACTAATGGCGCACCGACCGCGGGTGCGCCATTAGTAAGAATCCCCCTAGCTAATTCCCTCCCTCTCGCCAGATCCCCTTCGTCCCTCTCCCTCGCCCCCCTAGCTAATTCCCTCCGCTGCCCCGACCCACACCGCCGCCGCCCCCGCGCCTCCGTCTCAGTCACCGCCCCCACGCCGCCGCCCCCGCGCCTCCGTCTCCGTCGCTGCCCCCGCGCCTCCTCGAGCCGAGCGCCGCCTCCCTCGCCGTCCCCCCTCTGCCCGCGCCCGCACCCTCGACGTCCTCCCGCCCAAGCGCCCCCTCCCCCTGCGGCCCCGCCTGCGTCAACCTCGTGCTCGCCGTCCAATACCGCGCGGCCTGCCCAGGAGGACCGCCGTTGTCTTCCTCTTCGACTACGAGGACCCGGACGAGCTCGGACGCCCTCGAGCCATCCCTTCGACGCCCGCCGATTTCCTCCGCCTCGGCCACCATCGCCACCGCTCGACGCCGAATTCACGCCACCTCGACTAGCTCCGGCTACCCCGAGTCGCCCTCGACCTCCCCAGTGAGCACCCGAGCCGCTTCCCCCTCTTCCCCCTCTTGATTTCCTTCTGAGATGTGTTCTAGGGTTAGGGGTTGGAGAATTTTGGACAAGAAAAGGGGTTGGAGAATTAAGTAGCTAGGGTTGGGGAATTAAGTAGCTAAGGAGATTATGTTTAGAGCATCAATGATGGGTGTTGATATACCTCTGGATAATTTTGATTTTATTCATGTTCTCAAGGAATTGGAATTATCCAGGGAACAAATTAGTAAGAAAACTGAACACTGTTTAGATATTCATGACTCGAATGGAAATGTCGCCTCCCTGTGTCTAAGTTGGCATGATACTGTAGTGGAAGAGGAGGAGAAATTTACTGTAGTTTCTAGAAGAAAGAAAAAGTCTCCTGCTAAGAGAAATGTCAGTATTTCTTCTCTTACCTCCTCTTCTATACCTTGTACTAGAGGTCAGCAAAAGAATATCAGTTCTACTTTGCCCCTAGTAGATCTGGATACTATTTCTGTTAGGAGATGGTGTTATATTAAGATGCATATATTGTTATGTTACGCAAATTGTATCATCTTGCCACTTAAGTCAGCCTTCCCTTTAAGCAGAAAATTCAGTTAGGAGCTACTATCAAAAACTTGAGCTACTGTCAAAAAATTCAGTTAGGTACAGTTAGGAGCTACTGTCAAAAACTTGAGCTACTATCAAAAAAATCAGTTAGGTACAGTTAGCATCATGTAACAAAATGGCCATAATGTGCCCTGATAATGATGTATTTTGTCATAAAAATATATAGTGGACTGCCATGATAATGACATGCTGCTAGTAGTTACTTCCACCATGAGTTTCATTAACAACAAGTCAGTTTTGTTTATAATTGAAAGTAAGTGTGTGGTTTGAAATTTTGATCTGATTATGGCATCTAGAAATATGTCTGTTTTGTTTTGTAACTAGAAGACCAAAGTGTATTCCGTCCAAACTGTAGTTTTCAGTATTCTGTCCAAACTGAAAACTGTTAAAAAGACCATGTGTTTTTTGGTCAAAATCTGCATGTAAAACTGAAATAATCAGTCATAAAGAATATCCTCAAGACCATGTGTTTCTTGGATTTCTTGATTGTATTTTGTGCTTGCAGGAGTAAATTTCTTGGAGTAATTTTGTGCTTGCAATGTTTGAGTTCTTAAGCCATTTTACTGAAAATCAAACAGAAATGTTTTCTTAACTCAGAAGCCTGTTACTGCACCTGTACTGCACATTACAAAGTCTCCTAGTACTTAACCCACCCAAGCTATGAGGCAAAAATTTCAGTTAACTGTTATGGACAATTGTCAATTTTCTGTAATGATGATGAAACATTATAAAGCATTGTACTCCAATGTATATGAAGGATACAAAAAATTTAGCAACTTCTCTGATTTTATAAAGTTGTTCTTATATGGGTGAAACTTCACTTGTTTTTAGGCTAGTGCGGGGTGTTGCTTTATTCTGTCATCATTTGTAACTATGTCACAAATAAATTGTTCCTTCTTCTGTATTTGAAGTAATGACTGTTCATAAGCTGAGGCATGGATTAAGTTGTTTCTTTGCTGTACCATTATATCTGGATGATTTTTTGTTTAGTGACCTATTATATCTGGAATGGAAGCTCACATAAGTTGAGCTGATTTTTTTCCATATGAAAGTAGAGGACCATATGGTCTGTGGCTGGGTTTTGTCTCCGACCATTGTGTCGTGATGAATTTGTAGGTACCCCGAGAGGCCCTTGAGTTTGCCGGAATGTCGATTAACTTCCGTTCTGGCAAATTCAGGTACTCCATATGTCCTATTTTCAGCAAAGGTCATGCTGAACTTTTCCGTGAATTTTAGCATGACTTTGCTAAAAATAGGACATATGGGGTACTTGCGACTAATTCATGGGCCGGGGTATCTTAGTACTTAGTTAAGTAGGATCAACTGCCCCGCCATTCTTGCTGCATTAAACCATAGGTGGCAATAGAGCCAAGTGATTAGGCCCAACTTAGAATTCTCCTTAGCATCGATAAACCCTAGATGATAAACCCAACATAGGTGGCAATAGAGCCAAGTGATTAGTGCCAAGTGATTAGGCCCAACCTAGGGTGCCTCGGCATCGATAAACCCTAAATGATGAAAACTTAACTTGGCTTCTATAGGGTGCCTCGGTGTCGATGAGAACCTAAATGATGTACACTTAGGCTTTTAGGGTGCCTCGACGTCGACAAACCCTAAATGATAAAAGCTTAGCTTTTAGGATGCCTCGGTGTCGACAAACCCTAAATGATGAGACCATGATCTTGTTCCTTGACAATAACCAACTTTTTGACCAAACTTTTTTTCTATTTAGAGTGAAACATGGACCACAACGATGAGGCCGGCGGTTCGGGCGGCAAGCAATTCTGGGAGCTGTCCCAGGAGTTGGAGGAAGAACCTCACCGCTATGAGGACGCCGCGGAAGACACCGATCCTGACTACACAACCCCTAGTGGCGTCGGGGATGGCACCACTGATGATGGCGCCGCGGATGCCACCACTGATGATGGCGGCGCACGCACAGATGGCAGCCAACCGAAGAGGCAACGGAAGGACCGGCGCCCGAACGTGCTCGGCACCGTCAGGGAGGAATTTACTGAAGTGAACTCCGATGGGCATCCGACGGCGCCCAAACACGTAGTCAAGGGGTACTCGATTCATCTCGGGTGCATTCTCCGGAGCACCGCCTCGATCAACACCGAGAACCTAAGGCATAAGGACCGAGGGAATTTGCGCAGCCTCCTCTTCACGAAGCTGCACGAACGATACAAGTTCCCCGCTGAGTTCACAAACACACGCCTCTCGGGTAATAAAGTGAACGTGGCCGCCCTCACGACGATGAGCACGGCCCTGTCTACTTGGAAAAGCACGGTGAAGGCAATGATTGACAAAGGTGATAGTTACGAGAAGATCAAGGCGAAATATCCTTTGATTAGCGAAGATGACTACAAGGAGTTCAAGATCAAGTGCAATAGCCCCGCAACCTCCGAATCAAGTCAGTGGGGGAAAGAAATGCGGCAGTTGAACATAGGGGTCCACCAACTCGGTCCCGACGGTTACAGAGTGGCGGAGCCTGTATGGGACAAGGAGGACACGGAGCATACCGAGCAAGGCCTGCCGCCCCGCTTCGAGAAATACAGTGACAAGCAGACCAGGAACTTTCTCAAGGCCCGGTACAAGGAGGACCCAATAACAAAGTAGCTTACCACGGATCTGAAGACCAAGGAGCTTGAGCTTGTTCTGGTAAGGAATACACCCCCGCGTAATTAGCTCCATATGGTTGCATTCTAATTAATCCCCAATATTTCTAAATGGTTCACGTTCCTTCTGCAGGACAAAGAAAGCAGTAGCGGGGGGTCGTCTCAGAGCTCCCCTTTTGACACCCCTTTGAATAGGGCGTTGAATGTAATGAAAAATAGGGATAAGCTCAATAAGACGACGTCAGCTGGTCGTGTGGCCGTTAAAGGCTTGTCCACAAAATGGTCGTCATACTATGCCGCTGGTGGGCGAAAGGAGAAAAAGACCAGCTCGGAAAGCCAGTCGCGCGAGGTTGAAGCACTCAAGGCGCAAGTGGCGCGGATTCCGGAGATGGTCCAAGAGCAAGTGCAACAACAACTGGGATCGACGCTCACCGGCATTATGCCTACCTTGATTCATGGGATAACGACGTGGATTGCGGGTGGCCAACAGGGGCTGCCCCCGATTCCCAGCTTCACGGCCAGCAACTCGCACAACATGCAGGCGGCGCCATTGGTGTCTCCGGCGGCGGCGATATTGGTGTCTACGGCGGCGGCACCATTGGTGTCTCCGGCGGTGGCGGTATTGGTGTCTGCGACACCGACATTGGAGCTTAATGCACCCGGGTGTACGCCGGCCGGCACCTCGCCAGCAAGCGGCCCCTCCGTCAGTTGCACGCCTGCCGTTGGCGGTGCCTCGACATTAGCCGAGCTCGACGGCATCACGGTAACTAAGCCTCTCGGCCGAGGACTTCATCTCCTTGCCTTTGACTGGGCATCCCTGACACCCTACATGTTTTCACAGGCGCCGCCGACGTTCCTTGCACTCTCCTGCACTTCGTGGGAGGCGAGTTGGTCGATGTCGCCAAGGGCAGAATCGTTCAACCGGGCAACCCCGTGTTCCACGGTAATCCGATGCCACCCACAATGTATAGGGTTGAAGTGGTTCGGGTGCTGCCAGGCTGCGTCGAGCTGTTACCTCCGATTCGACTCGCTGGGGCCGACGAAGAAGATGAGATGACCCTCAGCACCTGCGTAAGCTGGCCCCTGCTTTGGCCGAAGCACCAGATTCATTTGGGGGCGGGGGACACCACCCCACAGACAAGACCGCCAGTCGTGCCGGCGCCAAGCCATGGCAAGAACGCCGCAATGCTATCGGACATGCCGGACATCCCTATGGCACAGGATTCGGACATGCATATGGCACAGGATCCGGACAACGACGACAACGACGATGGTACATTTACCAACGTCGATAAGTACTTTGCCGAACATGGGTGCGGTGACGAGTTCTGCGGGCCTCCCTCTCAAGAACCCAAACAAGACGACCGCGATCTAGCTGGTACGGCGGAGAAACCCAATTGCAACAGGCGTCGTCTGGCGTTCAGTTCTCAGGAGAAGCCTCCAGCTGCCGCCTTCACCGAGCCTCAGATAGCGGAGGTGCCAAATATTATCATCCCCAACACGCTCAAGAAGGCGGTCTGTGAGCAGAACTCGGTCCCATTACAGCAGATCAAGAAGAAGGGCCAGAAACGGTAGACTAAAAAGGGCGCCGGTGCGAGCCAGCCGGCACCGAGTACGATCCGTGCTCAGGACGGGCCACCTTCACCTAAGGATATCTCGAGGAGGGTGCATGTGGCGGGTAGGGCGATGCTACCGACAAATATGCTCAATGCTGCAACCGGTGCTATGCGGAGTCTGCACGACAGTGTTCTTTCTTTGGAGAAGAGGCGTCTCAGAGAGAATGATGTGGCATACCCGGTTTTCGTGGCCAAGGTGCCAGAGGGCAAGGGCTTTGTGGATGGCGCCATCAGGGGTATGATCGTCCTGTGGTTTGATGACATCTTTGCTATGTTCAACCTTCATCCGCTGCACTACACCTTCGTTCGGCTGTTTTTGCTGAGTATGGAGATGCGGATCATTAGAGACAAGACCCCGGACATCGTGATCGTCGACCCCTTCTACATGCGTGCCAAGCTCTTGAGCAGCGCTGGGGACCGCCAAGTCGCGAGTTCACACCTCGAAGACGTCATTCTAGCAAACCCAGATAAGGATAACTTCCTTGTGGCTTACTTTCCCGAGTAAGTCATCCCTTAACCGCCCTGTAACATATGATTTCTTAGATTTCGATCGTTCTTTTTTTTTTCTAACATTCCGTGTTCTGTGCAGTGACACACATTGCACACTCATCCTCTTAAGCCCGAAATATTCCATGGCCACGTATTTCGACCCGAACCGTAACTCCAAGATAGACTACACAAATATCAAGAAAGTTCTTGATGATGTTCTCCCCGGCTACGCCAAATTTGGAGGCACCTTCACCAGGGCAGTTCGTAAGTACGGCAAGCACATGTTCGCCCACAATACGACGTGCTGCTGCGTCAAGCAGCCGCCTGGCGGTCAGAAGGATGCCTACTACGCCCTCCATCACATGCGGGCGATCGTAAGGGACCATCATCACCTTCTGCTACCAAATAATCTCAAAGATTGGGCCGCGACCTTGTCGGCAATCCAGGACACGGACATCAGACAAGAATTCTTTCGCATCCAGTCGGAGTTTGCAGACATCATCCATCAAGATGTTCTTCATACCTCGGGGCAGTTCTTCCTCAGATATCAACCGTCCAACATTGAGATAGATGGAATGCTACAAATGCAGGCTGACAACGCCCGCGATTTCATGACCACCACGACAGACGGCGGCTTCATCCACGCTCCTGTCCATGAGTCGAGTCGAAAGTAGTGATGTGTAGTTCTGAAACATTGATTGGCTCATGTTGTAATTAAACTTTAATGAATTGTATGTCTCTTTGGTTTGGACAGTCGTTCAACTTAGATGTAATCGATGCTATTTATTAGTAGGACCATGAATCATGCTATTAATGTCTTGCTTTTCTCTTCTGATCCTTTTGTTGCATACTTATATATTGCTTATGTATGTATTGTCTATTGTTTGGCTTGTGCATAGAGATGCCGTCGTATGTCGTGTACAAGGGTAAGGTTCCCGGAGTCTACGACGACTGGGAGGAGTGTCAGAGACAGGTTCACCATTTCAGCGGTAACAGTTACAAAGGGTACACCACTAGGGCGGAGGCGGAATCTAGATACGCCCGCTATCTAGCGGGAGAGAGGAGGGAGCGTTGGAGGAACCGTATGAAGACCAGTTTCATCGCGATGATGCTCATCGTGATGACCGCAACTCTCTTCTATGTGATGGTAGTTTAGATGATCGATATCGACTTGTAATGTGAAGACAAACTCGATACTCACGGTCTCGAGACTTGTAATGTTTTATCTTTGTTCGGTCTTTTGAATTCGGAGACTAATATGATGAATTGTATTCGGAGACTAATCTTCTATTATATTTGATGAATCTGCTGTTGCTGTGTGCTGCTGTCTATATTTTGTCAAATAATATATTTTGTAACCTGTGCAAAAATTAGAAAAGTAAAAAAAAACTAATATTCATACTAATGGCGCATCACTACAGAGTGTGCCATTAGTATGCCAAAGTATACTAATGGCGCATCACCAAAGAGTGCGCCATTAGTATGCCAAGTATACTAATGGCGCATCCATCCGCAGTGCGCCATTAGTGTGCCAAAGCACATGGTTAAATATGGCCCCTGGGAGGCATACCAATGGCGCATGGTGTTATATACTAATGGCGCACTGGGTGGTGCGCCATTAGTATACCAGATACTAATGGCGCACCAGTGGTGCGCCATTAGTATACCAGATACTAATGGCGCACCAGTGGTGCGCCATTAGTAATAAATACTAGTGGCGTGATACTAATGGTGCACCAGTGATGCGCCATTAGTAGGCAAAACTGGTGCGCCATTAGTAGGCCTTTTCCTAGTAGTGGCAGAATGATCCGTCAATGTTCAATTTTGCCCATCCTTGAGCCGGAGGAGACCATCTAGGTGGGGCGCCATTGATGGGTTGATCATGGGGTAATGGCTTGTTGGGAGTCGCCATATCCACAATTTTCTTTCTTTTAACTGGATCAACACCTGGGTTGTTCTGCACACCAATTAGTGAGTCCACGTAGCTTAGAAGATACCTCTTGGATGCTTCAACTAATGTTATCTCGTTGCGAACGTGCTAGCAATGCCATAGTGTCATCATGAGCTCCAATCTCCCCGTGTCCTGCAGGTCACAAAGTGTTTGGGCAAGCCAGAGCCCGTTCGCTGAAATGACGCCGGCAGGGGGATCTGCCACTGTTCTGCCATCGCTTGCCAAAGTGCCACCGCTCTAGGACATTTGCAAAATGCATGAAACGTGTCCTCCGGCTCCATCGTGCAAAGGGGGCAGTTGTCAAAGACTTCCAAACCGCGCCATTTTCTATTAACCCACGTAGGTAGATAATCTATGATCAAACACCAAGTGAATGTGCAAACCTTAGGAGGAGCAGGGCACCTTCATATAGAAGTCCAGACGGCTCGTCGCCCATCCGGTGCCCTGCTTGTCGCGACTGAAGATGGTGTTGTAAAGAAGTTCAACAATATAAGTTGATGTCTATAATAATCACAAGGACAGGACATGTTTTGAACCACTGAAATATTTATATATGCATTCTCAAAAGAAATATGTATATATGCAACTAGAAAAATATGTTTATGGCCCGTGGCAACGCACGGGCATTCTACTAGTATGAGTAGTACAAGAGTTGATCTACCACGAGATCAGAGAGGCTAAACCCTAGAAGCTAGCCTATGGTATGATTGTATGTTGTCCTACGGACTAAAACCCTCCGGTTTATATAGACACCGGAGGGGGCTAGGGTTACACAAGGTCGGCTACAAAGGACGAGATATACATATCCGTATTGCCTAGCTTGCCTTCCACGCCAAGTAGAGTCCCATCTGGACACGGGACGAAGTCTTCAATCTTGTATCTTCATAGTACAATAGTCCGGCCAAAGGATATAGTCCGGCTGTCCGGAGACCCCCTAATCCAGGACTCCCTCAGTAGCCCCTGAACCAGGCTTCAATGACGATGAGTCCGGCAAGCAGTGTTGTGTTCGGCATTGCAAGACGGGTTCCTCCTCCGCATACATCATGGAAGAGTTTTGAATACAGGGATAGTGTCCGGCCCTGCAAAATAAGTTCCACATACCACCGTAGAGAGAATAATATTTCGACAAATCTAATCTGCTGACATGTTTCGACAGCACGACATTACGCCATGGCTCGGTTATTATTCGAACCGCTTTTCTCAACCAGCTCCGCACATACCGCGAGGCGGTTTTCTTGACACGTCTTGTCAAAGCAGAGATCATGTTCCCTTTATCACGAGATTCTCATCAATACAGACGTGGGTAACCCAACCACGCCACCAATTACGGCGCCTGGGGAATAAGCAGTTTTACCAGGCAAGTGGGGAGACACATCGCCTCTTCCGCCCTTATAAAGGGATAAGGATTTACTTTTTTCACCCACGCCTTCTTCTTCCTCGCTTACCCATTCCCGCACACTCGAGATCTAGCGCCCAAGCTCGCGTTCTTCTTCTCAAACCACTCCAAGCATGTCAGGAGCAGGAGGCAAGTGGATGGTCTCCTCCGTCATGGAGGAGAACGTCAAAAAATTACAAGAAGCCGAATATCTGGCTGCGGATATCGCGCACCGGCTGCCCGATGCGGGGAAGATAGTCCCAACGCCCAAACCCCATGAGAGGGTAGTTTTTCTTACCCATTTCGTCTGCGGACTGGGATTTCTCCTCCACCCGTTTGTCCGCAGGCTAATGTTCTACTATGGGCTGGATTTTCATGATCTGGCCCCCAACTTCATCCTCAACATCTCGGCGTTTATCATCGTGTGCGAGGCCTTCCTCCGCATCAGGCCCCACTTCGGCCTATGGCTGAAAACCTTCAATGTCAAACCGAAGGTGGTGAGCGGCTAGCAAGTAGAGTGCGGAGGCGCCATGGTGGGCAAGATGCCTAATGTCACCTGGCTCGAGGGCACCTATGTGGATACCATAAAGGGGCGACAATCGGGGTGGTTCTACATCATCGAGCCGCGCGACTCCAACTGGGTGGCGGCCCCCAAATTTCGATCCAGAATCCCCACGCGGCCCACCTCCTGGAAAAAGAAGGGCTTGTCCTAGGGCTCTCCAGCAGAGCTGACCGGACTCCAGACCTGCATCCAGAACATGACGAGCAAGAAAATCAAGCTCGTCAATGTGGTCCAGGTTATGCTCTTCCACCGGATCCTTCCGTGTTAACGGAGGGCATTTGTTTTGTGGGAGTTCGACTCGGCCAAGCACCAGACGTTGCGAGAGCTCTATGACACGACGCACGAGGACGTCTGGAGGGTGCTGTTCAAGAGCGCCGAGATCCCTCCCCCCCTCAACGAGGACCGTGGACTCAGCACAAAGCGCCGCGCCAATCCGGTAAGCTTTTTGTATTTCTCACGGTATTTATTAGCCCCGGTTTAGTTCTGTGCAGGATCTGAACTTCCATGTCATTAACAGGACTAGATAGAGACGGCGGAGCAACTCGATAGCCCAGCCCCGCTGCCCGAAGATCCCGCAGATGCTCTTCTGACGAAGATGCTGACTCCGGCACCCTACAAGGTGCCGGAAAAGACCAAGAAGAAGGCCGCGGGGACCCGAAAGGGTCTCCGGCGCAAGGTTGTATCGGAGTCATCGGACGATGACTCCGACACGCACTCCTCCCACGGAAAGGAGGAGGAGGAGAAATGTTCTCCCCCCCAACCGCGGGAGACAAGAAAAGGAAGGTCGACCCATCCGGGGAGGCCGAAGGGTCCAAGAAGGGAAGGACCCTCCTTCCGGACTATGCCACGACGGCCGCCGAAAGCGGCGACGAGTGGCTACCCAGGGACAAGCCCTTGGCGAAGTCGTAAGTGTCCGGACACCGTAGTACTTCATGATATGTTTTATTGTACTACCTTTCCTCATGCCGAACATGATTGTGCAGTCCGTCCCGAGCTCATATCGACGTACCCTCGTCGAGCGGCTCTTTGGACTCGTCAGATATGAACAACGATTCTCTTCCGACCGCCTCCACCCCTCACCCTACGGACAACGCCGAGGTGTTGTCTAAACAGGCACCGAGCCAAGGGGAGGTGGTCCTGGGGGTGCCTCGCGGCGACTTCCCGGACCCTTGGTATCAAGGGAGCGAGGCTCCTACGGGCTTCGAGTTCGGGCACCAGCCGGACACTGCGCTGGAACCCTCGATGGTTCCGGACTCCGGCAGGTGGTCCCCCCTCAAGGAGGGCTAACCATCCGTGCCGGTGTCCTCTGTCCAACTAGAGGCACCGGACAACCTGCTGGAAGCGCTTCGCAGCGCTTCCATCGAAGAAGAGCACCGCACTATCATGAGTGCGGTGGTCGAGAAGGTTCAGTCCGCCAAAAACGGACTGACCGAAGCCTGCGCCAGCCTTCTAACATTCTTTGAGGTGAGCAATCAAAGTATAAGAAAATATACCGCATAGATAGTAGCCCCTGATGCTATGTTCGGCGTTCGCGAAGAAAAGCCGAATAGAGGATCAAATGATAACTTAGGAGTCTAATTAGAGTATGTCTATGTGTATGCGCAGGCTTCACTGTTGGCCGCTGCCGCATGTACTGCGGAGGTCGCTGCGTTGAAGCAGGACCTGAAGCGGTCCGAGGACGAGCTCGGCCTTACCAACAGGCAGCTTGAAGAGAGCAAAGGTAAGAAATACCCCTGTCTATGTAGTTAAAAAGAAGTTTGGGTGGAAAGTAATAGGATCATCATGGATTTTCAGGGGCCACGACCGATGTGGCAACCCT
Source organism: Triticum urartu (assembly GCF_003073215.2). NCBI lineage: Eukaryota > Viridiplantae > Streptophyta > Magnoliopsida > Poales > Poaceae > Triticum > Triticum urartu. The sequence continues at coordinate 354,751,527 of NC_053022.1, forward strand.
GAGGAAGGCGTTGTCCAAGGCCGAAGACAAAGCGGCTAAAGAACGCATTGAACGGGAGAAGCAAGAAGCCCAAGTAGGCGAGGTGCAGCAAGAGCTCGAGGCTCTTGCCAAAAAGCACGAGTCCTTGGAGTTGGACTCTAAGACGCGAGAGTCCGAATTCGCGTAGGCGCTTGAAAGCGTCCGGAGTGCCAAGGCTGAAGCCCCCAAGGCCCTCCAGGAGATTGACGCGGTGAAGAAGATAGCAGCGGGTAAGGCATTCATTATGCAAAGCAAGCACGTGAAGGAGACTTTCCTTTTTCTTACCCGAGTTCGGAGCTCTCCAGGAGCGTTTGTAGATCTTCCCCATAGTGTACTGGATGCCGCCGAGTTTTACCGGGCTGAGGAGGGGAGCTCAACAAAGAAGTTGTTCTGGTCTCAGTATACTGGGACCGAACACCCCGTGCCCTTGAGCGACCAGCTGAAGCAGTTGGTCGAGCTTCACAAGGCGGCCGAACAGGCCATGAGGGGCCTTATAGTCCGGATGTGTCCTAGCGAGCCCCTGTCCGACAGCTACTTCAGCCTGGTAAGGCGGCTTGTGGAAGCCTGCCCGCGGCTTGAAGTCATCAAGCGGTCCGTCTGCATCGAGGGTGCACGCAGGGCTTTTGCCCGGGCGAAGGTGCACTGGGCGAAGCTGGACGCCGTGAAGCTGGGGAAGGAGGGGCCGCCGGAGGGCAAGGAGCATGGCCGCCCTGAGAATTATTACGAGGGTGTCCTGGAGGGTTCCCGCCTAGTGGCAGATGAGTGTGCCAAGGATGTAATTTTTGAATGAACATGCTCATGTGATCCTGTAATATGAAACAGGTTCATTTGTGCCATGCGACGCTTTCTTAATTTAAAATATTACCTTCTATGCGGCCGTTTATAAAATCTGAGAGTTGGCCAGTCGTCGGCTTCTGCCCCCATGTAACTAGTACCGGGCTGTTCGGGATGAACCTGAACACTCTTTACCCCAATTTTGGGTCCTCCAAGGGAGGTGTTCAGTGCAATGAACCAGGCAATCAGACTATAATGCTTTATCACTCTCACTTAGCCATAGAAGTCTATGATTTTAAATTTTGGCGAAGCCCCTGGTATTCGGAGGGCCGAATTTGGGGCGCTATACACGCGTAGCCGGACAAGGCCGACTCCTTGCCCAAAGCAGAAAAAGTCTTTAAGGACTTGAGACCTCTCGAACAGCAACCAGTCTCTCGCCTTATCATGACAGTCAGTTTTTGGCTTTCTCTACTGAGGTGCTCGTCCGGAAGAACTAGGACACAATCGCAGTAGTTCTCCCACCGCAACCTTAGCCGATATAGCGGAACGTAAGGTACCAAAGCATGGGAGCCGGGCAACCCAACATTTGACCAAAGACATGATTCGAAGCTGATGCATATAATGCTATAAGTTCGGGGTGTCGCACTGTCGAAAGTGTTCGGACTTCTTGCGTCGTATTATGGGGTAAACGAGAACCCCTGGCGAACTGACCGTACCCAAACGTGCGGGTGCGGATTGTCGTAAGTGGACATATAAGAGAAAGAGAAAAACTTAAATAATGCAATGACAGATTAATGATATGCATTGTTATTTAGAGAATACGTCGAAGCGTACTAGTGCAAGTAGTGCAATAATCATAAAGTAGGACAATTCGAAATGTCCCATCCCAGGGCAAGCTACGCATAAATAGTGAAAATCAGGTATATCAATTATTACTAGAGAGCACCTGCGGTTCCCGTGTTCATCTTAGCTTCTTGCCGCCTTGGTTGTTGCTTCCGGAATGTATCCGACAATCGTACTGCCGGAAAGGGCTTCTAGAGAGTTAGGCCCTAAAAGAGAGAAGGAATGACAAAGGTATACAGCCCCTAGTGCGCTTAAGCCACAATGCGGGGCATGCCCTGATCATGCCCCCGCCTATGTCCATGGTATTTTCAATGCGTAATTATGTACATGCGGCACGGATTTCTTCGCTTCATTGGGACTGGGACTGGGCCGAACTGCTAGGCGAGCTCTGATCGTGCCAGGCGATCCTGTTGCAGCTTGTTCCGTACTCGCTTGAAGGTGTCTGGGGGCTGTGACGCCGAAAGAGTGGTCTGCCTGAACAGGCTGCTTTGTACTTCTGCTGCAAGGGCCGCAGTGTGCTCTTCTGCTGTAAGAGCGAGCGTTCTGTGTTTCCATTTACTGTTATGACCCCGCGAGGTCTTGGCTTCTTGAGCTTGAGGTATGCGTAATGTGGCACTGCATTGAATTTTGTAAATGTTGTTCGTCTGAGCAGTGCATGATAGCCACTGTGAAACGGGACGATGTCGAAGACTAACTCTTAGCTTCGGAAGTTGTCCGGTGATCCGAAGACCACTTCCAGTGTGATTGAGCCTGTGCAATGGGCCTCTACACCTGGGATTACGCCTTTGAAGGTGGTTTTGCTGGGTTTGATCCTCGAGGGATTGATACCCATTTTTCGCACTGTATACTGATAAAGCAGGTTTAGGCTACTGCCGCCGTCCATAAGGACTCGAGTGAGGTGAAATCCGTCAATGATGGGGTCTAGGACCAGTGCGGCGGATCCGCCATGACGGATGCTAGTGGGGTGGTCCTGTCAGATTTCGGGTTCCAGCAGACCCTTGAGGTTCGAACACTGGGGTGCGCGCGGAGATTTCGCCTTCTACCTACCTGCACCCCTCCGCCTCGCTAAGATCTAAGCTATGGAAAGAACAACACAAGATACACAGGGTTCATACTGGTTCGGGCCACCGTTGTGGTGTAATACCCTACTCCAGTGTGTGGTGTGGTGGATTGCCTCTTGGGCTGATGATGATGAGCAATACAAGGAAGAACAGCCTCGCGAGGGTCTGTTCTTGGCTGGGGCAACGAACTGCTAGGAGGAGTTCAGTCACCCTTCTCTCTCTCTCTCTTCTCGATTGCGATCCGATCTCTTCTTGTTTCTGGGTTGGCCGATTCTTGATCTGATCTCTGATCCCCTGTGGGTGGCTAGTCCTATATATAGGCAAAGGCCCTGGGCCTCTTCCCAAATATTGAGCGGGAAGGGCGCCAACAATTGGCCATTTTAAAGGGGAACATCTGGTACACTTATCCTGACTAAAGTTGGTCCTCGCCTGCCAAAGGCTCTAGTGGTGACGCTGGCTTGGGCTCCACAATGACTTCCTCCCTGCCGTTGGACTGGTCTTGGTCTCGTTGCACCGAAACGGGTGCCTTTGCTTGATGCTCTCGCCTGCGCTTGCTCCCTTTGCACCAAAGAGGAAAGGAGGACACTGCACGGCTAGCGCCCGCCTGGCGCCTTCGGTCGTCATGGCTTGCGTCACGGGCACCTCGTGAGGTACCCCGCCTTGATCTCTCCGCCTCCTCGCGAGCCAGCCTAATGAGGCCGTGCCTGAGGAAGCTCCGTGTCGTCCGTCCCACGAGGCTTGGCCCCTCGCGAGGGTCTTGGGTCTGTGTTGAAGAAGATGGGCCGTGCTGGGCCCCCCTTTGAGCCACGCCGCAGGCCGCAGGCAGGCAAGTCTGGGGACCCCCGTTCCCAGAACACCGACAGTAGCCCCCGGGCCCAAGGCGCGCCCGGACTTGGCCGTGTAGGGAGGCGAAGGGGCAAGAGCGAAGCGCCGCGAGCCCTAACAGCCTGCGGCCTTGGGCGCCGCATGGCGGTTTACTGGTCATGGGCGCCTCAGCAACCACGCGAGTTGATAAGGGAGCGGCATCTGCCTAGGCTTTGCTTTTTTTGCTTTCTCCGGTTGCTGCTCAGATCCCCTTTCTTGCGCCTCTCCTTCCTTCCTCCAAAATTTCCAGATCTACTCCGACCGCGTGACCTAGGAAGCCATGGCGCCTCGTCAGTCCCCGGCCGGAGCTTGGTACTCATCTGCCCTGGACTCGCCGAACGTGTCCGAGGTGAGCCTCGTCCGGTTGCACCAGATGGCGGCGGCGCAGGGCATCGACGGGGGGAAGGTATTCAAGGCTGGCTCCGCCACCCCTGAGGGCCAAGGGAGCACCTTCTATCCGTTCTTTCTAAGCGCCATTGCTGCTGGCCTGGTGCCTCCCTTCTCCGAGTTCTTCTTCTCTGTCCTCCGCCATTATAAGCTACAGGCTCTGCATCTCCACCCCAACTCCGTCCTTCTCCTGGCAATCTTCACCTATTACTGCGAGGCTCACGTAGGGGTGCAGCCCTCAGTGGCCTTGCTGCGCCACTACTTCTACCTCCGGACCTCTCGCGGTCCTGCTTCCGCGTGCGCGAGCTTCATCGCGTACGGTGGCAACATTGCCATTTTGAACCCCGGGAAAAGGATTGAGGGCTTCAGGAGCAAGTGAGTCTTGGCAGATGCTGGGCGCATCCACCCTCGGCTGATCTTGCCCATGGAGCAACCCACGAGCTCCAGCGATTGGGGTCGAGCGAAGCTCGCGGACCCCCGCGCGAAGCTGGTGTTAGAGAAGATGGACGCGGATCTGAGGCCGGCCAACATGGCAGCGGCGAAGCTGACCGGCGCGTCGCTGCTGAGGGAATTCCTGGAGCACCAGCTGGCTCTGCTTCGGCAGTACTCACTTCTGATGTGGAGGCCCCATCCGAGCCCCGCGGCCTTGGACAATGAAGATCTGGCTGCGGTCCTCCAATCTCTGGTCGGGGGCGATGTGGCGAGGTTGGAGGGCGCTCCTACGCCCTTGTTCCTCCGCGGCGACTGGGAGCAGGTAGTGGAGTCCATGCCCGTCTTCAACGGGGACGGGCCCGTGCCCATGGAAACTCCCGGGGAATCGGTGGACGTGTCCTCCGACGACTCCAGCGAAGAGGAGGAAGGAGGGGAGCGGGAAAAAGGGCCTGACTCCGAGGCGACTGACGGAGAGTCGAGGGATCCCCTCCCCCGGCGCAAGTCCCACATTCTCCGCCTCTCTCTGAGCGATGACGACGAGGATGATGACGACCTGGACGGCGGGAGCTTGCCCCCGATCCTGAAGAAGGACAGGACCGGGCTGATCTGCCGCGGGTCTGTCCCGACCCCGAGGCGGACCGCAGACGCGCCTTCCGCTTCCAAGCTTCCCGAGGTTGACCCTTCCAGCCGGCTTTCGGGCTTCAAATTTGGCCGGAGGCCGCTTGAGCTCACTGGCGACGACCCGTAAGCGCTTGATTCTTGTCTTTATTTCTTGTTCCGCTTTTGAGGCTTGGCGTCCGCATCTCTTGGATAGGCTGGCGCCCACAGCAAAGAAGCCGAAGGGAGCTCCTGAGGTTCCATCCGTGGCAGCGCCTCTGCCCGCGAAGGAAGATGACCGTGATGCACGGGCTTCTCCTGCCCGGTCGTCCTCGCGAGGCCTGGCTGAGCCGGCTGGGGCGAGCTCAGCTCCCATGGCCCAAGTGACTCCCGAGGTGCCTTTGCCTGCTGCCACCACTTCAGCCATTGGGGCACAGCAAGTTCCGCCTCAGGATGCCGTGGTCGCGCTGCCGCCTTCTCCTCCTACTCCACCGACTGCTGTCTCTCTGACTCCTCCTGCCGTTCTGGATCGTGCTGCTGCTGAGCTGGACCGGCTGTGGCAAGATCTTCTTGGCGCCGACCCTCGCTTGGTGGCCAGGCGCTTGGAGTTGGCTTCAGGATGGATTCGCTTCGACGCTTCGATTCGGGCGGTGCTGGTCCAGGCCTCGACGGCTTGCGATGAGGAGAGGCAGGCCGTCCTTGAGGTGAAGGCTGCTCGCGACGCAGTCCTGGGGGAGGTGGTCGACGTCCGTGGTCGCTACAAGGCGTTGGAGGACAAGCTGCAAGGCCTGCGGGACCAGCTCGCGAAAGAGGCCCGCCTTCGCCAAGAGTAGGAAGAAGGCGTGAAGGCTCGTGAGGCGGCCGTCAAGGAGAGGGAGGTCAAGCTCAGGAGGTGCCGTGACCGCCTAGGCGCACTGGAGCAGGAGTTGGGGGCGAGGAAGGTCGAGCTGGACGACAAGGCCCAGGTTCTTGCCGAGGACCGCGTGGCCTTCGCGGAGATGGAGGCGAAGGCTCACTCCTCGCTGAGGACGCTTTACGACAGCGGCCTGGAGAGCCCGCTGGCTGGCGCCGAGGACGGCCCCGCCAAGCTGCTTCCCTTCCTGGTTCGCGCTCTTGAAGATGTCACCCTTGGCCTTGGCCCCACGACCGAGGCCGAGGCACGTGTCCTGTCTTCTGCAGCACTGACACGGGTCCTCACCCACATCTACCTTCGCGATCCCGGCGTCGACCTCGACAGCCTGCTGGAGCCAGTAAGCGGCGAGCGTGCCGTTGCCGCTGCCGAGGCCGTGAAGGGTTGCACGGAGGCTCTGCTGGGGAAGTTCCGGGCCTTCAGCACCAAGCCGAAGCAAGGCGCTGCCGACCCCGCTGCTCCATGAGGCGAACCCACTCCACGCTGCTCCACCGCCGACAAGTGACTCCGTTGTTGCTCCTGTCCTGCCTTTAATTCCTGCACATGTATCATGCCTCAGGGAGGCGTTTAAACTTGCATTTGGCATTGAGATAATAGTGTGGACTGTAATATTTGCTTTTGAATTCCTTGAAATTTACGCTTTTCCTTCCTACTTGCTTATGTTCTACGCCGGCAGAGCCCAGCCCTGCGCATACCTCAGCCGCCGTTAGCCCCGACCGGAAACCAGGACGGGACCAAGGAGTAAGGGGCTACGTGACAAGTTAGGCTCCTGATTCGCGATGCTCAGGAGTCCCCCTTGGCGCACGAACAACAAGTAGGGAGGTGTGATGTGGGTGGATCTACCATTCTACGTCTGCAGAGCCCGGCCGCGCGCATACCTCAACCGCCGTTAGCCTTTCGGAACTAAGGAGTGAGGGGCTACGTGACCAGTTAGGCTCCTGAGTCGTGATGCTTAGGAGTCCCCCTTGACGCTCAAACGGCCTTCGTACCTTGGCTCCGCTCGGGGAGAGACGCGCGACGAACCAGGCCCGGGGGGGCCTGGCTGGGTGGCGTGCGTCTGGGCGTGACCCATGCGCAACCCCCGTGCCCAGCCCCCTCGTGCAGCACTCCCGAGGGGAGGCGTTACGATGAGGCTAGACACTGAGCTCTGGGCTCCCTGAGGTTGATGCGGCCCGGGGGCCGCCCTCAGTTGTTTATCACCAGCGCGGAGCATAGGGCTTCCGTATGTGTACGGGCATAGCCGCTCCTCGGCAGTGTTGTCAGCCAGCACGGAGCATGGTGCTTCCACTGGTACGTGGGAGGGGGCTCCCCTCCAGGAGGAGCCCCCGGGGCGTGTACAGCCCCGCCCTGACACGTGGCTGGCACGGTAGGGCCTGGCGAGGTGTATCTGGGCACCCGTGAGCCAGCGCGGGACTCACGGGGCCCTACCTCTAGGCGGGTTGCGCCTGGCACTGGGCCTTATCTTGTGATGTGTCCCTGCAAATTTGGTTAGATGCCGACACTCTACGTCCTCGGGTCCCAGCCCTCGAGCTGGTCTCAGCCGTCGCTGGTATGCCAGGTCGCGATGCCGTGGACAAGGCCAGAGGGTGAGGGTTGGAGAGCCAGTAAGAGCCCTGAGTCGCGATGCTCAGGTACCCCCCCTTTAACGTGCAAGTGGTCAGCATGGAGAAGAAGAGGTGCCGTGGATAGGCATCAAATAATCAAGCATGGTGGGTCGAACGCATAGCCGGAAATAAACGCAAAAGGGATACATGCCGCTGGGTCTGGCCCGAGCGACTTGGGAGATGATGTAGCCCGAGGGGCGCCCCCAACAAAGTAAGCTAACAACATGAAATAAAAGGGATACATGCCGCAAGGACGGACCCAGCTGGAATGAAACTTGAAAGATGTCACCTGATGATGTCGAGGACAAAGGAGTGTTGGTGTAGCAGACTCGGTGGGCTGCGGAAGCCGATCCTCACGAGCCCTCAGGCCCAGGGGCCTCGGGAGGCTCCGGAGGCGCTGGTGGCTCCTCGCGGACCATCTCCATCTCCGTCAGAGCTGTGGAACGCCTGGCCTCTTGAGCCTCCATGATACCCCTCATGAGGCGCTGGTACGTGGCAGCCGCGTTCGGCAAGCCGTAAGGCATGCGAACGTAGCTGTGGGGTGGACCTTCGCAGCGCCCCACTCGCGAGGGCCAGAGGCGCTCCAGAGAGGCGACTCGATTGAGCCCTGGTATGTCGATGCAGACGCGCAGCCCACCATCCTCCCCTGGATGGGGAGCCACAGCTGGTAGGCGGCGGCCGCCTTTCATGACTCTTGACTCCTGTAGCTCCTGAATGGCCTTGCTGACGAACTCCTGAGGGTCTGGCCCTCCTTGCCTTACTCCTTCTTGAGGGAAACGTGCTTCGAAACACGCCTCCATGTGGTGCCCAAGCGCCTCCCTCGTGACCTTAGCCAGGTCGGTGGCCCTCCAGGGGAGAGCCCCCGAGCCCTGCCTGAGGAGGGCGCCGGGCGCGCTTTCCTATGCGATGGAAGGAGGTTCCCCCTGGGCAGGCGCGGGCCCTGAGGGGCCTGCCTCCTGAGGGGCCGGGCCGGACGGCATCTTCTTCTTGGGGGCGGTCTCGGGAAGCCTCCTGCTTCCGCGATCCAGGTCTTCCAGTGATGCGGCTTGAAAGGCTCGTTCCAGGGAACACACCGCGTCCTTCTCTTCACAGGGCACCGTGATGACTCCGCCACTTCCTGGCATCTTGAGGACGTTGTAGCTGTGGTGAGTTACGGCCGTGAACTTGGCCAGCGCTGGGTACCCAAGGATGGCGTTGTACGACAGGCGAATGTGGGCGACGTCGAAGTCGATGAGCTCGGTGCGGTAGTTGTCGCGTGCCCCGAAGGTGACAGGGAGGCGGACCTGCCCAATCGGGACCGTGGAGCCGTCGGTGACTCCGGAGAAAGGCTTGGTTGGCTGAAGCTGGTTATAGGGCACTTGGAGATTGTTGAATGTTTCCACGGACAAGACGTTGAGCCCTGCCCCGCCATCGATGAGGGTCCTGGTGACCACCACGTTGCTGATGATTGGGGAACAAAGCATCGGGAGGTCTCCGGCTGTGGCCGCACACTTGAGCTGATCTGCTGAGCTGAACGTGATGGCGCACGCTAACCACCTGAGAGGGCGCGTGGCTTCAAGCTTGGGGAGGACTGCATTCACTTCGCGGGCGAACTTCTTGAAGATGCGTTGAGAGGCTGGGGCTTGAGCCCTGCCCAGTATGCAGGCGACCGCGCGTGGCTCCTGGAAGCCCCCATCCCCCTCGTCCTGATGGCGGTCCTCGTTTCTCCTTGGCTGCGGCGGCAGCGGAGGGAGGCCTGCGTTGCCTCGCGGGCGATCCTCGCGAGGCTGATCCCTCCAGTCTCCCTCGCGAGGCGGGTCTTGCCAGCGATCCTCGCAAGGTCGATCACGCCACCCTTGGCGCGGGCAGCGGTCTTCCCAGCGTCCTGCGTTCCTTCCTCCTCCTCGACCGTAGCCCCGGTCACCACGGTCGGGGCGACAGCCGATCCTTCCTTCTCGCACGGCTCGGATCTCTTAACATTCGTTGGTGTTGTGGGTGTGGAGGTCGTGGTACACACAGTACCGAATGCCCTTGGAAGATTTGGGCTGATCTCTGCCCCGCTTGGTGTCTGGTTCTGCCGCGAGCACGGCAGCCCCCTTGCGCTTCACATCCTTGGCCTTGGGCTTCTTCTCTTCTGGTTCTGCGGCAGGCAGCTCGAGGAGGGAGAGACGCCCTTCCTCGGCTCTGGCGCACTTGGTTGCCAAGTTGAACAACTCCAAGGAAGTGCACAGGTCTTCATGCATCGCCAGCTCCTCCTTCATCTTGACATCGCGCACGCCGTCGGAGAAGGCTGAGATGATGGCCTCCTCGGTCACCTTGGGAATCTTGAGGCGTGCGTTGTTGAAGCGCTGGATGTGCTTCTGCAGGGTCTCTCCGGGTTGTTGCTTGATGCGGCGCATGTCGCTCACGGCGGTTGGCCGGTCGCGAGTACCTTGGAAGTTGGCGATGAAGCGGGTGCGCATCTCGTCCCATGAGGAGATCGTGCCTAGAGCCAGGTTTAGGAGCCAGGTGCGGGCCCCGTCCTTGAGCGCCATGGGAAACCAGTTTGCCATGACCTTCTTGTCTCCGTTGGCAGCTTCGATGCCCAGCTCATAGAGCTGGAGGAACTCCGCAGGGTCGGCCGTGCCGTCGTAACGAGGAGGCAGGTCTGGCTTGAACTTGCCGGGCCACGCGACGCTGCGTAGCTCGGTGGTGAAGGCACGGCAGCCTGCCGTGGCCACGGGAGGCATTGGGTGACGAAGAGCTTGGTCTTGCATGTCCCCACGCACTGCAGCTAGGAGCAGCGCGGGGTCTTGACATGCGGGAGCAGGAGCATGGTCGCGACGTGCTGGAGCAGGGAGCGTCCGGGAAGCTTCTTGCGGGTGAGGGACTTCTTGGCAGCTCTGCTCTTGCCGCGCTAGCACCTGACGGAGCGGGTTCCGCCCAGGGGCCACGCGCCTTGGAGCCATGGCGCCTTCTTGAGGAGGAGGCGGCTGGGGCGCCCCCAGAGCTTCGTCGCCCGCGCGGGGCGGGGTGCGGTGCAGCGGAATGGACGGCACAGGAGAGCCCCCTGCGGCGCGGACGAGCTCGGCGACGCGGTCGAGCCATTCTTTGTAGACGTCGTCGACAGGACGGTAGCGCAGGAGCTCGTTTGCCGCGATGAGCGCCGCTCGAGCCTCCATAGGTGCGCGGAGCGCGCGGGACGAAGAACCAGCTGGGGTGAGCGAGGGAGTAGCGGTGCGGCCGTCTTGCCGCACGGACGGATGCTGAGACGACGCTGGCTGCTCGTCCCGCGCCGGGCCGGTGGCGGCGTTGACGGTAGGTGACGGGGAACGGCGAGGACGCCCGCCGACAGGAGCCGTCTGGGCGATGCGGGAAGCGAGAGCGGCCCGGCGCTCGGCACGGGCCCGACGAGCGTCAGACATGGACGCGATGGTCCGAGGAGAACGGGGTGGTGGAAGACGAATTCCGGCGCACCCCTACCTGGCGCGCCAAATGTCGGATTTCGGGTTCCGGCAGACCCTTGAGGTTCGAACACTGGGGTGCGCGCAGAGATTTCGCCTTCTACCTACCTGCACCCCTCTGCCTCGCTAAGATCTAAGCTATGGAAAGAACAACACAAGAGACACAGGGTTTATACTGGTTCGGGCCACCGTTGTGGTGTAATACCCTACTCCAGTGTGTGGTGTGGTGGATTGCCTCTTGGGCTGATGATGATGAGCAATACAAGGAAGAACAGCCTCGCGAGGGTCTGTTCTTGGCTGGGGCGACGAACTGCTAGGAGGAGTTCAGTCACCCTTCTCTCTCTCTCTCTTCTCGATTGCGATCCGATCTCTTCTTGTTTCTGGGTTGGCCGATTCTCGATCTGATCTCTGATCCCCTGTGGGTGGCTAGTCCTATTTATAGGCAAATGCCCTGGGCCTCTTCCCAAATATTGAGCGGGAAGGGCGCAAACAATTGGCCATTTTGAAGGGGAACATCTGGTACACCTATCCTGACTAAAGTTGGTCCTCGCCTGCCAAAGGCTCTGGTGGTGACGCTGGCTTGGGCTCCACAATGACTTCCTCCCTGCCATTGGACTAGTCTTGGTCTCGTTGCACCGAAACGGGTGCCTTTGCTTGATGCTCTCGCCTACGCTTGCTCCCTTTGCACCAAAGAGGAAAGGAGGACACTGCACGGCTGGCGCCCGCCTGGCGCCTTTGGTCGTCATGGCTTGCGTCACGGGCACCTCGTGAGGTACCCCGCCTTGATCTCTCCGCCTCCTCGCGAGCCAGCCTGATGAGGCCGTGCCTGAGGAAGCTCCGTGTCGTCCGCCCCGCGAGGCTTGGCCCCTCGCGAGGGTCTTGGGTCTGTGTTGATGAAGATCGGCCGTGCTGGGCCCCCCTTTGAGCCATGCCGCAGGCCACAGGGAGGCAAGTCTAGGGACCCACGTTCCCAGAACGCCGACAGGTCCCTGCGATCGAAGGTGATCGGGCAAGCAGACCACGGGTTGAACTTTGGGGCGACAGGCTCCATCGCATAGACGTCCCTTAGTGCACGCTTCCACTCCCTCTTGGGAATGTGGGTTGCGTATATCATGTTCACCGTCTTCACTTGTGGGGGAAACCCCTTCTGTCCTTCGGTGTTCGGCGGCCGGGCCTCCTCCTCGTCATCGCTATGCAGCCCCTTGTCCTTGTTTTCGGCATTTAACTTGCCGGCCTGCTTGAACACCCAACATTCTCTGTTGGTGTGATTGGCTGGCTTTTTGGGGGTGCCGTGGATTTGACACGAGCGATCCAGTATGCGATCCAGACTGGACGGAGCCGGAGTATTTATTTTAAATGGCTTTTTCCGCTGACCGGATCTAGAGCCTCTGAATCCGGCATTGACTGCCGTATCTTCGGTGTTATCGTTGTTATTGCGGCGCTTTGGTCTATTACAACGCTGCCTACCGTTAACATCTTTGGTATCCGAGTCCTCGATGTGTTGTTGCTGCGAGCCAGCCAGCTGTCCTCGCTCGTGCAAAAGCGGGTCATGTATGTCGTGAGGGCTGCCATAGATTTCGGCTTCTCCTGGCCGAGGTGGCGGGCGAGCCACTCGTCGCGGATGTTATGCTTGAATGCCGCTAGGGCCTCTGCATCTGGACATTCTACAATTAGATTTTTCTTAGTCAGGAATCGTGTGCAGAATTGTCTAGCCGATTCCCCTGGCTGCTGGGTTATGTGGCTCAAGTCGTCAGCATCCGGTGGCCGCACATAAGTGCCCTGGAAGTTTTCAAGAAATGCGTCTTCCAGATCCTCCCAACTGCCGATGGAATCTGCTGGCAAGCTATTCAGCCAATGCCGAGCTGGTCCTTTGAGTTTTAGTGGGAGATACTTGATGGCATGTAGATCATCACTGCGAGCCATGTGGATGTGAAGGAGGAAATCCTCAATCCATACAGCTGGATCTGTTGTGCCATCGTATGATTCGATGTTTACGGGTTTGAAACCATCCGGGAATTCATGATTCATAACTTCATCAGTGAAGCATAGGGGGTGTACGAAACCTCTGTGTCGGGCTATATCCTGACGCAGTTCGTATGAGTCTTGTCTGCTGTATTCGGCCCGGCCGGATATACTCTTGGTGTATCCGACGCGACGATCATCATCCCGTGTTGGCGCGCGTGCCCGTGTCCCGTATATTGACCTTGCGATTTTTGCCTTACTGTCCAAGATGTCTTGCAGGTCCTCTGTGTTGCCCCGGGCCTTAGTATTTTTGACTGAGTGGCGACGGGGTGCGGTCTGAACTTTAGGTTGAAACGCCTCTCTGGCTCGGCCGCGTAATGGCCGGTTAGCCGCATTGTACACTGGTGAATGAGGTTTCAATGCTTCATCCTCGAGGTGAGGTAGCAACCTACGTTTTGGGTAACTCTTGGACGGGCGCTCGAGTTCATGCTCCTCGGCCGCAAGGACTTCGGTCCACCTGTCTGCTAGCAAGTCTTGATCAGCTTGAACCTGTTGCTGCTTTTTCTTCAGGCTATTTGCCGTGGCCATAAGCCAGCTCTTGAAGCGCTCTTGCTCGACGGGGTCCTCAGGCACGATAAACTCGTCGTCGCCGAGGCTCGCCTCGTCTTCGGAGAGAGGCATGTAATTGTCCTCCTCCGGTTCTCCATCAGCTGCCCGCTTTGGAGGGCTAGCTTGTTCGTCCTCCGGCTCTACATCATGCTGGAGGGGATTGCTGTTGTCTTCGGCACTATCCGGAGTGTTATTATCTCCTGCGCCGGTATCACTGCTCTTGCTGTGGCGGGACTTAGAGCGGCGCCGCTGATGTCGGCGCTTGGGTTGCTTCCTGGAGGGGTCATCCTCCACTGTCTCATCGCCATTGCCTTCTTTGGGGGTGTCCACCATGTATATATCATATGATGAAGTGGCGGTCCAGCGCCCTAAGGGCGGTAGTTCCTGTTCATCTCCGGCTTCGTTGTCCATACCGTCGAAGTCTTCGGAGTCGAAGTCGAGCATGTCGGTTAAGTCGTCGACAGTGGCTACTAAGTGGGTGGTGGGTGGGCAGCGAATTTCTTCGTCGTCCGCATCCCATTCTAGCTGGACATAGTTCGGCCAAGGTTCTCCTGACAGGGAGAGAGACCTTAATGAATTTAGCACATCTCCGAAACGTGAGTGCTGAAAGATATCCGCGGAAGTGAACTCCATGATCGGCGCCCAGTCGGATTCGACGGGCACTCATGTGAGCGGCTCGGAGCCCGTGGCCGGAGATGAATCCAGTGGTTCGGTGACACGGCTCTCGTAAGGGGTGAAGTCAGTATCCGGCTCTATCGCCACTGAGAGTGCGGCCTCCATGGCAGGGTCCACCCCCCCGCTCTCGGATGGCACGACTTGCTCCGGATTAAAGGCCGGAGTAGTTGCGGATGTGATCTCCCGAACATTGTGCGACGGCAGAGTTACATCATGCTTGTCGCGATTGTGCGGCGCATCCGGCATGGGCTCGAATCCGTCGAAGATCAAGTCTTCGTGGATGTCGGCCGTGTAGTTCAAGTTTTGAAATCTGACCTGATGGCCAGGGGCGTAGCTCTCGATCTGCTCCAGATGGCCAAGCGAATTGGCCCGCAGTGCGAAGCCGCCGAATACGAAGATCTGTCCGGGGAGGAAAACCTCACCCTGGACCGCATCGCTAGTGATGATCGAAGGTGCCATCAAGCCTTATGGTGACAACACAGTGGAACTCTCAATGAAAGCACCAATGTCGGTGTCAAAACCGGCGGATCTCAGGTAGGGGGTCCCGAACTGTGTGTCTAAGGCGGATGGTAACAGGAGGTAGGGGATACGATGTTTACCCAGGTTCGGGCCCTCATGATGGAGGTAATAACCTACGTCCTGCTTGATTGTTCTTGATAATATGAGTAGTACAAGAGTTGATCTACCACGAGATCAGAGAGGCTAAACCCTAGAAGCTAGCCTAAGGTATGATTGTATGTTGTCCTACGGACTAAAACCCTCCAGTTTATATAGACACCGGAAGGTGCTAGGGTTACACAAGGTCGGTTACAAAGGAGGAGATATACATATCCGTATTGCCTAGCTTGCCTTCCACGCCAAGTAGAGTCCCATCCGGACACGGGACGAAGTCTTCAATCTTGTATCTTCATAGTCCAACAGTCCGGCCAAAGGATATAGTCCGGCTGTCCGGAGACCCCCTAATCTAGGACTCCCTCAGCTGCTCCCTTGCGCTTCACGTCTTTGGCCTTGGCTTTCTTCTCCTCTGGGTCCGCAGCCGGGAGCTCGAGGAGGGAGAGGCGCCCCTCCTTAGCTCTCGCGCACTTGGTCGCCAGGTTGAACAGCTCCAGACATGTGCACAGCTCCTTGTGGATGGCGAGCTCCTCCTTCATCTTGACGTCGCTGATGCCATTGGAGAACGCGGAGATTATGGCCTCACCAGTCACCTTGAGGATCTTGAGGCGAACGTTATTGAAGTGCTTGATGTACTTCTGGAGGGTCTCTCCTGGTTGTTGCTTGACGCAGCGTAGGTCACCCACAGCCGGTGGGCGGTCGTGAGTGCCCTGGAAGTTGGCAACGAAATGGTCGTGCATCTCGTTCCAGGAGAAGATCGAGCCTGGAGGCAGGTTCAGGAGCCAGGAGCGGGCACCATCCTTGAGAGCCATGGGGAACCAGTTCGCCATGACTTTCTCGTCGCCGTTGGCCGCCTCGATGCTTAGCTCGTAGAGCTGCAGGAACTCCGCAGGGTCGAGGGTGCCGTTATAGCGAGGAGGCAGATCCGGCTTGAACTTGCCCAGCCAAGCGACGCTACGCAGCTCAGGGGTGAAGGCGCGGCAGCCTGCCATGGTCACCGAGACTCTGCACTGGTGGATGATAACCCACAAGTATAGGGGATCGCAACCGTTTTCGAGGGTAGAGTATTCAACCCAAATTTATTGATTCGACACAAGGGGAGCCAAAGAATATTCTCAAGTATTAGCAGCTAAGTTGTCAATTCAACCACACCTGGAAACTTAGTATCTGCAGCAAAGTGTTTAGTAGCAAAGTAATATGATAGTAGTGGTAATGGTAGAAAAAGGTAACAATAGTAAAAGTAGTGTTTTTGGTATTTTGTAGTGATGATGGCAATATCAACGGAAAAGTAAATAGGCGAAGAACAATATATGGAAAGCTCGTAGGTAATGGATCAGTGATGGAGAATTATGCCGGATGCGGTTCATCATGTAACAGTCATAACCTAGGGTGACACAGAACTAGCTCCAGTTCATCAATGTAATGTAGGCATGTATTCCGAATATAGTCATACGTGCTTATGGAAAAGAACTTGCATGACATCTTTTGTCCTACCCTCCCGTGGCAGCGGGGTCCTTACGGAAACTAAGGGATATTAAGGCCTCCTTTTAATAGAGTACCGGAACAAAGCATTAACACATAGTGAATACATGAACTCCTCAAACTATGGTCATCACCGGTAAGTACCCCGATTATTGTCACTTCGGGGTTAACGGATCATAACACATAATAGGTGACTATACACTTGCAAGATAGGATCAAGAACTCTCATATATTGATGAAAACATAATAGGTTCAGATCTGAAATCATGGCACTCGGGCCCTAGTGACAAGCATTAAGCATAGCAAAGTCATAGCAACATCAATCTCAGAACACAGTGGATACTAGGGATCAAACCCTAACAAAACTAACTCGATTACATGATAGATCCCATCGAACCCATCACCGTCCAGCAAGCCTACGATGGAATTACTCACGCACGGCGGTGAGCATCATGAAATTGGTGGAGGATGGTTGATGATGACGACGGAGACGGATTCCCCTCTCCGGAGCCCCAAACGGACTCCAGATCAGCCCTCTCGAGAGGTTTTAGGGCTTGGTGGCAGCTCCGTATCGTAAAACGCGATGAAATCTTCTCTCTGATTTTTCTCTCCCCGAAACACAATATATAGGGTTGGAGTTGGAGTCAGAGGAGCTCCAGGGGGCCCACGAGGTAGGGGGCGCCCCTAGGGGGGCAGGCGCGCCCCCACCCTCGTGGACAGGTGGTGGGCCCCCTGGCCTTCATCTTTTGCAGGTATTTTTTATATTTTCCAAAAAGTTGCTCCGTGAAGTTTCAGGTCATTCCGAGAACGATAACACCATGGTAATTCTGCTGAAAACAGCGTCAGTCCGGGTTAGTTCCATTCAAATCATGCAAGTTAGAGTCCAAAACAAGGGCAAAAGTGTTTGGAAAAGTAGATACGACGGAGACGTATCAACTCCCCCAAGCTTAAGCCTTTGCTTGTCCTCAAGCAATTCAGTTGATAAACTGAAAGTGATAAAGAAAAACTTTTACAAACTCTGTTTGCTCTTGTTGTTGTAAATATGTAAAGCCAGCATTCAAGTTTTCAGCAAAGATTATAACTAACCACATTCGCAATAATGCTTAGGTCTCAAGTTTACTCATATCAATAGCATAATCAACAAGCGAGCAATAATAATAAATCTCGGATGACAACACTTTCTCAAAACAATCATAATATGATATAACAAGATGGTATCTCGCTAGCCCTTTCTGAGACCGCAAAACATAAATGCACAGCACCTTTAAAGACCAAGGACTGACTAGACATTGTAATTCATGGTAAAAGAGATCCAGTCAAGTCATACTCAATGTAAACTAACAATAATGAATGCAAATGACAGCGGTGCTCTCCAACTGGTGCTTTTTAATAAGAGGACGATGACTCAGCATAAAAGTAAATAGATAGGCCCTTCGCTGAGGGAAGCAGGGATTTGTAGAGGTGCCAGAGCTCAGTTTTGAAATAGAGATGAATAATATTTTGAGCGGTATACTTTCATTGTCAACATAACAACCAAGAGATGGCAATATCTTCCATGCTACACACATTATAGGCGGTTCCTAAACAGAATGGTGAAGTTTATACTCCCCCTTCCACCAACAAGCATCAATCCATGGCTTGCTCGAAACAACGAGTGCCTCCAACTAACAAGAGTCCCAGGGGGAGTTCTGTTTGCAATTATTTTGATTTAGTTTGCATAAAGCATGGGACTGGGCATCCCGGTGACCAGCCATTTATCTCGTGAGTGAGGAGCGGAGTCCACTCCTCTTGAGAATAACTCGCCTAACATGGAAGATACGGACAGCCCTAGTTGATACATGAGCTATTCGAGCATACAAAACATGATATTTATTTGAAGGTTTAGAGTTTGGCACATACAAATTTACTTGGAATGGCAGGTAGATACCATATATAGGTAGGTATAGTGGACTCATGTGGAATAACTTTGGGGTTTAAGGGATTGGATGCACAAGCAGTATTCCCGCTTAGTACAGGTGAAGGCTAGCAAAAGACTAGGAAGCGACCAGCTAGAGAGCGACAACAGTCATGAACATGCATTAAAATTAATCAACAGGATATAATCCACCATGAACATAAATATCGCGAAGGCTATGTTGATTTTGTTTCAACTACATGCGTGAACATGCGCCAAGTCAAGTCACTTAAATCATTCAGAGGAGGATACCACCCTATCATACCACATCATAACCATTTTAATAGCATGTTGGCACGCAAGGTAAACCATTATAACTCATAGCTAATCAAGCATGGCACAAGAAACTATGATCTCTAGTTGTCATTGCAAACATGTTTATTCATAATAGGCTGAATCAGGAACGATGAGCTAATCATATTTACAAAAACAAAAGAGGTCGAGTTCATACCAACTTTTCTCATCTCAGTCAGTCCATCACATATCGTCATAATTGCCTTTCACTTGCATGACTGAACGATGTGAATAATAATAATAGTGCACGTGCATTGGACTAAGCTGGAATCTGCAAGCATTCAATAAATAGGAGAAGACAAGGCAATATGGGCTCTTTTGTCAGGTCAACAAGTATGCATACAAGATCCACTTCAACAATTTAATTATGGTCTTCTCCTATCGACCCCCAAAGAAAAGAAAAGAAATGAAACTATTTACACGGGAGAGCTCCCAACAAGTAAAAATAAGAACATGAAATCTTTTGGGGTTTTCCTTTTAATTACTACTACAAGCATGGAAAGTAAACTAATTAAAAGCTACAACTATTTTTTTGGTTTTTCTTAAGGTTTATCAAACACACAAGAAGAAAGCATAAAAAGGAAATTAAACTAGCATGGATGATACAATGAAAAAGTATGAGCACCGACATCTAGCAATGAGTGTGTGAACATAAATGTAATGTCGGTGAGAAATACGTACTCCCCCAAGCTTAGGCTTTTGGCCTAAGTTGGTCTATGGCCACGGCTGGCATGACGGATATTCATAATATTAGTTGGGGTCGTACTGCGATGAAGAAGAAGACTCCGATTGCCACTGGTTGGCAATCATCTCCGGATCCCACTGGTAATTAGACTGTCGTGAAGGATCAACTTGTGGTTCCGGCTCTGGCTCCATGGCTGGTGCAGGGTTCCGGTAGGCGTGAATAGCCTCTAACGGAACAAGGTACTGGCCTGAAGATAAATCAAACAAAGAAGGAGCAGGCAGGGTAATAGTCTCAGGATGATGTTTATCAAAGAACAATTTGTATTTAAGCTCTCCTTCCCTATTCTTAACAATAAAATCATGTGCCACCATACTTTTATAATCTAAATAAACACGATGCAGCACCTTTTCTTCCTTCTCATAATGCCTAATAGGTATGTTAAAATGTGCAGCTAGGCGTGAAGCATAGATGCCTCCAAAGATGGGGCCCTTGGTACGGTTCAGACTTAACCGTTTAGCAATAATGCCGCCCATACTAACAGAGTTATCACCGTATAAACCGTGGAGCAAAATAATAATATCAAGGACACTAAGGTTTCCATAGTTTCCTCGACCAATTAAACAACGACTAGCAAATAATGCAAAATAGCTTAAAACAGGAAAATTATGCTAGTGATTCATGCATCGGAAACCTTCCTTGTTTCCCCTACAGTGATAGTATCAATAAACCCATCCACATCCTCGCGGTGTGGTTCCTTTGTCTTGCCCTCAAAAGGGACTAAACAAACCCGACAAAAATCATAAAGTGACATCTCCTTATGCTCATCATATAAATGAAACTCCACCGTAGGTGGTGAGCTCCTAGAATGGAAATGAAAGTTTTGCACAAAAATATTTGTGAGTAAGAGATACTGATCGCGTTGGTCGTGGAGGAAAGCAGTGAGGCCTGCATTCTTAGCCAATTCATGAAAATTTTCATAAATCCCGGCTGCTCTCAAGAAATCATCGGGAGGCCATTCACACGACCAAACCTCCATGGTGCGAGGCAGATTATACTTAGGCTTCGGTACCTTTTCCTTCGAGCTTCGGCTCGATGAGCCCCTCAAAAGTCTCTTCATCATTTTCTGAAAAATTCTGAAATTTTTAGTAACTTCAAAATAAAAGTAAACCAAACTCAATAATATTGATAGCAACTACTCCTACAAGTGCCTAGGGCCTATATCATGCATCAAAACTACTTTTGACCATATAAATGTGACATGCAAGCTGAAGAACAGGGTCACCTAAGCAGCAAAAATTTGCAATGAATAAAGCACTAGAACAAAAACTAATTGGACCAATGGAGGAGTCACATACCAAGGAACAATCTCCCCAAGAAGGTTTGTGAGAGGTGCTTTGAGCAAGGAGATCGAAAATGGCAGCAAAATGAGCTTGGACTCGGGTTTGAGCTGGTTATTCGTGTTTGTGGGAGGAAGAAGAAGTGTGTGGGTGCAGGAATAAGGGAGGAGGTCCACCATGGGCCCACGAGGCAGGGGGCGCGCCCAGGGGGTAGGGCGCGCCCTCCACCCTTGTGGGCAGGTGGTTGACTCCCCCGCTGTGTTCTCAGTGCCAAATATTCTAAAATATTCCAATAAAAATCATATTTAAATTTCAGGGCATTTGGAGAACTTTTATTTTCGGGGTATTTTTATATTGCACGGATAATCAGATAACAGACAGAAAAATACTATTTTTATTTTATTTAATATAAATAACAGAAAGTAAAAGGAGGGTACAGAGAGTTGTGCCTTCTAGTTTCATCCATCTCATGATCATCAAAAGGAATCCACTAACAAGGTTGATCAAGTCTTGTTAACGAACTCATTCCGAATAACATGGAACCGGAGAAATTTCGAATAACACTATGTTACCTCAACGGGGATATGCACATCCCCAATAATAATAATATCATATTTCTTCTTGATAGTAGGAAGAGGAAATTCAAAACCTCCAAATATAATCGATGGAATTTTTCCAATGGAGTTGATACTATGAACTTGAGGTTGTTTCCTCGGAAAGTGTACCGTATGCTCATTACCATTAACATGAAAAGTGACATTGCCTTTAGTGCAATCAATAACAGCCCCTGCAGTATTCAAAAAGGGTCTTCCAAGAATAATATACATACTATCGTCCTCGGGAATATCAAGAATAACAAAGTCCGTTAAAATAGTAACGTTTGCAACTACAACAGGCACATCCTCACAAATACCAACAGGTATAGCAGTTGATTTATTAGCCATTTGCAAAGATATTTCAGTAGGTGTCAACTTATTCAAATCAAGTCTACTATATAAAGAGAGAGGCATAACACTAACACCGGCTCCAAGATCACATAAAGCAGTTTTAACATAGTTTCTTTTAATGGAGCATGGTCTAGTTTGTACTCCAGGATCTCCAAGTTTCTTTGGTATTCCACCCTTAAAGGTATAATTAGCAAGCATGGTGGAAATTTCAGCTTCTGATATCTTTATTTTATTTGTAACAATATCTTTCATATACTTAGCATAAGGATTCATTTTGAGCATATCAATTAATCGCATACGCAAAAAGATAGGTCTAATCATCTCAGCAAAGCGCTCAAAATCCTCATCATCCTTTTTCTTGGATGGTTTGGGAGGAAAAGGCATGAGTTTCTGAACCAATGGTTCTCTTTATTTACCGTGTTTCCTAGCAACAAAGTCTTTCTTATCATAACGTTGATTCTTTGATTGTGGGTTATCAAGATCAACAACAGGTTCAATTTCTATATCATTATCATTACTAGGTTGAGAATCATCATGAATATTATCATTAACATTATTACTAGTTTCAGGTTCATTACCAGATTGTGTTTCAGCATCAGAAATAGAAATATCATTTGGATTCTCAGGTGTTTCAATAACATGTTCACTAGAAGCATGCAAAGTCCTATCAATTTTCTTTTTCTTCCTTTTAGAAGGACTAGGTGCATCTATATTATTCCTCTGAGGGTCTTGCTCAATTCTCTTAGGATGGCCTTCAGGATACAAAGGTTCCTGAGTCATTCTACCACCTCTAGTCATAACTCTAACAACATTACCATTATCTTTACTATTCAATTCATTGAGCAAATCATTTTGAGCTTTAAGTACTCGTTCTACTTGAGTGGTAACCACAGAAGCATATTTACTAATAAGTTTAAGTTCACCTTTGACATTAGCCATATAATCACCCAAGTGTTCAAGCATATTTGAATTGTATTTCAATTGTCTACCAAAATAAGCATTAAAATCTTCTTGCTTAACCATAAATTTATCAAACTCATCTAAGCATGGGCTAGCAAACTTAGTAAATGGGGTTTCAACTTTACCATATCTATAGAGAGAATTTACCTTTACTACCTGTGTTGGGTTATCAAGACCATGAGTTTCTTCAATAGGTAAGGGATTAAGATCATATGTTTCTTCAACAGGCGGTAAATTAAGACCATGTATTTCTTCAATAGGAGGTAAATTCTTAACATCTTCAGCTTTAATACCTTTTTCTTTCATAGATTTCTTTGCCTCTTGCATATCTTCAGGACTGAGAAACAGAATACCCCTCTTCTTCTGAGTTGGTTTAGGAATAGGCTCAGGAATTGGCTCCGGAGGTGTCCAATTATTTTCATTTGTCAACATATTATTCAATAGAATTTCAGATTCATCCGGTGTTTTTTCCCTGAAAACAGAACCAACACAACTATCCAGGTAATCTCTGGAGGCATCGGTTAGTCCATTATAAAAGATATCAAGTATTTCATTTTTCTTAAGAGGATGATCAGGCAAAGCATTAAGTAATTGGAGAAGCCTCCCCCAAGCTTGTGGGAGACTCTCTTCTTCAATTTGCACAAAATTATATATATCCCTTAAAGCAGCTTGTTTCTTATGAGCAGGGAAATATTTAGCAGAGAAGTAATAAATCATATCCTGGGGACTACGCACACAACCAGGATTAAGAGAATTAAACCATATCTTAGCATCACCCTTTAACGAGTTCTCTCATCAGTAGTGAACGGGGTGGCTATATCATTTAATTTAGTAAGATGTGCCATAATAGTTTCAGATTCATAGCCATGAAAAGGATCAGATTCAACCAAAGTAATTATATCAGGATCAACAGAGAATTCATAATCCTTATCGGTAACACAGATAGGTGAAGAAGCAAAAGCAGGGTCAGGTTTCATCCTAGCATTTAGAGATTGCTTATTGCATTTAGCTAATAACCTCTTAAGTTCGTATCTATCTTTGCAAGCTAAAATAGCTAAAGAAGCTTCTTTATCAAAAACATAACACTCGGGAATAACAGGCAAGTCTTCATCATCAATTTCATCAATATTATCATATTCAATATTTTCAATGTCTCTAGCCCTAGCAATTTGTTCATCAAGAAATTGTAGCGACCTGACCCGAATGGATCACGTCTACTGTGCTACGGTGTCATCCCTGGATCAGTAATGCTGACACCACACAGTACATCGAGGTTTTATAGCAGAGTTGCAATCACACACTTATTACATCGATGGCTCAAAAAAAAACTTATTACAATAAATATGACTTAAGGCCATATTTTAAAGATAACAGCGGAAGACTTGGAAGATAAATGGGTCCATCAACTCCAGCGGCATCACTGAGTATAGAACCACGACCTAAACGCACCTCAATCGTCGTCTGAAAAGTCTGCAACATTAACGTTGCAGCCCGAAAACGGGTCAGCACATGGAATATGCTGGCAAAGTAACACATAGAGAGTAATGGAATGAAACAGCTATACTACATGCATATATGGCTGGTGGAAATCTCTATGGTTACAGTTTTGCGTAAAGCCAATTTTTCCCTACTGCAAAGGAATAAATTTTATTTACTATCATGGTGGTTGTGAAACATTGAGAATGGTTGACAGCATTCTCAATCCCAATTAAAAGTAATTAAAACCCAATAACATTAATTAGAGGTAACATGTTGAGATTCACAATGATATTCAAGTACTAGATACTCAAGTTGTCCATAACCGGGGACACGGCTAATCATGATTAGTTTGTTACTCTGCAGAGTTTGCGCACTTTTCCCCACAAGACTCGATCGCCTCCGTTTGGTTTCTCGCACTACATGGTGTTTGAGAAGACGGATGACCGAGACACAGTCTTTCAGAAGCGCTAGCACCTTACATGTGGGGTAGACCGGTACACCTACATCCCCTACATCTGCTAGTCCACCCCGTAAGAGTTCGCACAACTTAGTCAACTATGCCAGAGCCCATAGTAGCATGTGGCTGCACACGGAAGTTTCTAGCATGAAAGATCTTATGATCCCTTTGAGCCTGGGTGGCGGTCCAAAAAAAACAGGCAAGTCCTGATAGACATCAGGTGCCTCAATCCACCCAGATGTGTGTTTAAGTTGCCACCTTAAATAAACCATTAAAATTATCATCTCACATCTTTCATGGATATCACTCACCCAATCCACGTCTACTAGCATAGCATGGCATAATAAGCAAACGTAGAAGTAACTCCCAAAGGTTTCATAATAATACAGGTAATAGGTACTACCTCATCTACTTCCCATCCCACAATTTAATTAGATCCTAATCATGCAATGTGTGAGGATTGATCTAATGCAATAAAACATGGGTTGTAGAAAAGGTATGATCAAAGTGTTACTTGCCTTGCTGATGATCCGCGAGTCCTAGGGTTTCGAAGTAACAAGCGGCGCAATCCGGGTAATCTATCGCAGACAAACAACAAGCATACAATAAGTACTCATCTAATGCACAGGTAAAACTCGAACAAGAGATCGAACCAGGTAGTTCAACTTAAGAACTCCGGTTGCAAGAAAGAACGAAAAACAAACGGCGGAAGAAAACAACTCGGTTCTAGCAAGTTGAAACTAGGTCAAAAAATTTACTGTAACAAAAGCTTGTTCAAGTTGATTAGACGGAACGGCGGTTTCGAGACGAAACTCCAGGCGCTTGAATCACCTGATTCTGATAAACGAGCGGAAAAATAGACTAGGAAGAAGATCGGATCTGAGATCGCGATCGCGGAATAAATCCGACGAAAAGAAAAAGAAGAACGGTTAAACGAACGGACGTTCGTTAAACTAGAAGAATCCGGTGATCACGTTCGTTAGGACGAACGGTCCGGCGAACGGTCCAAAGGCAACTAAATCGGAGAAGAAAACGAATCCGATCTAGGGTTTCGGAGAAGAAAAACCGATCGAAAAACTGATCTAGAAAACCGGAACGGTTTAGAGAAGAAAAGAATCGGAACGATTAGAAGAGAACGATCCGAGGAAAAGAATAGATGTAGCGCGGGGCTACCTTGGCGAGGTCTCCGGTGAACGGGGCTCCGGCGGCGTCGGCGTAGGGCGGCGGCGTGGGCAAGGTGCGGCGGCGGCGCGGGGTGTGGGGTGGCGGCGCGGGTGAGGCGGCGCGGCGGCGGTGACGCAGGGCGCGGTGTGATGCGGCGCGGCGGCGGTGCAAGGCGCGGTGTGGAGGAGAGCTTTGATTTGATGTGTTTAGAGGGGGGGGGGTGCTTGGGTATTTATATGGGTGAGGGAAGACAAAACTTGGGGTAGGGGACAAGAATTAGACTAGGAATAGGAAAAGATCTAGAACTAGAAAAGGAATATACGGAAATAGGACAAAAGTCCTACTAGGATTTGGTTTAGAGCAAGAGGCGAGGCGGCGGCGGCCTTGCGCCTGGCAAGCGCACGCACGGCTCCCTGGGGGCGGTGGCCTTTGGCCCGGCTGGACCTTGGCCTGGCCGGCCTTGGTCCAGTTTTTTTTTTTATAAACGGTTCAGCGCGCAGAAAAAAAACAAAAAGGGATCTAAACGAACTCTGAAAAATCTAAAGTAAATTTTCCCCGACTCCTAAAAATGAGCCGAACAAAATGAACTTTTCTCCGGACCTAAAATGCAATTTTTGAAAACGCGCATTTTTCCCTATCCAAATAAAATGCAAATAAACACCGGAAAGCAAAATTGATCTATTTATTATATCTTCATTTTTCCTAAATTTGGGAAAGTCATATTATTCCCTCTCTCATATATTTTGACACCGGAGAAATTATTGAAGATAAAATAAATAAATCAAATGATCTTATTTTCAAAATTCGAGAGAACTCTCAAATATGAAAATAACAAAATCTCCAACTCTCTCTGAGGGTCCTTGAGTTGCGTGAAATTTCTAGGATCAACCAAAATGCAAGAAAATATGATATGCATATGATCTAGTGTATAACATTCCAAATTGAAAATTTGGGATGTTACAGAAATTCACCAAGTGGCACAGTAGTATCAAGCATAGAAGTAGTTTCATCATAAGTATCATGTATAGCAGAAGTGGCATCATCAAGAACATGCGACATATCAGAACGAATAGCAGAAGCAGGTTTAGGTGTCACAAGCTTACTCAAAATAGAAGGTGAATCAAGTGCAGAGCTAGATGGCAGTTCCTTACCTCCCCTCGTAGTTGAGGGATAAATCTTGATTCTTGGATCTTTCAAGTTCTTCATAATAATAAGCAGATATAAATCCCAAGTGACTCAAATAATAGAGCTATGCTCCCCGGCAATGGCGCTAGAAAATAGTCTTGATAACCGACAAGTATAGGGGATCGCAAAAGTTTTCGAGGGTAGAGTATTCAACCCAAATTTATTGATTCGACACAAGGGGAGCCAAAGAATATTCTCAAGTATTAGCAGCTGAGTTGTCAATTCAACCACACCTGGAAACTTAGTATCTGCAGCAAAGTGTTTAGTAGCAAAGTAATATGATAGTAGTGGTAACGGTAGCAAAAGGTAACAGTAGTAAAAGTAGTGTTTTTGGTATTTTGTAGTGATGATGGCAATAGCAACGGAAAAGTAAATAGGTGTAGAACAATATATGGAAAGCTCGCAGGCAATGGATTAGTTATTGAGAATTATGCCGGATGCGGTTCATCATGTAACAGTCATAACCTAGGGTGACACAGAACTAGCTCCAGTTCATCAATGTAATGTAGGCATGTATTCCGAATATAGTCATACGTGCTTATGGAAAAGAACTTGCATGACATCTTTTGTCCTACCCTCCCGTGGCAGCGGGGTCCTTATGGAAACTAAGGGATATTAAGGCCTCCTTTTAATAGAGTACCGGAACAAAGCATTAACAAATAGTGAACACATGAACTCCTCAAACTACAGTCATCACCGGTAAGTATCCCGATTATTGTCACTTCGGGGTTAACGGATCATAACACATAATAGGTGACTATACACTTGCAAGATAGGATCAAGAACTCTCATATATTGATGAAAACATAATAGGTTCAGATCTGAAATCATGGCACTCGGGCCCTAGTGACAAGCATTAAGCATAGCAAAGTCATAGCAACATCAATCTCAGAACATAGTGGATACTAGGGATCAAACCCTAACAAAACTAACTCGATGAAATGATAGATCACATCGAACCCATCACCGTCCAGCAAGCCTACGATGGAATTACTCACGCACGGCGGTGAGCATCATGAAATTGGTGATGGAGGATGGTTGATGATGACGACGGCGACGGATTCCCCTCTCCGGAGCCCTGAACGGACTCCAGATCAGCCCTCCCGAGAGGTTTTAGGGCTGGGCGGTGGCTCCGTATCATAAAACGCGATGAAATCTTCTCTCTGATTTTTTTCTCCCCGAAACACAATATATAGAGTTGGAGTGGGAGTCGGAGGAGCTCCAGGGGGCCCACAAGGTAGGGGGGCGCGCCCCCACCCTCGTGGACAGGTGGTGGGCCCCCTGGCCTTCATCTTTTGCAGGTATTTTTATATTTTCGAAAAAGTTGCTCATTGAAGTTTCAGGTCATTCCGAGAACGTTTGTTTCTGCACATAAATAACACCATGGTAATTCTGCTGAAAACAGCGTCAGTCCGGGTTAGTTCCATTCAAATCATGCAAGTTAGAGTCCAAAACAAGGGCAAAAGTGTTTGGAAAAGTAGATACGACGGAGACGTATCAGTGGAGAACTTGTCCTTGATGGGGTCAGCGCACCGCCCCTGCAGGCGGCATGCGGTCTTGCTGTGGTGGCGCAGGGAGCGCGGGGGCGTTTTCTCGCGGCCGAGGGACTTCTTGGCAGCTTCTTTCTTCTTGTGCGGGCGCCGGATGCAGCAGGTCTCGCCGCGGGGCCGCGCGCCTGGGCGCCAAGACTCTGTCTTGGGGCAGAGGTGGTGGAGGCGCTCCATGGGCCACGCCGCCCGCGGCTGGCGGAGGGCAAGGCAGCGAGAGGGACGGCGTAGGGGAGCCCCCTGCGGCGCTGACAAGCTCGGCGATGCGGTCGAGCCAGTCCTCGTAGAGATCGTCGATGGGGTGGTAGCGCAGGAGCTCGCGCGCCATGCACAGAGCGGCCTGTGCGTCCACGGGAGCGCGACGAGCGTGGGATGATGAACCGGCCGGGGTCAGCGATGGAGTGGCGGTGCGGCCGTCCCAACGCACCGAGGGGTGCAGCAAGGATGCTTGCTGCTCGTCCCCCCCCCCCCCCCCCCCCCCCCCCCCGCCGGGCCGGTGGTGGCATTGGCGGCAGGCGACGGAGAATGACGGGGTGGCCCGCCGACGGGAGCCGTCTGAGCAATGTGGGTGGCGAAGGCAGCCCGGCGCTCAGCGCGAGCGCGGTGAGCGTCCGAAATGGAGACGATGGAGCAAAGGGACGCAGAGCGATGGAAGGGAAGCTTTGGCGCACCCCTACCTGGTGCGCCAAATGTCGGATCTCGGGTTCCGGCAAAACCCTCAAGGTTCGAACACTGGGGTGTGCGCGAATATCTCCCCCTACCAGTCCAGGTCCTAGCTTCGCTAAGATCTCAAGGGCAAACTTGACGAACTCGCAACACAAAGGACACCAGATTTATACTGGTTCGGGCCACCGTTGTGGTGTAATACCCGACTCCAGTGTGGTGGTGGTGGATGGCCTCTTGGGCTAGGGATGAATACTACAAGGGGAAGAACAGCCTCCTGAGGCGAGGTGTTCTTGTGCTTGGTGGGTGTGAGGATGGACTGAATGAGTTCAGCCCCCTCCTACCGTGGTGGCTAATCCTATTTATAGAGGCCCTCGTCCTCTCCCCAAATATTGAGCGGGAAGGGAGCCAACAACGGCCAATTTGAAAGGGGACAGCTAGTACAGCTTATCCTGACAAAAGCAGTCTTCACCTGCAAACGGCTCTGGTGGTGACGCTGCCTTGGGCTCCATGGTGAGCTCCGTCTTGCCGTCCTGCTGGTCATGGTCTCGTTGCACTGATATGGAAACTTTTTCTTGACGCCTCGGTACTCCGCACCTGCGCTTGCTTCCTTAGCACCAAAGAGGAAACAAGGACACTGTGCGCGCTGGCGCCCGCCAGATCTTGATTGTCATGGCTCACGTCATTGGAACCTCGCGAGCTTTGCCTTGCCTTGAACTCTCCGCCCCTCGTGAGCCAGCCTGGTGAGGGTGCTCCCGAGGAGGTCTTGTGTCATCTGCCTCGCGAGGCTTGGCCCTCATGAGGGTCTTGAGTGCTTGTTGGTGAAGATGGGTTGTATGGGCCCGCTTGCAGAGCCACGCCGTGGGCCGCAGGCAGGCAAGTCTGGGGACCCCCGTTCCCAGAACGCCAACAAATTTCTCGTGAGAAGACATACCACATAGAGACTAGATACTCTTGCAATATCAATACTAGGTGGTATTCCTCATGTACACACATTTCTGAGATCATGAGATGCACAAAGCACATCACTCCCCCAAAATGGGATGTTCCATTAATCTCTCACGAGAGCCAACTAAGATACAACCAAGATGCACAAAGGCTCAACGCACGACACACACGTACATGATGTGCAAACCAACATACACATACTTGATTTCTCAACATAAGCAAATTGGAGGCACAACATATACAAACACATGCAAGGAACAAAACCACAACATGCTAAGGGGCAAGTAACTTTCAATGTAAACAATTTAAGTACAAGTTACCGCAAGGAGGCACATTGGATATAAGATAGACACTTGATAACCCACATGACTTGGCTTGAGACAATATGAATGATGAAGACCCCTTAATTCTTCATAATGTAGCCAAGTCTCCAATGCCCTCCAACAACACATATTGATCAAATTTTGAGCCTGTTGGTCCCCAACCAAGTTGGGTCCTAAGAGGTTAGTCACAATAGGCTTGGCAACCCAAATGGTTCTTTCCTTGAAACCACTTTGAGTACCAACAAACTTGGCAAACACATTGCCAACCTTATACTTCCCAAGAGAATAGATATCATCAATAATAATTGGTTTGGATAAGTTACCACTAGTGCATGAAGAAGCGACGTGACCTTTCTCACGACATAAGTAGAAACGTCTACTCTTCACTTTCTTTTCACTTGATTTCTCAACACAAGAAGCATTAACTTGAGTATTCTTGGGAAGTGGCCTTTCTTCAACTTGTGGTTGAGCATGAGATTGAACTTGTGGCCTCTTCCCTTGTTGCTTTTCACTAATAGCCTTTGTCGGTGTCAAAACCGGCGGATCTCGGGTAGTGGGTCCCGAACTGTGCGTCTAGGCCGGATGGTAACAGGAGGCAGGGAACACGATGTTTTACCCAGGTTCGGGCCCTCTTGATGGAGGTAAAACCCTACGTCCTGCTTGATTAATATTGATGATATGGGTAGTACAAGAGTAGATCTACCACGAGATCAGTGAGGCTAAACCCTAGAAGCTAGCTTATCGTATGATTGTTGTATATATTGTCTATCTATCGACTAGCCTGGCCTCGGTTTATATAATGCACCGGAGGCCTAGGATAACAAGAGTCCTAGCCGAATACCCCGGTGGGGAGAAGTCCTTGTCTTGATCGCCAAGTCTTGTGGAATCTTCCTTGTATGCGGTAGCCGTCCGAACTGGCCCATGAGTATACGGCCACGGGGGTCCTCGGCCCAATCTAATAGATCGGGAGACGACGTGGTGAGTACCCCCTAGTCCAGGACACCGTCAGTAGCCCCCTTAACCGGTCTTCAAGTTAGGGACACTCCTCGATTCTTCCGAACTATTCTTCATCTTCGGTTGCCGGTCTTGAAAACTGGTTCAACAAATCTTCTTTATCTTCGATCTTGAGGATCGCCGAAATGCATTCGACGAGTTTACACGTCGGGTATCCGAGGAGCCCCTTTAAGTTTTCGGCCTTTATCAATGCCTTGTTTATTTTTATGCCACACCTCGGGTTTGAAGTTGTTCCCGGGAGGCAGGGTCCTCTTGCATCCGAGCTCCAACGCCGGACTGCATTCGAGGTATCTTTTGCAGCCGAGCACAAACGCCGGACCGCTTCCCAGCTCTAGCGCCGGAATGTATCCGAGCTCCAACGCCGGACTGTATATCCGAGCTCCAATGCCGAAATATATCCGAGCTCCAACGCCGGACTGTGTCCAGGCTCCAATGCCGGACTATATCCGAGGTGTCATATCACCTTGGTTCAAAAAAGTTTGAAGGAGTTTAACCGAGCTTAACGTCGGAAATGCCCTCTACGGAGCCAGCCACTAGCGCCCGAGCTTTATGCCGGACTGCTTCCCAGGTGGTGCACCACCCCGAATGTGGGCCGATTTTTGTGAATATTTTTTGTTGGTGCAATTTATTCTCTGCCGAGATATATAGCCAGTAGCCCTCAAGGTGTGTATCAGTCTAAAACCCGAGATGCACCTGAAGGATGACGTAAGACCGCTGATCCTAGTAGCTGCTGAGACTCAGGTTGATTTGCAAAATTGGCCTGAGGATCAAGTCCAAGCTCGGCAGAATACTTCGGGACACTAAAAGCGGCGTGCTCAGTCCTCGAGACTCAGGTTGGGTGCGGCCGACCAACCCGAGGATCAAAATCTCCTCGGAAACTATATTGCACATAAAATTTTCTGCATTGGACAAGCAATGCAGTAGCCCCCGAGACACTGGTCGGGTGGCAACACCAGATCAGGGGATCGATGTGCCCCTTTAATATTTGTAAATAATAAGCCCGAAGCCCAGTAGCCCCCGAGCCTTAATGCGGGCACGGGAGCCGAATTAAGGATCAATATCCATAGTAAAATCACAAATTATGTGTAATGACTCTATGTATCCAAGTACTTTACGTCATTAATGCTTGGATCCGCATTGTACAAAACTTTGTTGACCGACCATCGGCTTCCACCTCCTTGGCCAGTAGCCGAGGAGTGTTTGTCCTACTTTATAAAGACTTTATGAGGGCAAAGATTTACGACAAACAAGGCAATCTGGCCACACGGTTTTATAAACAAAGGTACACAGAGAGATATGTTATATTACTATTTAACAGAAGAAATGTCTTCCAAAGAAAATAGTCCCGCTATCAGTTCCTTTCTTTGGGTTGTCATGCTAAGCATGATCATTAAACCTCAGCTCTAATGTAAGAGCAAAATATCGAGGATTTAGTTTGGGAGGCCAGTTAATAGCCCCCGGTAGTGTTCGGCGACAGTCGGGGTCAAGCCGTAAACACTTCGGCCAATGTTATGAACGGCCCGTCTTTTAACATAGTCATCGGATCGCTGACCAGTTTACGCTTATTGTGACCAGTTTAGCAAACTAAACTCTAGCGGCTTTGAGAGAGAAATTAGGCTCCCCGGCTAGTGACCGCACACTCGTGTCGAAAAAAGGAGTGATAAATAATAATGATAGAACTTTGCAATGACTGAGAAGAAGAACACTTATTATAAAATGGCTCAAATAAACTTAAGAGCCCCCAAGTGACTTGGGTAGAAGAATGATTGCATGTGCCGAAGTACTTATATCATATCTATGTTCAACCGAACTTTAAACGCGTCTTAACCGACCGTCGGCTTCTCCCTCTTCGGTTAAGGACCGAAAAGTGTTATGTACTTCATCGGTCGAGAATATCGACGGTGTTTCCAATAACTAGGCAATCAGGCCATAAGGCTGTAACAGACAAAGCACGCTCAGGGAACTTATGCTATATTACTATGAAGAGTAAGAAGCATCTTCGAAGAAAATAGTACCCTCACCGATACCTTTCTTCGGTGCTCATTGTTATTATGAGACTTGTGCAATAGATTTTTTATACTCATGAGTTCCGTTGTGTGCCGACCATCATTGAATAACTATAAGAGCGCTAGCTTTCGGCTTCACCCGGTCTGAGGTCCGGCTCGGGTGACCCGATCGTGACAATCGCAGAGGTGCTCCCTTTACTCCCTAGCCGAACAATCGGGAACGTAGGGGTAAACACAGGAGCGAGGCAACCCAGCTTGCAAATCGCTTAAGTCAATGTGGTGCATATTATGGCGTAATACACGAACAAGGAACGAAGCCGTACAAGTATAATCATATGCAACAGGAAAAGCTTCATAAAGGAAGCCCCCAAGTAAACGGGGTATTTGAATTTATGCGTCACAAACAAAGTTTGGACAAGGAAATTTTTTAGAAGCAACTTTTTTCCAAAAAAGTATAATGCTTGGTCAAACCGAACGCAAGTTAGAAATTAAAGCTTTGAGCATGAAAGCGACTTAGCTGGTTAATGTGTTCGGTATTGATGACGCGGTCCGAGCTTGATGCGGGGAAAGGTTCCATCCCTCAAGCCGGTCCCGAGGTGGCGGAGCGGAGAGCTTGACACGCCGAAGTGGTGACATAGCACGATCAATGCAGACCGGCAGAGTGACGCCGAAGTCCCCGGATCATTTTCCTGTACACAAAAAATAGTGCAAACCGGAGATAATAGTAATAATGATAATTAAAAAAATCGTTGCATAATAAATAATTTATGCAAAGTGAGTAATAAAAGAAATATGGCATGGCGCCGAAGTCAAGTCGATGCAGGGCGTCGGCGTGATGCGGTAAAGGCGTGGCAAAGCCTGAATTCGCAGGTCGGTCCGAGCTCCGAGTGCGGCGTTCGCCGGACTATGTACGGAAACTGACCGAACCACCATGTGACTGTCGTTAATGCAGCCACCATTTGATAGACCTGTGTACATATGACGGACAAACCAGAGTAATAATTCCTTGGGAAAAATGAACCCAAACAAGCAAAAAATACTGGGATTAATAGCACCTGGTTTATTTGTTGTAGCAATCCGAAGGAAGGTGATTCCTAAAATTGGGACCCGCTTCGCACACCCATTGCCTGATGGGCGATAAAACAACGGCATGGCAATGCTGGCAAAGGTTGGCTCGCCAAGGCAAAGCCCTCGGCCCAGCTAACGTGACGGAGCTGGTCGGCTAGTGACGCCGAAGTGTCCGGAGTAGGTTGATGAAGAGATGGCGAAACCCCCGGTCCAGCCGAGATGTCAAAGCCTCGATGTCAGCCGATGAGTCGAAGTAGGTCGGCGTGATGGACACCAGCTTGAAGAAGCAATAGTGCGGCCCTGCCGATGCAGGTCGTGACGTGGTCGATGCCGGCTTGATGAAGCGACCGTGCGGTGATGCCGGTATGCCCGCTTCGTGTAATCCGTGGGGCGGCGATGTTGGTGAAGATTTATCCTTCACGATGCCGGACTCTTGTTCGGCTTGCCGAGATGATGATCCGAAGAAGTTGAGCTCGGCTCAACAAAGTGACGACGTGTCTAGCGCAGGTCGGCAGCCATGGAGCAATATTGCCGGACTGGTTTGACACCAGCATGATGTTGAAGATCATGTTCAAAAGATCTTAAAGTTAGTGGGATGTGTTCGGAAACAAAACAAAATACCCCATACAAAACTTCCTTCAAAAGGGATGTCCGAAATCCTGTTCATAAAAAAGATGAACTCGGGTCGGATTCGTTTTCATGCAGAAAACAGATCCGAAAAGTAATGCACTAATCGGAAGGTTCCCGGAGTTTGGACGGTCGGATCGAGCCGAAATTTTGAGAGGTGGTAGATATAGGAATTCCGCAGCCGTTCAATGGTTGGATCTCCCAAAGGACATCCGAGCTAGAAGCTGGACACCACGCCCTAAACTCATCCAAATTCCCATCCAGATTTGACAGGGCTCCGGTATATCGTGGATTGCCAGAGATTCCTCCATCGAAACTCGACGAAATTTTCCAGGGTTGTTGTAGACTCAATTCCGCACAATTCCACCAAAGCAATCGTCAAAGCGATACTCGAGGAGGTGGTGGTGGCAGATACGAGTTCGCTGTCCAGAAAAACAGCACGGTCGCTTGAGGGCAATGTTGACGTTGAGCCCCCGAGCTCCATAGATGATTCCTCCGTGATCTTGATAGAGATCGGAGTTGATGTTTGATGAAGGCCCTCGTCCGGACATGGTGATCCGAACACGGGCCGCAATTCTTGGTCGAACCAAGGTGACCAGTCGAGCTGGTGACGAAGATGCCGAAGTCGCAGTTGCTCTGCAGGCGAGCCATCGATCCTTTTGTCGATCACACAGCGGAACTCTCAATGAAAGCACCAATGTCGGTGTCAAAATCGGCGGATCTCGGGTAGTGGGTCCCAAACTGTGCGTCTAGTCCGGATGGTAACAGGAGGCAGGGAACACGATGTTTTACCCAGGTTCGGGCCCTCTTGATGGAGGTAAAACCCTACATCCTGCTTGATTAATATTGATGATATGGGTAGTACAAGAGTAGATCTACCACGAGATCAGAGAGGCTAAACCCTAGAAGCTAGCCTATCGTATGATTGTTGTATATATTGTCTATCTATCGACTAGCCTGGCCTCGGTTTATATAATGCACCGGAGGCCTAGGATAACAAGAGTCCTAGCCGAATACGCCGGTGGGGAGAAGTCCTTGTCTTGATCGCCAAGTCTTGTGGAATCTTCCTTGTATGCGGTAGCCGTCCGAACTGGCCCATGAGTATACGGCCACAGGGGTCCTCGGCCCAATCTAATAGATCGGGAGACGACGTGGTGAGTACCCCCTAGTCCAGGACACCGTCAGCCTTCTTCTTCAATGGGCAAGACCTAACATGATGCCCTTCAATTTTGCACTTGCAGCAAATAATCTTGGCCGAATTCTTGAATTGTTCTTGGCCCTTCTTCTTGTTGATCTTGGACCTCTTCTTCTCATTGGAGTTGAATCCGAGTCCACCTTTGTGATTGGGGGATTTTTGCACATTCAATATATTGTTGAGTGTGGACTTCCCTTCATGACACTTTTGCAAGTCAATCTTCAAAGAAGTGACTTGGGCCTTGAGCTCTTTGATTTCCTCTACATGGTTAGTCTCAACAAAAGTGCTCGAGGAAGTATAAGCTTCAATGTTAGAGAAACAAGGCAAGGAATGTAATTCATCACAAGATGTAGCAACATTATGAGTGGATGAATTACGAGGACTAGCACATGGCAATATAGCATTTTGACTAAAAGTAGTGCTAATGTCCACATGAGGCTCACTAGATGTTGCCTTAGTACTCATAGCCTCATGAGCTATCTTTAGCACATTATGGGATACTAGACGATCATCATGAGAGCTTGAGAGCTTTTCATGACTTTCTTCCAATTTCCCGTAATTGCTAGATATCAACTCAAGTTTAGTCCGTAGCTCAACATTCTCCTTCAAAATGGATGCTTCACAAAAAATAGAGTTAGTAGCACAAGCATCATCATTAACAACAAGAGGAGAAGGCAATTTGTCAAGCTCTTGTGAATATGAAGCTTTAAGTTGAGCATGCACTACAAAAAAATACACTTCCATGATGATACGTGTTTGTCACACTAGGTCACGTTTTCTATCATGCATGTACATCCATGACGATTTTATGACAGAATCAAGATAGTCATCCCTGTGCTGTCGTAGAAGTGTTCCATGACATTACCAAAATTATCATCACGGAAGTGTCCACTTCCATGACGATAAATGGCGCGTCATGGAAGTGCTTTCGTCAAGGGTGAACGAAACGTGGCATCCACCGTAACGGGTCATCGTTAAGCTATCGGGTCCGGTTTTCGATCTGATAACCCGTTAACAGCCCTGACCAATGAGGATTTTCCACGTGTAAAATTGTCATTGGCCAGAGGAAACACGTGTTGGCTCACCATTGGGACAGATGTCATCCATTCATTGGACAGGAGGCGCCTATGATACGTCGACATGTGGCACGACCCAACAAAGGCCCATATGGATTAAAAAGGCCGGCCCAATCAAAGGCCCGTAGTACTTACTCGGGTACTAGTGGGCCAGCCCAATAACGGCCTGTTTAATAAGGCCCATTTACGGCCCGAAGCCAGATCTGGCCCGTTAATTGTTCACCGAATACTTGGGCCCAATTACGGCCCAGTGACTTTCGGCCTGTTAGAGGCCCGATGTAGACATGGGCCCATTTCATCCTGGTGTGTCTTTCGGCCTGGGAATGTCCCGTGCTGCCCATGGGCCATATATGGTCCGACGCTACATCCGGCCCACTAACGGCCCGTGATAAAGGTGGCAACACTTCAGCCCAACGTAACTTTGGGCTTGTTAAAGGCTTGTCGTATAATTCGGCCCATTGATGCATGTACTAAGCTTTCGGCCTCTTAAAGGCCCATGATATCAGTGGGCCAACTCAGGCCCGAAATATGTTTCGGCCTGGTAACGGCCCGTCATATAACTAGGCCAAAAATGTCCCGGTCTACCTTTCAGCCTGCTGAAGGCCCGTCGACGACTAGTGAAAATTGAGGCCCAACATGAATTTCGGCCTGCTAAAGGCCCATGGTTTCTTCTAGGCCCTAACAGGCCACCAGAATATTCAGCCTGTTAATGGCCCAACGCTACATGGGGTAAACTAAGCGCTGGGTCCACAAAAGGCCCAACTAAAATTTGGGCTGAATATAGGCCGGAGTAAGTTGTGGGCCTAGCGCAAAGTGTGAAGGCCCCAATGGCCATTCGGGCCCAAGAAAGATGCAGGTTGGCCCAATTGTGGCCCAGTAAAAACCAGGACCGTTAGAGGCGAATGTTTCGGCCCGGTCGACTACATCAGATTTTTTTTCAGATAGCGAATGATGGCAGTAAATAGTAGGAATTAAGAACAAACCTACTCTATACAATAAATAAATTACGGCATAGTAACTTAGAATAAACCTACTATAGGATCGAAAGTATGTCTAGAGGGGGGTGATTAGACTACTTGACCAAATAAAAATCTAGCCTTTTCCCAATTTTAGTTCTTGGCAGATTTTAGCTATCTTAGTACAAGTCAAGCAATCTCCACACAATTCAAGCAAGCATGCAAAAGAGTATATGAGCAGCGGAAAGTAAAGCATGCAATTTGCAAGAATGTAACGGGAAGGGTTTGGACGATTCAAACGCAATTGGAGACACGGATGTTTTTGTCGTGGTTCCGATAGGTGGTGCTATCGTACATCCACGTTGATGGAGACTTCAACCCATGGAGGGTAACGGTTGCGCGAGTCCACGGAGGGCTCCACCCACGAAGGGTCCACGAAGAAGCAACCTTGTCTATTCCATCACGGTCGTCGCCCACGAAGGACCTGCCTCACTAGCGGTAGATCTTCACGAAGTAGGCGATCTCCTTGCCCTTACAAACTCCTTGGTTCAAATCCACAATCTTGTCGGAGGCTCCCAAGTGACACCTAGCCAATCTAGGAGACACCACTGAACAAATGGTGTGTTGATGATGAACTCCTTGCTCTTGTGCTTCAAATGATATTCTCCCCAACACTCAACTCTCTCTCACACATGATTTGGATTTGGTGGAAAGAATATTTGAGTGGAAAGCAACTTGGGGAAGGCTAGAGATCAAGATTCATATGGTTGGAATGGAATATCTTGACCTCAACACAAGTGTAGGTGGTTCTCTCTCAGAAAATGTGTATTGGAAGTGTAGGTATGTTCTGATGGCTCTCTCCACGAATGAAGAGTGGGTGGAGGGGTATATATAGCCTCCACACAAAATCTAACCATTACACACAATTTACCAAACTCAGTGGGACCGAATGGTTAAACTCGGTCGGACCGATTCAGCAAACCTAGTGACCGTTAGGATTTTCGGTGGGACTGAGATGCAACTCGGTAGGACCGATATGGTTAGGGTTAGGGCATAACGTAATCTCGGTGTGACCGATTACACAAACTCGGTAGGACCGATTTTGGTAATAAGCTAACCAGAGAGTTGGTCAGGTAAACTTGGTGGGATCGATTCGCTCATCTTGGTGAGACCGAAATGTTACAAAAGGGAAACAGAGAGTTTACATTGCAATCTCGGTGGGACCAATCGCTCATCTCGGTAAGACCGAAACGTTACGAAGGGAAACAGAGAGATTACAATCCCATCTCGGTGAGACCGAGATCCCTATCGGTGAGACCGATTTGCTAGGGTTTGTGGCAGTGGCTACGACATTTGAAACTCGGTGGCGCTGGATAGAAAGAATCGGTGGGGCCGAGTTTGACTTTTGGTTTAGGTCATATGTGGATGTGGGAAGGTAGTTGAGGGTTTTGGAGCATATCACTAAGCATTTTGAGCAAGCAAGCCATTAAGCAACACCTCATCCCTCCTTGATAGTATTGGCTTTTCCTATAGACTCAATGTGATCTTGGATCACTAAAATATAAAATGTAGAGTCTTGAGCTTCAAGCTTGAGCCAAACTTTTTGTCCTTAGAATTTTGAGGGATCCACTTTCCTCATCCATTCCATGCCATTCATTGAGCTTTTCCTGAAATATTAATCTTGGAATAATGTTAGCTCAATGAGCTATATGTTGTTAGGAATTACCAAAACCACCCAGGGATAGTTGCACTTTCAATCTCCCCCTTTTTGGTAATTGATGACAACATATAGATCTAAGCTTCGACAAATG
The DNA here is from genome assembly GCF_003073215.2 of Triticum urartu. Taxonomy (NCBI): domain Eukaryota; kingdom Viridiplantae; phylum Streptophyta; class Magnoliopsida; order Poales; family Poaceae; genus Triticum; species Triticum urartu. Next base: position 354,791,475 of record NC_053022.1, read on the forward strand.
ATAATAAGAGTGAAAGATATTGTCGCTTTGAGAAGTATGTGAAAAGCAAGAGCTCCCCCTAAATTTGTGCATATCTTAAGATTTGCTTTGGACTGCAAATGCACAATGAGTTAGGATCATGGGTTACTCTTCCAAGTCACATACATCTTGGTGGAGCGCTCAAAATAATAAAGATTGAATACATGCACTCATCACCAAGCAAAGTGAATGATCATATAAGGATAAGTAAGATAATATCATCTAACAAGCATAAGTGTAGCTTATGATCAACCACATGATCATCAATGTCTCACAGATAATAGCATAGTATCTCAAGCAATCAAAAGACAAACAAAGTTCAACCAAGAAGACAAGAGAGAACAAAAGCAAACTCTCTCTCTCTCTCTCAAAGCCTATGATCTATACATTTTTCTCCCCCTTTGGCAACAAGTTACCAAAAAGTTCATAGAAAATGCATAGCACTAAAATGTCTCTCAGGCTTGGTCTTCAGGTGGTGGTGTCCGGAGAACTCCAAGAACGAAGGCTTCAGTCGAAGTAGATGGAGCTGCTAGGGTAGGTGCTGGAGATGGTGGCACTAAAGTTGTAGCTGGTGTAGATGAAGTGGCTCTGGTGTCTGTTACTGGCACTGCAATTGATCACTGAGCTCGAGGCACTCTGGCAAATGCATCAGTGGTTGTTCTGCCCTTCCTCTCCTGCATATCATCTTGTAGCTGCTCCACAACTGACTGAATCTCAGTTACTTTGACATCTATCATAGAATTTTTGCTCCACGATTCTTTCCAGGCTCTCCTGGTTTTGAGTCAGGGTGGCCAACCCCTTCTCAATCCTCAGAGTTGATGCTATCAAATAAGCAAGTTGGTCCTTCTTGCTTTTCAAAAAGTACTCAGATGCCTCCTCTTGAGTTGGCATCTTGGCAGCCTTCTCTTTATTTGCTTTCTCCTTCTTCTCTTGAGCTTGTAATGATGATGGTTCATTCTCATTCATCACAACTTGATTGTCCTTAAAGTCTGGGTAGATAGGCAAGTGTTCCTTATCCAACAGGTATGTGCCTGTGCCCATCTTTGAGTTTATCAACTCCTGGATTTGTGGGGCATATCCACAACTTCTTTTCTGGTCTGCTGCAGTCCTCTTGATAGTCTCAACTATAAGGCTCATGACCTTGAACTTCTGTGGCACATCAAATATATGTAGCAAGTTAATTGCATGGCCTCTGATCATTCTGTGATCACCAGACTTGGGCAAGAGAGTGTGCCTAAGGATCCAATTGATTGTAGGCAGCCCTGACAGCAAGTGTTTTACTGACCCAAACTGGTGAGTCTCAAGATCATCTTCAGGAATCTCCTTGTACATGTTTGCCATAGAGTTGTGATCCATCTTCTTCTTGGCATAGACATCCAAGTCATCTTCTTCTTCCTTAGGAGCATTGATCAGATTTGCCAATTCCTCAATAGTTGAGTGGTACGTTGTACCTTCAGACATCCATACTATCCTGCCATCTGGATAGAAGTGTGCTGTGGAGTAGAATTGCATTATGAGCTCCTCATTCCACTTTGTGAGCTTCTGCCCAACAAAGTCTGCAACTCCACAAGCACTGAAGCTGTCAGACACACCAGGATAGTGTTCCTCATTTTCCTTGATATACTTCCAGTCGACCCACCTCATTTCACACACTATAGGCTTCTTGTCCAGCAGCACTGTCTCATAGAAATCTTGTTGTTCCTTTGTGTGGAACCTGTAATCAATAGCAGTTATTATTCTTGTAGCATATGGGTCTGTCTCTCTCCATTTCCTCAGTCCTGAGTCTCTCCTGATCTTCATGTCCTCAGCCACAGGATGAGCATCATTGTGGTCTGGAATCTTGGGTTTGAGCTTCCTCAGGACTTGTCCTTCATCATCTTCATCAGCAGCAACTTCAGGCACTGGGGCCTTGTTCTTCTCAGCAGCTGGTATACTCCTAGTATTCCTCTTAGGTGCACTCTTGGGCTTGGAGGCTGCTTTGGGTGCTTCTTTGGGCTTTGATGTTGCATCCCCTGACTTTATAGCATCACCCATCAGCTTTTGTGCCTTGGGTGCTGGTGCAGCAACCTCTTCTTCCTCTTCCTCTTCAGAATCTCTCATGATTGAGGATCTCCCAAGCACTCTAGCAGTGGTCTTTTTGATCCTCTCCTTCCTATTCTTCCCTTCTACAGCAGCCTCTTTGGGTTCAGATCCCAAAGGGACTTGAGTAGATGCTCTGGCCTTAGACATTGGAATCCTCTTTGCAGGAACCTTTTGCTTCATGCCTGGCTTGGTGGCAGCAGCAGTGCTATATTCCTTCTTAACCACTTTCTTCTTGGAAGTGGCCTCATCCTCAACTGCCACATAGTCTTCATCCTCAGACTCTGAAGTTTTCTTCTTCCTTGTTCTGGTGGCAGCTTTGGGCAAGTTGCTGGGAGTGCTCCTGCTACCATCATCTGAACTGCTAGAGGGACTAGTGCCCTCACTCAGGTGAACTTGCTCCTCTGACCTGTTCTGGCTGTCACTCTGATCAGACATATTGCAAACACTGACAGCAGACCCTGTGAATAGATATAGATAAGATAAGAGTCTATGAGCATCACAAAATGCAGAGGTTTTTGCAAAAGAATGAGTCAAAAACTTAGTTTTAGTTTTCCACAGAAAGCATTTCGGATCAACCGATTTGTAAACTCGGTGATACCGAAGTAGCTGTTGGAACCTAAACTAGTGAACTCGGTCAGACTGAGTCACAGTTCGGTGGCACCGAGACTGCTAGGGTTTCACAAAGTCCTGAACTCGGTCACACCGATTTCCAATTCTCGGTCAGACCGAAAATTACATGTGCAATGGCATGAGCCGAATCGGTGGTACCGAGTTCCACAACTCAGATGGTCCGAGATGGTTTCGGCGGAAACCTAACCCTAAATTTTCAATTCAACTCTAATATATGGAGTGTTTTGACTAGATAGAAGCGTTTGAATCGTGGTAAGAATCATAGTGAACACAATGTGCTAGGAATTGAACGGGGATAGCACTGTGATCGATTCCATACCCTAGTTCGGCGATGAACTCGCTACGGCAGCAACGGCGGGGAAGAATTCCGTTGACGGCGACAGAGACCAGCGACAGGAGGCGGCTGGCGACGAGGAAGACGATTTGGAGACCCTGGAGGCAGAGCGAGCTATGCGCGGGCGAAGGGGTTTCGGAGAAATTTCCAAAATTTTGCCCATGAGTATATATAGCCCGACCCTGTCAGTGTGACCGAGTGGAACAACTCGATGGCACCGAGATTCATAACTGCAAGCAGTTACTGAAACTCGGTGTGACCGAAAGGTTCAAATCGGTTGCACCGAGATTGAAAACCTAGATCGACTTAGTGATCTCGGTATGACCGAAATGGAGGAATCGGTCAGACCGAAAAGCACAAAGAAGTTTTGGAAGTTTAAGTCTATGACGAATCGGGGACTCCGAGTGCTCCTCACATAGAGTGGTTCGAATCTGACTTGATCAAATTTTGTGATGTAGAATGAATAGAGTTTGAGATGAGAAAAGCATAGATAGCTAGAGAGGGTTCTTAGGCATTCTTGTCCATCCACTTGGCAAAAGAAAAGAAAACCAATCAATCAAAAAAACAAGTGGATGTCCTTGAATGAGTAAAATATGCAATCAACATGCTCACACAATAAAATGGCAATTGAAATATGTGGCAAAGAATGCACAACCAATTCTAGCATCTATCAAACAATTTGCGATGACTAGGTCATCTATATATGAGTATATTGACTTAGGAGTCGAATGAGAACATTTGATCATAGGTCATACTCATCGTTTAAGCACAAGTGGGGTTACCACTTTTACATAAAGCATTGTTGTGTTCACACCATTAGAGTTGCTTTAACTCAATTCTTAGAGTAAAGCTCCCCCTAGATGTGAGATCCCCCCTAAGAGGGATGAACTAACCTTGGGTTTTGTCGATGATGACTTCATGTAGATGTTGAAGATGTGGATGCTCAATGTTGATGTAGATCATTTGGAGCTATCCATTGGAGTGAGTTGCACTTTCAATACCTACACGGGTTAGTCCCACAAGGAACAAACAAGGATATCCATAGACATAGAGTGATGCACACACAAGATGATGTCTATGAAAGCTTTTAGGTTACCTTGTCCCTTGTCTTACCAACAAGAGGGTTTGTGACTCCTTGAACTAGTGCAAGATGTGGAAGTTGATTGCACTTGTTCTTGCCAAGATGATAAGAGTGAAATATGTTGGCGGAGTCACCCTCAAGAACTCTCTAGTTCTTCTTCGGGATCCACACCATCTTGATGGGAATCCTCGGTGTTGTAGTTGTACTTGATGAAGTGGAACTTGAAGTAGTCTTGGGAACCCACTTGACCAAGGCCTTAGGAGCTTCTTCAAATGCATCAATTTCCTCTTGAAGCTTGTCCTTGCCTTTTTGCTTGTGGTCTTGTGGTGGAAGATCATCTTGAGCTTGTGTCCCTTTGAAAGAAGTAGGATCATACTTCTCTTGTTGAGGAACAAACTTCGTCTTGGGGTATTGATCTTCTTCCCACTCAACTCCATTGGCATTGAACTTTCATTCAAACCCAACACCTTGATTCTTCCGGCGCCTTCCTTGCTTGCGTACAATTTCCTCGAATTGCTTACTTCCGGCAAGGCTCTTGTAAACACCTTTCTCTATAATTTCCTTCAATAAGCTATTTTCTTGCTCAAGTGTAACTTGGCTAAGAGAATCATTAGTGGAATCAAGAGAACTACTAGAGGCAACAATATTGGATTTAGCATGATTATTGTTACTACTAGAGGAAGAATCTTTCTTGTTCTTGTTACTAGACTTGACTTGAGGCATGTAAGTGGATAAGAGTAAACGCTTGGCAATGTAAGAAGAACTTTTCTTGCGAAGATCATCATTGATTGCTTTTAAGAACTCATGCTCTTGCTCAAGGTTGAGCTTTTTAAAGTGTAATTTCTCATGAGTCCTTCAAAGTTCTCGATGATCTCCTAAGTTAGTTTCATGAGCTAACTTAAGAGTGTTTAGTTATTTAGTTAGAGACTCAATCTTCTCCTTATCATTGTCATTCGTTTTATCTTGATTAGCATGACTAATTGACGTTTCATCATAGTATTCATCACTAGAGTCGTCAACAAGTAAATCATCATCACCTAACAAGTCATCTTCATCACTATTGAAATCAACATACTCGGGGTGTGATACCTTTGGGCCTTTAGCCATGAAGCATGTTCCAACTCCTTCATTTGGTGAGTCAAATATGTCGTAGGAGTTGGTTGTCACAAGTGCTAGACCGGCAACACCTTCATCTTGAGTATATTCGGAGTCAGAGTGATAGATTCTCTCGGAGTGGTTGTCGGAGTCGGAGCCGGATACCCATTCACCAACATGAGCTTGATGTCTTCGTTTTGTGTAGCTCCTTGATGACTTGTCCTTTCTTTCCGAATCCTTGCTTCTCCGTGAGGGTCTTCGTTCATAACGATCATCTCTACTCCTTCTTTCTCTAGATGGTGATTCTTCTCTTCTACTTCTTCTCTTGGGAGAATCTTCTCTTCTCTTGTAGGGGGTCGTACACTCATTGGAATAGTGTCCGGGCCTTCCACAATTGTAGCAGTTTCGCTCTCGACTAGAAGATCTTTTGTCATTCTAGGACCTTGACTTGGAGCTTCTCTCTTTGCTTCTACTCTTGTAGAACTTGTTAAAATTCTTCACCATTAAGCTCAATTCTTCATTGAAGGTTTGTTTCTCACTCGATGATGTGGGGGCTTCACATGAGGCTTTGTAAGCACCACTTGATTTGTTGTGAAGTTCCTCTTTATCCTTGAGTGACATCTCATGAGCAACAATTCTTCCGATGACTTCCGTTGGCTTGAGATCTTTGTAATTTGGCATCATTTGGATCAATGTGCACACGGTATCATATTTTCCATCCAAGGCTCTTAGGATCTTCTTGATGATGAATCTATCGGTCATCTCTTCACTCCCTAAGCCGGCAATCTCATTTGTGATAAGAGCAAGCCTAGAGTACATTTCAGCAACACCTTCACCATCCTTCATTTTGAACTTGTCAAGTTGACTTTGAAGCACATCCAATTTGGATTCCTTGATGGAGTCGGTACCTTTGTGCATATCTATCAAAGTATCCCAAATTTCCTTTGCATTCTCAAGACGGCTGATTTTGTTGAATTCTTCGGGGCACAATCCGTTGAAGAGGATATCACAAGCTTGAGCGTTGTATTGCAGCATTTTCAACTCTTCCGCGGTGGCTTCACGGTTCGGTTCTTTCCCGTCAAAGAATTCACCTTGCAAGCCAATACACACAATAGCCCAAACGGCGGGGTTATGTCCAAGAATATGCATTTTCATCTTATGCTTCCAACTAGCAAAATTAGTGCCATCAAAGTAAGGACCTCTACGGTGATAATTTCCCTCGCTAGACGCCATACTCTCCTAGGTTGTGAAACCAAGGCTATGACCGCCAAAAGCTATGGAAATCAAAGCAAATGGAGACCAAAGCTCTGATACCACTTGTACGATCGAAAGTATGTCTAGAGGGGGGGGGTGATTAGACTACTTGACCAAATAAAAATCTAGCCTTTTCCCAATTTTAGTTCTTGGCGGATTTTAGCTATCTTAGTACAAGTCAAGCAATCTCCACACAATTCAAGCAAGCATGCAAAGGAGTATATGAGCAGCGGAAAGTAAAGCATGCAACTTGCAAGAATGTAACGGGAAGGGTTTGGAGGATTCAAACGCAACTGGAGACATGGATGTTTTTGTCGTGGTTCCGATAGGTGGTGCTATCATACATCCACGTTGATGGATACTTCAACCCACAGAGGGTAACGGTTGCGTGAGTCCACGGAGGGCTCCACCCACGAAGGGTCCACGAAGAAGCAACCTTGTCTATTCCATCACGGCCGTCGCCCACGAAGGACTTGCCTCACTAGCGGTAGATCTTCACGAAGTAGGCGATCTCCTTGCCCTTACAAACTCCTTGGTTCAACTCCACAATCTTGTCGGAGGCTCCCAAGTGACACCTATCCAATCTAGGAGACACCACTCTCCAAGAAGTAACAAATGGTGTGTTGATGATGAACTCCTTGCTCTTGTGCTTCAAATGATAGTCTCCCCAACACTCAACTCTCTCTCTCATAGGATTTGGATTTGGTGGAAAGAATATTTGAGTGGAAAACAACTTGGGGAAGGCTAGAGATCAAGATTCATATGGTTGGAATGGAATATCTTGACCTCAACACAAGTGTAGGTGGTTCTCTCTCAGAAAATGTGTATTGGAAGTGTAGGTATGTTCTGATGGCTCTCTCCACGAATGAAGAGTGGGTGGAGGGGTATATATAGCATCCACACAAAATCTAACCGTTACACACAATTTGCCAAACTCGGTGGGACCGAATGGTTAAACTCGGTCGGACCGATTTAGCAAACCTAGTGACCGTTAGGATTTTCGGTGGGACTGAGATGCAACTTGGTAGGACTGATATGGTTAGGGTTAGGGCATAACGTAATCTCGGTGTGACTGATTACACAAACTCGGTGGGACCGATTTTGGTAATAAGCTAACCAGAGAGTTGTTCAGGTAAACTCGGTGGGACCGATTCTCTCATCTCGGTGAGATGAAATGTTACAAAAGGGAAACAGAGAGTTTACATTGCAATCTCGGTGGGACCGATCGCTCATCTCGGTAAGACCGAAACGTTACGAAGGGAAACAGAGAGATTACAATCCCATCTCGGTGAGACCGATTTGCTAGGGTTTGTGGCAGTGGCTATGACATTTGAAACTCGATGGCGCCGGATAGAAAGAATGGGTGGGGCCGAGTTTGACTTTTGGTTTAGGTCATATGTGGATGTCGGAAGGTAGTTGAGGGTTTTGGAGCATATCACTAAGCATTTTGAGCAAGCAAGCCATTAAGCAACACCTCATCCCTCCTTGATAGTATTGGCTTTTCCTATAGACTCAATGTGATCTTGGATCACTAAAATATAAAATGTAGAGTCTTGAGCTTCAAGCTTGAGCCAAACTTTTTATCCTTAGAATTTTGAGGGATCCACTTTCCTCATCCATGCCATGCCATTCATTGAGCTTTTCCTGAAATATTAATCTTGGAATAATGTTAGCTCAATGAGCTATATGTTGTTAGGAATTACCAAAACCACCCAGGGATAGTTGCACTTTCACCTACACTATACAATAAAGGATTTATGGTATATTATATCCACTGGGCATCAAAGTTCACCACCAGTGATCATAAAGCGCAACGAAGAAGTAGATTACAAATACTGGGCACCATTGCAGCGTAACAAAATAATACTGAACCAAGACCACTTCCAAGACAGTTCAAGAAAGGTTAGCCTTGCGCGGGAACTGCTGCGCAAGCTGCTGAGCAAGGCTGTGAGACCGGCCTACCATGTCGGTCATACCTTCCAGGTGTAGCTATTTATCAATGAGGTTCTCATTGGTGTTCTCCGCAATATTTCTTAGAGATAGGACTTCAAGTCGAAGTTGAGTTGCAGAATGCCTTTCTGCTAGAACTTGGGACTGAAGAAGCCGAACTGATTCAGACAGCGAATTTTGTGAGCTTGTCTGACTGCTAGTCTCAAGTAACTTGAACACTGCATCAAGACAAGACTTTGGGGTTGTCTCGCTATCTTCAAGATGTTTTGCCTTCTTTGCTGCAATATATGTTGGGTTTGTGTCACAGCCTTCAGCAGACTTGTGCATTCCATCAGGCATATCACCCCGAAACAAGCAGAGACATGACAGGTTTTGCACGTGTATAAGCAAAGATGATAACTGTGCTGTCAATTCCATCCAATTTCAAATTAGAAAATAAAGAGTAACTTCAAAATATCAATAGCATAATTTGTCATTGTTCATAATGCGGGGAGCTTCACCACACTACTGGATTACTATGTCAACATAACAAGCATAGATGAAGGGCAAAGACAATCATTGTATCTATTTTGGTTAATGTGCATGGCATGTTGTTCATATCATCAGCCACATCAGTAAGATAAAACAGGAGATGATAAGGTGCAAACGTGGGCTGCTTCACCACACACTAGATTATAGATCCACAAAAACAAGCATACATATAGGGAGTATTGAGTAATGTGCATGGTATGAATAAGGAATTTGGTTTTACAAGTAAAACTTGGAACTTACGGTTGTTGCGAACATGTATTTTGATAGAAACAACAAACTAAACAGCAGTAAACAATAGGGAGAATGAGCAAATTAAACAGCAGTTGAGGATAAAGGCTTTAGAAGGACTGACTTACATTAATAGTTAACACCGGCTTTATAATGCCCTTCTTCATGTCAAGGGAAGGATAACTCAAGAATTTCAGCACAAAATCTTCTTCATAAGCATTGCATGTACTCTACATTTTGTAGAGAGTAATTATAGATATGATAATACTGGAAGGGACAGAGGATAATGAAGATAAGATGCAGATTGATGCTACATAATCAACTACCAATCCCTGGAAGTACAAGCGTTACAGGACAAAATGTACTGACAAGAGCAATGGGCCACACTTCTGCACTGGCATTGTCTGTGTATTCAACTTTTTGGTAAGATTAAATATAGATCTGATATTTTTTAGTAAATGGTGGGCGAGGGAGATAAGATGCAGAATGCTACACAATGAACCAATCCCTCTTACCATAATACAAGAGTGTTTTGAACACTGGTGTACTGTACAAAATGTTCTTATATTGTGGGACGGAGGGAGTAGCTATTAATGTAAGTACAGTGATAGACGACGTTCAGTCCTTACAAGAGGACAGCAGAGCCAAACCTCTTCAAAAGCATTGGGTTGATTCCAAATTTATGTAAGAGTCCATACGGATCTTATAATGTCCACCAAATGGATGATAACGAGACTAACATGTGCAGTGATGCTACATAATCAAATAGCTATGAAAGTAAGTATGGTCATACAGGGCAAGAGCAATGCAGTGTGCAGTATAGTTGCGAGATTTTGTGGTCCCTTGAGAATGAATGTTCTTCTTCTAACAGTTTTTGTACAAGTGAGACGTTAAGGCCGTTGGGGATCGTTGCAAAAATTAAAAAAATCTACGCATCACCAAGATCAATCTATGGAGAAATTAGCAACGAGAGAAAGAGGAGTGCATCTTCATACCCTTGAAGATAGCGACACGGAAGCGTTACAAGAACGCGGATGAGGGAGTCGTACTCGTGGCGATTCAGATCGCGGTCGATTCTGATCCAAGCGCCGAACAACGGCGCCTCCACGTTCAACACACGTGCATCCCGATGACGTCTCCCACACCTTGATCCAACAAGGAGAGAGGGAGAGGTTGGGGAAGACAACTCCAGTAGCAGCACGATGGTGTGCTGGTGTTGGAGCAGCGTGGTACTCTGGCAGGGCTTCGCCAAGTGTCGCGGGAGGAGGAGGAGGTGTTGGGGAGGGGGAGGGCTGCGCCTTGGATGTGGTGCGGCTGCCTCCCACCTCCCCTCTATTTATAGGGGCAAGGGAGAGGGGCCCGGCCCCCTCGAGATGGATCTAGAGGGGGGCGGCAGCCAAGGGGGGAGGCTTGCCCCCCAAGCCAAGGAGGGCGCCCCCTTTAGGGTTCCCCCAAACCCTAGGCGCATGGGCCCTAGGGGGTTTGGCGCCCAACCCACCTAGGGGCTGGTTCCCCCTCCATATTCAGCCCATAGGGCCCTCCGGGGCAGGTGGACCATCCCGGTGGACCACCGGAACCCTTTCGGTGGTCCCGCTACAATACCGATAAACCCTCGAACACTTCCGGCGACCGAATAAGGACTTCCCATATATAAATATTTGTCTCCGGACCATTCCGGAACTCCTCATTACGTCTGGGATCTCATTCGGACTCCGAACAACATTCGGTAACCACGTACAAACTTTCCCTATAACCCTAGCATCATCGAACCTTAAGTGTGTAGACACTACAGGTTCGGGAATCATGCAGACATGACCGAGACATCTCTCCAGCCAATAACCAATAGCGGGATCTGGATACCCATGTTAGCTCCCACATGTTCCACGATGATCTCATCAGATGAACCACGATGTCGAGGATTCAATCAATACCGTATACAATTCCCTTTGTCAATCGGTACGTTACTTGCCCGAGATTCGATCGTCGGTTTCCCGATACCTCGTTCAATCTCGTTACCGGCACATCACTTTACTCGTTCCGTAACACATCATCCCATGACCAACCCCTTAGTCACATTGAGCTCATTACGATGATTTCTTACCGAGTGGGCCTAGAGATACCTCTCCGTCATACGGAGTGACAAATCCCAGTCTCGATTCGTGCCAACCCAACAGATACTTTCGGAGATACCCGTAGTGCACCTTTATAGCCACCCAGTTACGTTGTGACGTTTGGCACACCTAAAGCATTCCTATGGTATCCCGAAGTTGCACAATCTCATGGTCTAAGGAAAAGATACTTGACATTAGAAAAGCTTTAGCAGACGAACTACACGATCTTGCGCTATGCTTAGGATTGGGTCTTGTCCATCACATCATTCTCCTAATTATGTGATCCCGTTATCAATGACATCCAATGTCCATGGTCAGGAAACCGTAACCATCTATTGATCAACGAGCTAGTCAACTAGAGGCTCACTAGGGACATGTTGTGGTCTATGTATTCACACATGTATTACGATTTCCGGATAACACAATTATAGCATGAACAATAGACAATTATCATGAACAAGGAAATATAATAATAACTATTTTATTATTACCTCTAGGGCATATTTCCAACAGTCTCCCACTTGCACTAGAGTCAATAATCTAGTTACATTGTGATGAATCGAACACCCATAGCATTCTGGTGTTGATCATGTTTTGCTCGTGGAAGGGGTTTAGTCAACGGATCTGTGACATTCAAGTCCGTATGCACTTTACAAATATCTATGTCTCCATTTTGAACATTTTCACGAATGGAGTTGAAGCGACGCTTGATATGACTGGTCTTCTTGTGAAACCTAGGCTCCTTGGCAAGGGAAATGGCTCCAGTGTTGTCACAGAAGAGAGTCATCGGGCACGACGCATTGGGAATAACTCCTAGGTCGGTAATGAACTCCTTCATCCAGATTGCTTCATGTGCTGCCTCCGAGGCTGCCATGTACTCCGCTTCACATGTAGATCCTGCCACGACGCTTTGCTTGCAAATGCACCAGCTGACTGCCCCACCATTCAAAATATACACGTATCTGGTTTGTGACTTGGAGTCATCCAGATCTGTGTCGAAGCTAGCATCGACATAACCCTTTACGACAAGCTCTTCATAAACGAGAAACATATCCTTAGTCCTTTTCAGGTACTTCAGGATATTCTTGACCGCTGTCCAGTGCTCCATGCCGGGATTACTTTGGTACCTTCCTACCAAACTTACGGCAAGGTTTACATCAGGTCTGGTACACAGCATGGCATACATAATAGACCCTATGGCCGAGGCATAGGGGATGACACTCATCTTTTCTCTATCTTTTGCCGTGGTCGGGCATTGAGCCGTGCTCAATCTCACACCTTGTAATACAGGCAAGAACCCCTTCTTGGACTGATCCATATTGAACTTTTTCAATATCTTGTCAAGGTACGTGCTTTGTGAAAGACCAATGAGGCGTCTCGATCTATCTCTATAGATCTTGATGCCTAATATATAAGCAGCTTATCCAAGGTCCTTCATTGAAAAACACTTATTCAAGTAGGCATTTATGCTTTCCAAGAGTTCTATATCATTTCCCATCAATAGTATGTCATCCACATATAATATGAGAAATGCCACAGAGCTCCCACTCACTTTCTTGTAAACATAGGCTTCTCCATAAGTCTGTGTAAACCCAAACGCTTTGATCATCTCATCAAAGCGAATGTTCCAACTCCAAGATGCTTGCACCAGCCCATAGATTGAGCGCTGGAGCTTGCATACCTTGTCAGCATTCTTAGGATCGACAAAACCATCCGGCTGCATCATATACAATTCTTCCTTACCATTAAGGAATGCCATTTTGACGTCCATTTGCCATATTTCATAATCATAGAATGCGGCAATTGCTAACATGATTCGGACGGACTTCAGCTTCGCTACGGGTGAGAAAGTCTCATCATAGTCAACACCTTGAACTTGTTGATAACCCTTAGCGACAAGCCGAGCTTTATATATGGTCACATTGCTATCTGCGTCTGTCTTCTTCTTAAAGATCCATTTATTTTCTATGGCTCGCCGATCATCGGGCAAGTCAGTCAAAGTCCATACTTCATTTTCATACATGGATCCTATCTCGGATTTCATGGCTGATGTCTACTACACAACCTTCTTCTTGTAGACGTTGTTGGGCCTCCAAGTGCAGAGGTTTGTAGGACAGTAGCAAATTTCCCTCAAGTGGATGACCTAAGGTTTATCAATCTGTAGGAGGCGTAGGATGAATATGGTCTCTCTCAAGCAACCCTACAACCAAATAACAAAGAGTCTCTTGTGTCCCCAACACACCCAATACAATGGTAAATTGTATAGGTGCACTAGTTCGGCGAAGAGATGGTGATACAAGTGGTATATGGATGGTAGATAAAGGTTTTCGTAATCTGAAAATATAAAAACAGCAAGGTAACTAATGATAAAAGTGAGCGTAAACGGTATTGCAATGCTAGGAAACAAGGCCTAGGGTTCATACTTTCACTAGTGCAAGTCCTCTCAACAATAATAACATAATTGGATCATATAACTATCCCTAAACATGCAACAAAGAGTCACTCCAAAGTCACTAATAGCGGAGAACAAACGAAGAGATTATGGTAGGGTGCGAAACCACCTCAAAGTTATTCTTTCCAATCAATCTGTTGGGCTATTCCTATAAGTGTCACAAACAGCCCTAGAGTTCGTACTAGAATAACACCTTAAGACACAAATCAACCAAAACCCTAATGTCACCTAGATACTCCAATGTCACCTCAAGTATCCGTGGGTATGATTATACGATATGCATCACACAATCTCAGATTCATCTATTCAACCAACACATAGAACCTCAAAGAGTGCCCCAAAGTTTCTACCGGAGAATCATGACGAAAACGTGTGCCAACCCCTATGAATAGGTTCATGGGCGGAACCCGCAAGTTGATCACCAAAACATACATCAAGTGAATCACATGATATCCCATTGTCACCACAGATATGCACAACAAGACATACATCAAGTTTTCTCAAATCTTTAAAGACTCAATCCGAAAAGATAACTTCAAAGGGAAAACTCAACCCATTACAAGAGAGTATAGGGGGAAGAAAACATCATAAGATCCAACTATAATAGCAAAGATCGCGATACATCAAGATCGTATCACCTCAAGAACACGAGAGAGAGAGAGGGGGGGAGATCAAACACATAGCTAGTGGTACATACCCTCAGCCCCGAGGGAGAACTACTCCCTCCTCGTCATGGAGAGCACCGGGATGATGAATATGGCCACCGGAGAGGGATTTCCCCCTTCGGTAGGGTGCCGGAACGGGTCTAGATTGGCTTTCGGTGGCTATGGAGGCTTCTAGCGGCGGAAGTTCCGATCTATTGTGCTCCCCGATCGTTTTAGGGTATATGAAGATATAGGCGGAAGAAGTACATCAGGGGAGCCACGAGGGGCCCACGAGGGTGGAGGGCGCGCCCAGGGGGTGCGCGCGCCCCCTGCCTCGTGGCTTCCTCGTTGCTTCCCTTACGTGGACTCCAAGTCTCCCGGGTTGCTTTCCTTCCAAAAATAAGTTCCGTGAAGTTTCAGGTCAATTGGACTCCGTTTGATTTTCCTTTTCTACGATACTCTAAAACAAGAAAAAAACAGAAACTGGCACTGGGCTCTAGGTTAATAGGTTAGTCCCAAAAATCATATAAAATAGCATATAAAGGCATATAAAACATCCAAGGTTGATAATATAATAGCATGGAACAATCAAAAATTATATATACGTTGGAGACGTATCAGCATCCCCAAGCTTAATTCCTACTCGTCCTCGAGTAGGTAAATGATAAAAACAGAATTTTTGATGTGGAATGCTACCTAACATATTTATCTAAGTAATTCTTCTTTATTGTGACAAGAATATTCAGATCCATAAGATTCAAGACAAAAGTTTAATATTGACATAGAAACAATAATACTTCAAGCATACTAACTAAGCAATCATGTCTTCTCAAAATAACATGGCCAAAGAAAGTTCATCCCTACAAAATCATATAGTTTGGTCATGCTCCATTTTCATCACACAAGAATGCTCTCATCATGCACAACCCCGATGACAAGCCAAGCAATTGTCTCATACTTTAGTAATTTCAAACTCATAAACCTTCATGCAATACATGAGCGCGAGCCATGGACATAGCAGTATGGGTGGAATAGAATATAATTAGGGGGTTATGTGGAGAAGACAAAAAAGGAGAAAGTCTCACATCGACACGGCTAATCAATGGGCTAGGGGGATGCCCATCAATTTATGTCAATGCAAGGAGTAGGGATTGCCATGCAACGGATGCACTAGAGCTATAAATATATGAAAGCTCAACAAAAGAAACTAAGTGGGTGTGCATCCAACTTGCTTCCTCACAAAGACCTAGGGCACATGAGGAGGCCCATTGTTGGAATATACAAGCCAAGTTCTATAATGAAAAATTCCCACTAGTATATAAAAGTGACAAAACAAGAGACTTTCTATCATGAAGATCATGGTGCTATTTTGAAGCACAAGTGTGGTAAAGGATAGTAGCATTGTCCCTTCTCTCTTTTTCTCTAATTTTTTTGGGCCTTCTCTTTTTTATGGCCTTTCTCTCTCTTTTGGGGGGGGGGGGCTTCTCTTTTTTTATGGCCTTTCTCCCCCTTTTTTTATTACTCACTTGGGACAATGCTCTAGAAAATGATGATCATCACACTTCTATTTATTTACAACTCAATGATTACAACTCGATATTAGAACAAAGTATGACTCTATATGAATGCCTCCGGCGGTGTACTGGGATATGCAATGAACCAAGAGTGACATGTATGAAAGAATTATGAACGGTGGCTTTGCCACAAATACTATGTCAACTACATGATCATGCTAAGCAATATGACAATGATGAATGTGTCATGATAAACGGAATGGTGGAAAGTTGCATGGCAATATATCTCGGAATGGCTATGGAAATGCCATAATAGGTAGGTATGGTGGCTGTTTTGAGGAAGATATAAGGAGGTTTATGTGTGAAAGAGCGTACCATATCACGGGGTTTGGATGCACCGGTGAAGTTTGCACCAACTCTCAATGTGAGAAAGGGCAATGCACGGTACCGAAGAGGCTAGCAATGATGGAAGGGTGAGAGTGCGTATAATCCATGGACTCAAGATTAGTCATAAAGAACTCAAATACTTATTGTAAAAATCTACAAGTCATCAAAAACCTTGGCACTACGCGCATGCTCCTAGGGGGATAGATTGGTAGGAAAAGACCATCGCTCGTCCCCGACCGCCACTCATAAGGAAGACAATCAAAGAACACCTCATGTTTCAAATTTGTTACATAACGTTTACCATACGTGCATGCTACGGGACTTGCAAACTTCAAAACAAGCACTTCTCAAATTCACAACTACTCAACTAGCACGACTTTGATATTATTACCTCCATATCTCAAAACAATCATCAAGCATCAAACTTCTCTTAGTATTCAAAACTCATAGGAATTTTTTTACTAATCTTGAATACCTAGCATATTAGGATTATTTAAGCAAATTACCATGCTATTTAAGACTCTCAAAATAATATAAGTGAAGCATGAGAGTTCATCTATTTCTACAAAATAAAACCACCATCGTGCTCTAAAAAGGATATAAGTGAAGTACTAGAGCAAACAACAAACTACTCCGAAAGATATAAGTGAAGCTCAGTGAGTAGTTGAATAATTGTGCAACTATGTGAAGACTCTCTAACATTTAAGAATTTCAGATCTTGGTATTTTATTCAAACAGCAAGCAAAACTAAATAAAATAAAATAACGCTCCAAGCAAAACACATATCATGTGGTAAATAAAATATAGCTCCAAGTAAAGTTACCGATGAATGAAGATGAAAGAGGGGATGCCTTCCGGGGAATCCCCAAGCTTGCATGCCTGCAGGTCGACTCTAGAGGATCCCCGGGTACCGAGCTCGAATTCGCCCTATAGTGAGTCGTATTACAATTCACTGGCCGTCGTTTTACAACGTTAACAGAAAACTCGTAACCCAATTAATATAAGAAAATAAATCACCACTTAGGTACTGTTGTGAACTCATTATAAATTCATATTGGTGTAATATCTACTGTATTCCAACTTATCTATGGTTCATACCCTCCGATACTACTCATAGATTCATCAAAATAAGCAAACAACACATCGAAAACAGAATCTGTCAAAAACAGAATAGTCTGTAGTAATCTGGATCAAACGTATACTTCTGGAACTCATAAAATTATCAAATAAATTGATCTACGTGATTAATTTATCTACTAATCATCTTCAAAGAGAATTAACT